>NC_090277.1:64423657-65023657 GCF_040414725.1 Anabrus simplex
TTTTCTTTGATATTTTCAGGAAATTTATTTAACATTTCCCTTGATAATTTATTCCAATCCCTTACTCCTTGTGCTATAAAGTAATATTTGCCCCAATATGTCATCTTGAATTCCAACTTTATCTTCATATTAAACATCTGGAAACTATCCCCTATAATCCCTGGAACTTAGACATGCCTGTGTCAAGTAATAGCATGGCATAAAATAGAAATGTAGGCCTAAATGAAATTCAGTAATTTCACAAACAGGATTTGTAATCTAGATCTTTCAGTATTAAGTGATGCTGAAGTGGTTGAGATTGGAGAAAACACACAAACTGTTATGGATGAAGGTGAGTAGGCCTATCATTTTTTGTCAGTAAATCATTTATATCTGTGCTCAGTTACAGAATGCTAACAAAGCTCTATCTGGTATGTGGTGGAATGAGGATAAGGTTATGGCACTTTCAATTTATAAATGTGGGCCTCGCATATATGGATATTTGGTTACTCGATAATCCATCTGTCAGGCCTTTGAACTCTTTACCATCTCAAATACCTTATGACACTGGTCTGAATCCGTCCATACTTGAAGTGCTGAAAGTAAAGGTTCTAAAATGTCTGATATTGATAAATACTGTGCCCTCCTATTTGATGAAATGTCACTAGGAAAGGGTTTATATTATGAGGCTAATAAGCAAGGTATATGTGGGTATGAAGATCTTGGTCCTTTAGGAAGGTCATCTGCTCTGGCAAATCATACATTAGTTTTCATGTTAAGAGGTATTCACAGAACTTGGAAACACATAGTGTAATTGCCTATTATTTCACCACAAATTCAGTACCAGCATGTAATGTAGCCTTAAAACAGCTGATTGAATTTGTTATAAGTAAGGGTTGAAAGTTGTTTGCACAATTTGTGACCATGGCTCGAGAAATCAGAAAGCATTGTCAAGGTAATTTAGATAGACCCAGTCCATTCCATTTTCTTGTGAATAGTAAACCAATTGTTGTCATGTATCATGTTCCCCTTCTGAAAAATACCATAAGTGCCTTAATTGAAAATAAGATTCAGGTTAATGATCACAGGGCGGTAAAATTTAAATACATTCAAGAGAAAAGATTTAAATCAATCAGTCAATACTGATCTGCATTTAGGGCAGTCGCCCAGGTGGCAGATTCCCTATTTGTTGTTTTCCTAGCCTTTTCCTAAATGATTTCAATGAAATTGGAAATTTATTGAACATTTCCCTTGGTAAGTTATTGCAATCCCTAACTCCCCTTCCTATAAATGTGTCCTTTTTACCCAAACTGAGAAAACAACATTTCAACTTCCAGGATAGCTATGTGAATGAAAGTTAAAGTTGCTGCTGCACAGTTAAGCCATACTGTGGCAGCTGTAATTGAAACATTTGTAGCTACTCAAAGTGTTGCCTCAGAAGCTATATACACAGCAGAATTTGTAGAAGCAAGTGACAACCTTCTGGATTCTTTGAACAGTTGTAACCAGAATGCCCATGAAAGTAAGATGTATAGATGTGCCCTTTCAAGAAATTCTCTACCTGGAAAATAAGAGACCTTAAAACTGGTATAGATAAGACATGCACATTCAGTTTCATTGATGGGTGGCAGATTACAATAAGATCTAGTATGTTTTTGTGAAATAGGTAGAAGAAAGTAGGATTCAGATATCTTAATATGAAAGCTCTCAATCAGGAGCCCTTAGAGAATGCATTATGTTGCATATGACAGGATGACATTTCCAACACAAATCCTGCATCTTTTCAGTTTGTAATACTTTTAAAAACTTGTATTGGAAATTATATGGCTTTGCCCTTCAAGACTATGGGTAAGAGTGACAGTGGTAATTGTTTTCCCCTTAGCAATTTATATCAGTTTTTAAAAGTGCTGATGATGACAGTCCAGGAGTACATAAGTGGCACAGGCTCTGTTGATCGTGAAGGTATAAATTACTGTCTCAAGTCAGACCAGTGAATCCCACTCTGAACTTTTAGAGGACAATCAAGCTGTGACATATGTAGAAGGATATATTTTGAAAGTTTTAGGTATAAATAATGAGTGTGATGTGTGCAAGGGAAATCTATATTTACCTAACTTGACTGAAGGCCATTTATTTACATATTTCAAAGAAAACAGTTCATTAGCTAACTTGCAGTATGCCAGTAAACATCTGAAAGATTTTCTGCTTCATATTCATGACATATTGTATATATTTTTGGACAAATATGGTCATACAGAAGCATTATAAGGTGGCTTTAAAGGTGTATTCTCCAGGCCAGCCTACTCCTTTTGTAGGAAACATTGTCTTGAAAATGTAATTTTCCAGGCAGCTCTTCCATTTCTCATTTAAAAGGGTGTAAACATTTGGCTGAGAGAAAGTATTCAGCTGGACATGACAAAAAGGTTTAAAAAAATTCAAATCCCAGTAACAATTGTGTATGTAAACAGTGTTAATTTTGCTAGAATTTATTATCAGGTTAGCTGTACGCAGGCTTAAGTAGTTTTAAGACTTGTGCAGTTGTATAGACTGTATGATTGCTTGTCCTATTTGCTGGCACCAATATATTTTCTTCATTGGTCGATTGGGTTTGCTATGCCATATGTTGGCCTAGGTATTTTAGTTTTAAGACTTGTGTGGTTGTAAGCATTATATATGTATAGCCTATTGTATACTGCTTCTCCTTCATTGATTAGGTTACACATTGTCATATGTAGGCTGAGGAATTTTAAGACTTGTGTGGTTGTAAATATTTTCTGTATATACTGTATGGGTTCATGGTGTGGGTTTCTGTAGTCACATCCTAGTTCGTGAACCATGGGCAAAGGTTGAGTGGCCTAGCAAGTGGTCCTGAGAGTCCTGGGATCTGACACTTCGAAAATTGAAGGAACCTGTCAAAGAAAGAAAAGGGCCACAAGGGGCAGGAAAATGAAATACTCCCTAGACCTCCATATGTAATACCATCTGAGTTAGAAAAGAACAAATGTTGACCAAGGGAAGTTGGATAGGATTGACTGTGAGGAGCCTGGCCCAAGAAAGTGGAAGCAATGCTAGGACTCAGCTAAGGGCCTCGTGGTCGCCAACCCACGCTCCCAATTCCAGGGCCCCTTTTAGTCGCCTCTTATGACGGGGGATATTGTGGGTGTTGTTCTATCGCCCCCACCCACAGGAGGAACTAATGGATGAAGATGATTCCTAGGAGAATAATGGACTTGGTTATGACGGGTATGAGAGGTAGGGTGAGATCAGGACAATGATTAGACAGAGTTCTCAGGGATTTTAAGGTCAGGTTCACCTTTGGGGGGAGGGATAGAATAACACCCACAGTATCTCCTGCCTGTCATAAGAGGCGACTAAAAGCGACCCTAGTGGCTCCAAAGTTGGGAGCGTGGGTTGGTGACCACGGGGCCCTTAGCTGAGTACTGGCATTGCGTCCAATTACTTGTCAGGCACCTCGCTTTCATCTATTTTATCAGACCTCCCTTGGTCAGCTTTTGTTCTTTTCGACCCTGACGATACTAGGTTGCGAATCCCTAGGGAGTCTTTCATTTTCATGGCCTTTGTCTTCCTTTGGCCGATATCTTCACTTTTCGAAGTGTCGGATCCCTTCAGTTTTTTCTCTCTGATTAGTGTTATATAGAGGATGGTTGATTACGTGTACTTCTTCTCAAATCAATAATCACCACCACCAACACTTAAAAGTCAGAGGAGCCGGGCTGAGTGGCTCAGACGGTTAAGGCGCTGGCCTTCTGGCCCCAACTTGGCAGGTTCGATCCTGGCTCAGTCCGGTGGTATTTGAAGGTGCTCAAATACGTCAGCCTCGTGTCGGTAGATTTACTGGCACGTAAAAGACTCCTGAGAGACTAAATTCCGGCACCTCGGCGTCTCCAAAAACCGTAAAAGAGTAGTTAGTGGGACGTAAAACAAATAACATTATTAAAAGTCAGAGGTGTAGAACTAAAGGAACCCACAGAGCTAGTTGCAAAAAGAGGGCTTTGAAGGGACATAGTTAATTCACAGAGGATTGTAGGCTGAACGGTGAAGGGCATAACCGTCTATAATGAAGATATATGTATTTTATTGATGCTTGTACTTTTGCTGAAACCATGGTACTGTAGTCTTCATTAACTGATGAAGGCCTAGGCAATTAGAAGACTTGTATGGTGGTAAACATTGTTTGTGAACATTGTAATGAAACTACCACCTCGGCGACAACTCTTAAACGCAGATCGCTGATGATTGATTGTCTTCTTTCATGTACCTATCCTTTCTCTGAAGGAAAGATCAATTTCATCTGCTTTTCCTGTTGTCATTTATAATGTTTGTAGTGTTTTCAATGTATTAATTAAGTTGCAATTCAATAAACTTCAAATGTCATCATGATTTTGTTTTTATTGGTTGATAAGGTTATGTTAGTGTTTCTTCCACAGAATACAAACCACTCAAAGCTCCTCATTCCAAACTGAACACACAATGTCATTGTATGCGACGTTGTGGTCCTGTTCCCAATGACAAAGTTTATTTTTCAGCTTTAGGTTTCCGAATTTAGTGAGCTGGCCGAGCTGATAGGTATGAGAATCTTAGTTTGCAGAGTACTTCCTGCATGAAAACTTTCGTTTTATTATTTAGAATATCCTGCGTCCCCACACGTTTCTCAGTATTTTAACATATCGAATTTCGTGTCATTGTGTATACGAAAGTCTGAAAATACAAAGTAATTTATGAACCAGTAGTAAAACATATTGCTCAGTCATGCCATATTCATTATGAGAGAAAAAATATAGACTATTACATGTTATTCAACATGTTAAGATATTGAGAAACGTGTGGGGGAGGCGGGATATCCTATATAAAAAACGAAAGTTCTCATACCAGGAGGTACTTTGCAAGCTAAGATTCTCATACCTATAACCACGGCCAACTTGATGCGTCGCTTTCGCTAGCGCAGCAAGGGATCCATTCGGCCGTGCTATCACTTAGGATCCAGACCACTAGGAGCGCTGCGGTCATCTTTGTTTCCAAGCTCTAACATGGACTGTGCACTTCTGTTATATATTGGTGTTCTGTGGTTAGTTCTAAGTTCTTAGTTCCCAGTTTTTAGATCTTGGTTCTTGTGACTCAGGCAAGTGATGGACTGGGAGTAAAATATTTCTGTAGTATAGCATCTGTGGTATCTTTAACTCTCTTAATAGAATTATGTTGCAGTAATTAGGGCAGACTTAACTGCAGATTAGAATTGGATAGAACTAATTCTTGTGTATTACTTTCAGTTTTCAGTAATTAACAGCAATTTCCATTCTGTTAAGGTGTTGTAGAAAAAAAATCATAAAACTAAGTAGTATTGTAGTGTAGTAGTAGCTTATATCAATTACCTTGTTGTTGTGTGATTTTTGTGAACTATCCTAGACAATATAACTTTCTTTTCATGTTTATAGGCAATATTTCTTTCCTTTCATTTTTATTTGTACAGAATATATTTTTTCTTTTCTTCCCATTATTCCGTAAATAATGGCTAAGCAGTGCAACTGTAGGGACTGTGGGTGTGGCCAGGCATTAAGGAGTATGAGGGAGGAGTTGGAGAGTTTGAGGGAGATAATTAGGATTCTCTGAGAGGACGGGAAGGAAAGTAGGCCTCCCTCAAATAATGTACAGAATACAGTAGGTGTAAAGGAGGGATGGGAAGGAAATGGGGGAATTGTAGATGACAGGTGGTCTGATGTTTTAAGGGGAAGGAGATTGCAGGCTAAGGGCCCTCGGAATTCAGGATATGTGTCTGTTAGAAATCGGTACGAGTCACTACAGGTAGAACAACCGAGGGAAAATGAGGAACAGGGAACTGTTGCTGAGATGCGTGGAAGTAGGAGGAAGTGAAAAGCTAGGAAAGGGAAATGTAGTGTAGTGAAGAGGAAAAGACTGCTGGAACAGGGTCATGGGAGGGAGAGAATGGAGGAGGAAGTAGCTTCTGCAGCAGTGAGAGAAGATAGGGCTGACGAGGAGGGGAGGGGATCAAATGAGGTGGGTAGGGTTGAGGCTCTGGTCATGGGGGATTCCATCGTTAGACATGTGGGGAAAGTATGTGGAGGAAAGGGAACCACGGTAGAGTGTTATCCAGGATTTAGGTTGAGGCAGATGTTCAGGAAAGTAGAAGGGAAGGAAGAGGGAAAGGAGAATGTGATAGTGTTCACGTTGGTACTAACAACGTAAGTCAAGCTAATATAAGTACCAACATAGTTGGGGATGTGTGGGATCTGGTAAATGCAGCACGGATGAAGTTTAAGGAAGCGGAGATTGTTGTCAGTGGAATACTGTGTAGGAGGGATACTGACTGGAAGGTGGTTGGGGATTTAAATGAGACTATGGAGTGGGTATGTGGGAAACTGGGAGTGAGATTTCTAGATCCTAATGGGTGGGTAGGAGACAGGGATCTGCTCCCAGATGGCCTTCACTTAAACCGTAGTGGTATATATAAGTTAGGAAACTTGTTTAGAAGGGTTATAGGCTGGTACGTTCAGGGAAACGGGGTGACCTAGGGAGCGGTGATAAGCGAACAGGGAACTGGAAATCAAGTAGGGATGACATAAAAACGTTAGTGCTCAACTGTAGAAGCATTGTAAACAAAGGAATCGAATTAAGTAATTCAATAGATATATACTTATGGGATATTGTAATATGAGTTGAATCGTGGCTGAGAAATGATATAATGAATGCAGAAATATTTTCACGGAACTGGAGTGCGTATCGTAGAGATAGGATAGGAATGGTAGGAGGCGGAGTATTCATTCTCGTGAAAGAAGAATTTTTAAGCTACGAAAAAGTTAAGGATGAAAAACATGACATTCCGGGTGTAAGGCTCTTCTCTAAGTATAATAGGCAACTTGATGTCTTTGGAGTGTACAGACCGGGAAAGGGTAGCGCTGACACTGATTCAGAATTATTTGATAAGATAATCAGCTATGTTGGAAATTATATGGAAAGGAATGTGATAGTAGCAGGTGATCTCAGTTTACCAAAAGTCAATTGGGAAGGTAATGCGAACGACAGAAAACATGACCAACAAATGGCAAATAAGTTAATATGGGAAGGCAGCTGATTCAGAAAGTGATGGAACCAACTAGAGGAAAGAATATTTTGGATTTGGTGCTGATAAAACCTGATGAGCTCTGTAGAGAAACTGAAGTAATAGGTGGTATTAGTGATCACGAAGCTGTTTCTGTCGTAGTCAAAAATAAATGTGAAAGGAAGGTATTCAAATTAGGACTATTAGGCAGTACCATATGTCTGATAAAACAGGCATGAAGGAGATTTTAAAAAGTAACTATGATCGCTGGAAAATGGAAAATAAAAATTTAAACAGAATCTGGGATGGGTTTAAAGCAATTGTTGAGGAATGTGAAAATAGGTTTGTTCCTTTAAAGGTGGTAAGGAGTGGTAAGAATCCACTATATTATAACAGAGAAGTAAAGAGACTAAGAAGGAGGTGCAGACTGGAAAGAAATAGAGTTAGAAATGGTTACGGAAGTAAGGAAAAATTGAAGGAACTTACTAGAAAATTGAATCTAGCAAAGAAGTCAGGTAAGGACAATATGATGGCAAGCATAATTGGTGGTCATACAAATTTTAGTGAAAAGTGGAAGAGTATGTATAGGTACTTTCAGGCAGAAACAGGTTCCAAGAAGAATATTCCAGGAATAATTAATGAACAAGGGGAGTGTGTATGCGAGGATATTCAAAAGGCAGAAGTATTCAGTTGGCAGTATGTAAAGATTGTTGGTTACAAGGATAATGTCCAGAAAGGGGAGGTGAGTAATACTAAAGAAGTATTAAAATTTACCCATGATAACAGTGACATTTTCAGTAAGATTCAAAAGTTGAAAACTAGAAAAGCAGCTGGAATTGATAAGATTTCTGGGGATATACTAAAGGCAATGGGTTGGGATATAGTACCATATCTGAAATACTTATTTGATTATTGTTTGGTTGAAGGAGCTATGCCAGATGAATGGAGAGTTGTTATAGTAGCCCCTGTGTATAAAGGAAAGGGTGATAGACATAAAGCTGAAAATTACAGGCCAGTCAGTTTGACATGCATTGTATATAAGCTTGTAGTGTTATTAACAAATACGCTACCTGTGATATATATATATATGTGAACTATCTACTGTCTGCATGACATGTATTTATATGGTGTCTCTCATCGGAACGGGTATTCTAGTGAAATGACTAATTCCTCTACGGACATTATGTTCATGGGCTAAGTACTGATCTGAGCCGTGATTTTCCCGTTCGTATGGAACTGTTATTCTACTCTATGGAAAGACTAAAACCTTGAGTCTGGTAGACTTGGTGATTTTAAAGCATGAGCGCTGTGAACTGTTGGAATATTGGTCATATTTCCTGTCTAAACGTGGCTATTGTGACTTTTCGGAACACTGTTTATTGCTTGGTAATACTTCTGCATGATATGATTACATAGTGGAACGATACATGAACGCCTACGCCATCTGTGAGAGTGGCTAGGAACTTATCTTGGTGGTTCGGCGGTCTCCGCCAGAGCATGTAGTGGGGTCGAGACTGTGTCGCGCCTAGTGACGGTGTGTGAAAGGAGCTTTTAAGCTGTTGGACTCGCTGGTGACCATGGGTATGTCACCCGCATAGGTCCTACCCTTCCGAGGGCCCAGCTCAGACTGAATACTTTCACCCTCCACTCTTGTGAGCGCGCTGTTGTACATTACGTCACTCACCCATAGCCCACGTGACGAATACGGCAGCTCCTATTGGTAGAAACATCTTCCGATTGCTATTGGTCGATTTGAGTTTGACACCTTGGACCACGTGGGACGATCACGTTGTTGACGTTTGTGACATTTTGCTTCACTTTGATTTGGTTGCGTATATCTATTATCTTCGTTTGCGTGTTTGAAGAAAAAGTACAAGATATTTGAGGTAAGCATCCTTAAGTAAGTTAATAAGTTGATGATTGATAGTTGCTTCTGTTCCCAAAAATGTATTTTTATTATTTTTGACTGTCACCTTTTTATTACCTTTTTGCATGGTGGTTGATATGATAGTTACATAAGCCTACTTGAAACAGACACCTTAAAATTCAGTTGATGTAATGTTATATTATGTCTGATAAGCCACTATCGTTTTGATAGTACTGATATTAGCAGTAAAAATATAAGCTGATTACAGTGTCCTTAATTATTGTCTTCTATTTCTTTTCATGTCTCAGACCATGCACGAAAAGTGTCAGATCTGTGGAATGTACACAGATAGCGAAGAAGGCCGGCAACAGGGAATCTTATTTCATCATTTCCCTGTTGCTAGACCTAACATTTGCAGAGAGTGGTTGGACGTTGTGGGGGTCGAACGGTTGCGGCAGCTTCCCCTGAAGCAGCTGAGGAACCGCACTGTGTGTTCGAGGCACTTTCGTCACTCCAGCTATCCAGGACCCCTATCAAAGATGCTGTATAAAGATGCTGTCCCGGAAAGAAGTAAGTAGTTGTTATTATTATTATTATTATTGTTCACAGTACCGGTACTGTGACCTATCACATTTTCCTGTTATTCATTTCAAATTGCTCTCCAGAGGTAATTATCATAAATTCATCAGTGCCAGATGAAGGGGAACCTCGCTTCTCATAATGAAATTGACTATAATGCCTCTCATACCTGAGCTTGCCTTACCTGTAAGTTGAAATGTGTACATTTCTTTGAGGCAGAGTGTAGCTGAAATACCTAACATTTATTATTCACAAAATAGTGCACACATGTGCAAATGTTATTCCTTGTTATAATCCATCAATGGCTTTACGTTGCCTGTATTGTGAAGGCGAGGTATTTAAATGAGCTCACTATCCTAACTGCCTCTTTATCCGAAAACCATTTGTACCGTTTTGTCCAGGTTAATTTTAAGTTTGTTGTCTTCAGAATATTTTTCAAGGCTTACCATAGTTGCTTGAAGATAATCTTTGTTGTTAGAACCTATATCTAGGTCATCAGCGTATAAGTACAATTTGGTTGCGTTAAGAATTATTTCTGTAACGTCTGCTGTGGCGATATTGAATAGAAGCGGACTGATAGATCACCCTGTAATACTCCACCCCACTGTTTAATAGTATCTGAAGTTGTTTTGCCATCATGAATTCCTACTTTATTTTGTGACAAGACATTGTTTAGTATTTACCTGCTTGTTACCATCATGTTTCCCGGATCTGTGTACATAATCTGTTGCACTAGAATCCATACAATGACGCCTTTCACAAAAACTAAGTCAGTGGTACTCTACTGTTTAGGGCTATATATATCTTTTCCATTGAGTTGTTGATTACTTTGTATCCTTCATCATTTATTAATTATAGTATAATCATTGTCTTTTGATATGGTTTATTAACTCTACAACTTAGGTCACCTCCCAGAACTACAGGCTCTTTATTTTTCACTATTTTGATGGCTTTCATTTTGTGCTGAACTGCAGTGTCCACTCTTCATTTAGAGGATGGTTTGAGGTCAGGAGTTCTGGTCAGTGATCTACGTTGACTTGGTGTCTGCACAGGTGACCCTGGGGGTGCTTGGAGTGACCGGGTTGGCTAAGCAGAGGTGAACCAGGCCCATGGGGGGAGGGGATGGGGAATTTCTAACATTTGAATGTACCATTTTGAATTTATTTCAAACATCCTCTCAGCATGTAGGGGATCTTTTCTGGACTCAGTGAATATAAAATGTGCAAGTACAATTAGGTTTTCTTCCTTAAGTTCAACTGAACATGAATGGAGCAAAAACAGTTGTATGACATCTCTCAATACAGTTACTGTTAATGTATTCATGTGCTTAATATTTAGGTGGACAATATCATATGCTCAATGTAATTTTATTGCTGTTTTGCCTACTGTAAGAACCATAGAGGGACCATAAGAACCATAATACATGTTTATGAATGAATGACATTATGAGATTTGAAAATCAATACCCTGCATTCACTGTAGTAGAGGAGGAAAAAATGGTACCATTCCTATTGTTATTTCTTGTGCATGTAGGTGTGCCTGAACACGAGTCTGGTCCTTGGCCAAGGCCTTCAGCTGCTATGACTGCTGCTCCCACCACCTGCACTCCTACTGCCTCTGCTACTGCTGCTGCTGCTACTACTACTACTACTACTACTACTACTACTACTACTACCACCGGTGCTGTTGCTGCCACCACCATCTCCACGCCTGCTGCTACTACGAATAAACTTTTAATGAGTCATCGCTCGTCTGTGCTGACAGTGATATATAACCCTTAGAAAGAAATCTTCCCTTCCTGAGTGGATGTCGTTCATTGTAAAGAGTTGTTATTATGAAGAACTATTGAGGTAATTTCTTATTCTCTTCAGCCTGTGGACTGTAATTGTTGTTTTAGTAATTGGTATTTATGTGCTCAGTGTTCTCCCTAGGACCTTTCTAATGGGTGCACCACCCTGCCGGTTTTAGAGACCGCTTGACTAAACCTAGATATATGCTAATTACATAATATTATTAATAGGTACACATTTGAGTCATTGGGTGCTCCAAATTCACCTATAAATACTGTAAATCTGCCAATTTAAATGATAAATCATTACCATAATTGCATCAGTTACATCGGAGATCAAATGTTTAGCTTAACCACTATGTAGTCGCGAGCAGGGGTTTGGATTAGCCTGGAATCGCATGCGAGCCCTCTATTCCGTATGACATCACAAACCTGTATGGCAGTCCACATGTCCACAGCAACCGAGTGGGAGGCCTAAGTCCAGTGTTACATAATTTGGAAGGAGCAATAGAACACTAGACGTTCAACGTACTCTGTTATAACTTGTTCATGATAATAACATTCAAATAGTTCAATTGTGCAGTTAATATTTACCTGTCTGATATTAATGTTAACGCCCTGAGGGGAACGAATTGAAATTTATATTCATATTGAAGTTTTACGTAGTATTCCCCGCCCGGCTACTCATTCTTGCCACCCGCCTGACAAATATTTCTGGGGAGAACACTGGTGCTAATGTTATTATTGTTAATTTTACATTCAAATTAAGCAATTTCAGTTTATGAATGCTAATGATTGTTTAGCAATATATTTAATTTTGTATTACAAAACACCCAACAAGTAGGCTGTGCAGTGTGGTCATGTATCTATGAAATTGCGCTTGGGCAGTGGTGGGTTCGAACCCCACTGTCAGCTATCTTGAAGATGGTTTCCCTTCTTTGCAATAGGCAGGCAGATACTAAGGCCATACCGTAATTAAGGCCACAGTTGCATCCTTCTGAGGCCCATTCCATCGTTGCCATGAATCGGTGTATGAGCCTCATAGGCAAAAAAATGAGATCATTATGAAGCCCAGAACATCATTATAATTGTTCATAAAGGTGGAAAAATTTTAAGTTCATGTTCAGTGTTGTAATTCAAAATATGCCATACATCTGCATGTTTCAGACCCCCATTTGTCTTAATTGCATTCATAATGACTTTTATAAATTCCTGCCCTACAGTTGTTATATAATCAAACACTTTATTTCAACTTCATGGGACATGTATTATTATCATTAATATTAGTATTACTATTAATATTATTATAGAGAGATTAAGTACAGCATGAAACATATCTGCTAAATGGGAAGTGAAAAACTGTAATGTGGAGTTATTTTCAAGAGCAATGAACCTTTCAAACGTGGTTTACTGAACTCATAGTCTGTTCCTTTATATGAGATCATCATTTGTATGATAATATTCAAATACTGAAGTGGAAGTGTCGTGTGATATTGTGTGAATGATTTGTGTAAAGAAGTCATAGTTTTGGTTAAGCATCCATTTCTACCAAAGGAGGTTTCACTGAAAATCTTGTATTTTGGAGAACATTTCTCATCAGAACACAGGAAATATATTATGCTCTCTCCTCTCTTATTTGCAGTTTGTATGCACATCCTCCTATACAAAAGTATGTACTGGTATGTATGCAATATCCAAGTAACTAAATTAATATTTGTGAATTTTGTGATGTTGGTAACCCATTCACTTGATGTGATGGTAACAGTTCTACAAACTTTCCTTATCATAGTACTGGGCAAGTTGGCCGTGCGGTTAGGAGCGCACAGCTGTGAGCTCGCATCCAGGAGATAGTGGGTTCGAACCCCACTGTTGGCAGCCCTGAAAATGGTTTTCTGTGGTTTCCAATTTTCACACCAGGCAAATGCTGGGGCTGTACCTTAATTAAGGCCACAGCTGCTTCCTTCCCATTCCTAGGCCTTTCCTGTCCCATCGTCACCATAAGACCTATCTGTGTCAGTGCAACATAAAGAAACTAGCCTTATCATAATTGTCCCCCTGTGGGTAGGGGGTGGGCAACCACGCAGCCCTTAATTGAATTTTGGCACTGTTTCCGCTTACTTGTGCCAGGCTCCCCACTTGGTTGGCCGGGTGGAGTGCATGCTGTCAGACCACAGATCAGCCTACTCTGCAACCACCAACATAGATTTCTGCCTTCGATATACAGTAGGTACAAATGGCACTGTCTGAAGTGAGTTTCCACTGTCTTCAACAGGCATTTCGTCTAGATCACAGCAAAGGCCCTTGCACACCATAATGTTGTGGAAGTAGCAGCATATTGTTCATAATACTGTACTAAATTAGCATACAATTCCTTGGACATAGCTCTTAATAGGCGGAGCTATGTTGTGACTTGGCATGGTAATGTTTTGTGCTGGATCAGCTGCCATATTATTGTACGTAGATCCTGATGCTACATATTTCTGTCCATTTATTGGAACTCCTCTCCTGCGGATGGACTGAAAGGAAGCATTATTTGTACCTCCTGCATGTTGTAAGAGGGAACAATCACAGAATCTGTAAGCGCTCTCTTGTCTTTTAAACCCACAAACATATTCATGATTCCATCTTTTTCCATGTAGCAGAAAAATGTAGATATATCCTACTGTCACATAAAATAGAACATTTTTAAGTATTGTAAATAGTGCAGATCAATGAATACACGGGATGCATACAATTTTTTAGCTTGACATTGTTTATCATCTAAATGCAGATGACTGATTGAATGATATGTTGTGTTTTGGTGCAGTATGTAGGAACAGAGTACCATGTGCTATCATGTCTTGGTTTCTTCAAACACTACTCTGCCAGAGATTTGCCATCCTCTAGTAGATGCAAAAGAAGTACAAATCTCAATATTTCTCAGTGTGTGGCCCTAGGTGCCTCTTTTGACAGACTGAAAGATGTATCATATAGTAAGTTCCTTGGGAAAATACAGATGGTGTTGCTGAAAACTTTTGCAATGTCAGTGCAACATTAGACTGCAATAAGAGAGAAAAGTATTATGTTGTAACTTGTCAGTTCCAGTCTTTCTTTCCTAAATGAATGATTTTGTATTTGTGTTGTACTGCATAGTTTTCTGGCTGATGAATATTAATTGATGATTAACACTGCTGAATGTAATGTCATGAGATTATGATATACTATGATCACTAAAACTTTTGTGCAAATTTCTACACAATTTTATACCTGTAACACTGTGGATAGTAGGTAGAATATAGCTCCATAAACCAAAAGATCATGTTTCATTTCAATTTATCTTTGAATCCTACAAACTCCCTCCTTATATGAGTTTCCTTTCATCATTGTGGTTCCTGTGTATGGTTTACTTTCTTACATTGTATTTATATTTTATTTCCTGCATAAGTGGTATATCTTGATACTATTGATTGTTACGGTTGGCTTAAGTAGTGTTAAAGAGGACTGATGTACGAGGGGATGTTAGTGCCTATTACTATCATAGGTCTTAATCTGAGATAGGGATTGCCAATCCCACTCACCTTCTGGTCACTTCCTTCCTCCCTTTGTGAGTTAGCTTCCATTTTCCTCAGCAGAAACAAACAAAAGCAGCACAGGCAAGGCCAGTCACTCCCATCCTTTATGGCTTTGTGAATTAGTAAAAGTAAAATATAACTCCATAAATCAAATAATTATAATAAGCAGCACAAGCTGGTAAGCTTCTTTTCTCCAGCAAAAAATTATTAATAACAATAATACTAATAAAGCACAGGCCAACCTCCAGGTGTATTGTTGTTCAGAATGCAGTATTTCAGAAAACGGTAACAAAGAAGGAAAGAAAGAAAAGGAAATGAAAGAAAAATACGAGGGAAAAAAAGAACAAAAATATATTTAATATAATATTTAAGAGTGGCGGTTGGGGGGGGGGGCGAGAACCTGGGGACCCTCCGCGCGCTAAACGATTTAAATCGCCCGCCCGGTAATTTTAGTTCAGCCCTGTACTCACTAGAGGCGCTATTGTGCAATTCCTGGCGATCTTTGCGCAGCCGCTGCGTACAGAAGTGAAAAATAACGTTGAGAGTCATCTCTTACTCATTCTCTTTGCTGGTGACTGGACGCGCTCGTGTCTGGAAGCCAAGCCATGTTTAACGGTGACTCTGTAACTCAAACAATGATTACCGAAGCCATTGGTATCGGGTGATAAGGCGAGTACACCTCATCTAACAAAGAAGTTAATATGTAGAATTTAGTATTTAATCATATTAGTTTTTAGAATGTAAGTCTTTCGTAAGTTTTTCTCTTTGTGAAGTGCTGTGGTAGTGGGTTGTAGCACGAGGATGTTACCTGAGCATTACTGATCACCTCAAAGTTCACCTTTGGTCTTATTACTGTGTATATTTCGTTTTGGTGTAGTGTTCTGTATTCTATATGTGTATTTATTGTAAGTGAAGTAAGCTACGGCTTGGTTATGGAGTTCAGATTTGAAGTGTGTGTTGCGTAACAGCAAAGTGCAGTGTGCTCTAGGTAACGGTCAAAATTTCGTTTCTGCCTTTTCTAAATTTGTGATTGATTCTCTTTGTTAATTCTTGTTTCTGGTGTATCTACGCGTGTTTGGTGTATTATTTGATTCGTGTGCTGTTTCTTTTGATTTATTGCATCTTCATATTGCCGTGTTTATTATGGTGTACACCATCTTCTGTTCTATCTGAAATTTTGTTCCTATATTATTGTTTTGTGACTCGGTTCGTGTGATTCGGCCTTCCGTTACTCGTGTTACGACCTAACTACTACGATTGCACTGAACACCACCCATTTCTCTTAAAGGGCATCATTATTTTTATCATTATTTTTATTATTATTATTAGTTGGACTTTTCAAAGATTTTTATTTAATTCATACGTATGACTAGGGAATAGGATTGTATATTTCTTGCATTTCTGCGGGTGGTTTTATTTTATTATTGCCCTATAATATTAGGATAACTACATTTATTACTACGATGAAATTCTTTAACAATGTAAAAAATTTGAAGATTTAATTGAGGGTTTTGGGCACCCCTAGTGTGGAGTGATTGTTGCTTGGGGCTTATCTTCTCTTCTCTGTATTGTTGCTTATCTTATCTTATCGCCGTGTGGCAGTTACGCAACTGTCATTGTTCATTATTGTCTTGTGGGATTAGCATCGGCTGTCGCATGCCGCTGTCATTGGTATGATGCTTTGTTTGCGGTATTGAGGCAAAATCGTGTGTTTTTCTATCTTGTAATGTGGGTTCCGCCTCATTAAATTGCGCATTTCAGGTCGTGTTGATACCGATTACCTCATCTACTATGTGGTGTGATTTTAATTATTCTGTATTAGTGTTGATTTTATTTTAACCTGTACGATATGTGTTTTCATATTGGTCGGTTGTAGTATAAAGCCCCGTTATTTTTCTTGCAGTGTTTGTTTACGTTATGTGAGTTTGTGTGGAATTATCCTTCCGCTGGGACGTGTCGAAGCCCTCTATTAAATAATTCATTGTAAATTTTATTAATATTTTGTGTTTGTTCACGAATACTTATAGTAATTTATTTAATTAGTTGACTGGTGCACCAGAATTTTATTTTACAAAGAAGACTTATTTTAAAGAATATTAATTTTATTTATATCTAGATTTGTTACCTGTTTTATTTTCGTGGATGCCAGAAGGAATATAATTTTTTTTTTTAAATTCATTACGTTAATTGGGGTCTAATGATTTTTCTTTTATTTTTAAATAATGTGTAAGAATGAATTTTCTTTTAAGTATAAATTAATTTAAAATTTTATGTTGGTGTTATTTGGGTGATGTCTGTCGCAATTCCTAATAATCCCATCCTCTAATCTTATTTCTTTGGGTTTGGTCCTGCACACTTCCATCTTTGCCTTTGTTGATGTTGTTTTCTGTTTATTTTGTATGCGCACGTCCCTATGACGTTTGTCATTTTCTTGTATTGCTTGAGGGCGTTGCAGTAGTGGTAGCAGACCGAGCGTGGTTTTCTGTGTTGAAGCTACGCAGTATAGCTAGTTATGAAATTGTGACGCAGGCATCCCGAATGGCACCAACTAATTGGAAATTCATGGTTGGTTTTAAATTGTGTAAAACTGAAATGTTCCCAAATAATTTGTGTTTTTCTGTTTATTTTCATGTATGCTCGAGTTCCGGGTTTGCGGTTCTCTTGTCCCTGTGGTGCTTATGTTCGAGGTCAATTTCTGTTGATTTTTCCCTGTTCCGCTTAACGCTGTATGATGGGTCATGGAAGCCGGTTCCTTTCCTTGTGCTGTTCTTATTTTGGACCTGCGATATCTGGGTGAGTCGTTGACCATTATTGTTGATGAATGGAGTTGCATTATTTTTATTTGGGATTGGTTCTAAATTAAATTTTGCAAAATATTCTCCCACATTTTACAGAAACAAAATTGTGTTTGTGGCCATTAATTATTTTTCTTTTAGTAGGTCTTGTTTCTAGTGAAGGAGTTGCTAAGCTGGTGGCCCATCGACTCACTGCAAAGATATAAGGGCTTGTGTTAAATTGATAACTATTGCTTAGTGTGTAAAATTTTATCTTTGTTTCAGCTTCGCTTGTAGTCCTGATCATGTGTTGAAAAATTTGTTACTATAATATTTCTCTTCCAGAGACTGTGTTCCTGCCCGACTGTTCGGAGTGGGTGTATCAAAATTTATTTACAATGTTGACCCATGCTGACCTTTTCTTTCAGTTAATGTCTGTCTGTGATCCTGCTCGCTCTGGTTACTACATGTCTTGGGTGATGATAGTGTGATTTGTTGACATAGTGAGATGTCAGTTGGTAATAATGGTGTTGGTATCATGGATACTACTTGGGACTTGTGCTATGGGAAAATGTTCCTATTTGACTTATGGGTGTCTTGTGCATGTTCCCGGTGTAATATTGTGTTGTTATTATGGGCTTGTGTTGGCGTTCTTGTATGAACATATATAATGTAATGGTGATATATTGACGTGTATTTCACATGGATTTTATGTTATGATGGTAACCATGGGCTGTGTTCTTGTTCTGGTGTATTTTGCGGTGTTTTCGTTGGTTGAATGCTGATAGGCTACGACTGTATGGTTCATCGAAGGTTATATTGACCTATTATCTTAATTTGATGTGTCCATGTCAGGTAGTGCTGTCAATTCTCTCATGCGCTCATCCATTTCTACTGGTAACGTTTACCATGTGGTGTTCTGTTCCGGTGTTGCTTACCTTCCTGTTGTTTCTGGTACTTGGTGCATGTGGTCAAGTTGTAACTAGGTGGGTCCTAAATTTATTGGTCACGTTTTCCTCTTTAAAGTCTGTGGGTTTGTTTGCCTGGTTTATGGTAGTCTGTACTTGTTAGCTTCTTCCCCCTCACATTCATCTTTTCTGTTACCTGTGAACTGGATTTGTGTTCCTGTATGGTATTTTCAGTAACTCGCCTTGGATGACTGGTGCCATGCATGTGGTATATCTGCTGGTTCTGGTTGATGAGTGTCAGTTTTAGCCTTGTGCTTGAGTGTAAATTTTCATTCTTCCTGATATTTCATTTTCTGGTGCTGGTTGGTTACTATATGTATTGGTGCTTACGCATTCCTACCTGTAATTGTAAATCTGTGCCCTGGTACTGGTGCTACTTGGTGGTTGTGTGGGTTCATTGCTGGAATCTTGGTGTGGATCATGGCTGGCTTATTGCTGAAGGCGATCATTCGTTTTTTCTGTGCTTTCATACTGGATTTTGGTTGTGGGTCTCGCAGTCGTCATGTGGTTATTAGTACTCATTTATCTAAACATTGTGGATCCTGTTCTTAAATTCATATTTGCTTCTTATTAAATCCTTCCTGTTCATTTTGCTGAGGATTATGGGAGTGCATTTCATCATCGTTGTCAGTTTGGTGGGTGCTGTTTATTTAGTTCTGTGTGGAGTGGTCGAAATTGAGGTGAAGTCTTCTCTAGTGTAATCTTGAGCCTATCTGTCACCGTATGTCCATGTCTTGGCTGGTATATTTATTAATCCTTGTGTCCTCGTGTAGGAAAGGTTTTTGCAAGTCAATATGGGATGTCTTGCAGGTGATTCAGTTCACACTATTATTAGCCCAAGATTTTCTTGAGGCCCGTCTGGGCATTTGGTGGTCATTTCATGGATGTACACTGGCTTCGAGCATGTTTAGTGATATTGTGTGATTTGAGAACTTATGTTTCTTCAAAATGATATCCGTAGGCCAGATGTGACCAAAATAAATTAGTGTACTGAGAAGGGTTTCCCTTGCATCCTAAGGCTGTTTATATGTAATCTCATTCGATCATGTTTATTTGCATAATCTGCTTCTTAGTGTACTCTGTGGTCTGTCTATCATCTGGTTTACCTTCTCTTGTAATTCGGTTGCTTCTAGCTCAAACCGGCATGTTTTCGCAATTTTATATTGTGGCTTGCTTGTCATCTGACTGTTCTGGGGTCTGTTCCTGTGAGTATGGGATCATGTGGAATGGCTCTTGTTCGGTTGCTGAAATTCTTGGTCTGTCATTGGTGGTATGGGACCCAATTGACTGGCTGAAGGTTCTTCTCCATCAACTCATGAGCCTTGTCATCGTGTCTACTATCAATTCTGCATCGTTTATGTATTATTTTATCCCGTGAATTCCGACTGGCTGGAAGGGTGTCTGTGGATTGGCATAATCTCACAGGGTGGACTGTCTTTACGCCACCATATTTGTAGTCCTGGGTTATCCAGAGGTTCTCTGAACACTTGATGGTTTTGGTAGTACACCTGTGCTCGTTGTATTCGAAGATGGTTTATATGGAGATGTAATTTTCTTGAATTTTGGCCTTAATTATGCCGCTTTGAGTTGGTTCTGCCTGGTGCTATAATACCATTTTCTTTTCATGTGGTGTGCCTTACTATCCTTTCTGTAGTTGTTGGCTGTCATGTGGTGGTTGGTCTGGGTTACTGGTGCATGGTGATCTCTTGCGGACACACTTTTGAGCTCCTCTCCATCTGTTATTATGCTAGCGAAGTCTCCAGTTATCGCCATTGCCTTCATTATTCTGGGTCGATTGCCGTGTGATCTCCACATCATGGTTATGGATGGTTTGGGATACTGTGTTTTCTGTTTCTGAGTGGTGTCCTTTCTGCCTGTCATGTTCTTCTGAGTTATCTGGTTATTTAGTAGCTGGTGTTATGTAAATGAGTTGATCGTTATGGGTAAAATCTGTTCGTTTCGCTGTGTGATTATCCATCTTATCTCCCTCCCTGTATCCTCCGTTGTTTATTTATTTCTGCTGTATATCGTGCCTCATTCCTGATCCGTTTATCTCATCTGTTAAATTATGTAAGGTGTGGAAGAATGCTAAGTTGTTTCTTGTAAAAAAGGTATGTGAAATAGAATTTCATGATGGTCTTCGACCTTGTTTTGGGAGTATGTGCCCCCAGGTTTGTGCTTTTTATATATATTTGGTCCTGTTGTGGGCAAAATTTTCGTTCCCTTCACCGGTATTTCATGACCCAGCATCTATATTCCAAATTATTGCTCTTGCTTCTGTTATTTTATTTCCTTTGGTAAATTAATTATTGGGAACATTCAGTTTAGTTAGGTCCTCTTTTCTTGTAGATATGGGTTGCTTTATCCTAGTATAGTAAGATTATCCAGATTTATTAGTCCTAATTTAGTTCTTTTAAATTGATTATTGTAATTTCCACTAGTGTAATGTTCTGTAATTATAACCATAAAAGTTAGCAAATGTCAATGCCAGTAGTGGCAAATGAACTGTGCTCAAGCCTAGCGTGTTACCCGTGTGGTTAAACTTAATGTGAATACTAGAGATGATACTCTTGTCACTGTAAGCGTTTGTGCTTACTACCGTCCCATGAACTTTCAAAAACACTATTTCAAGTGGGTCATTAAAACCCGGTTCGGAATTAATAATATCCCTAAGAGGTGTGTGAAGACCGACTTAGTGACTAATTACCTTTTGGACTGTACTTGTTCCCTCGCTTGCTGCTTTTTGTTCCTGTTGCAGCTATTCGTGCGCATTTTGGTGCTGCCGTTGCAAGAAGCTAAGCTGGACTTGTGCATCTAAATTCCTGTGTCATTGGAGCTCAACATTTGGTGCTGAAATCTAGCTAGTCATGTGTCTGTTTTCCACCTGGTGTGTTGTACGCTGTGCTGACTGGCCATTGGTACTCCGTCTTTCTGCACGCTGAACAGTTCATGTGTGCCCAGTGTTGTTTCTTCTATGTCACCCATTACCAAGTAAGACTGTTCCAAAGTTATTCTATATGCGTGAATGGAAACATACTCAACGTCGAGAAATTCTGACCCTAAACTTGTGACGCCTAAATTATTATGGACTTGACATGTGATGACGTGCCAAACATTTTGAGAGGTTCTGGTATCTTGTGACTGTGTGGTACCTTTCCTGGTGCATACGACTGAACTCTACCTGCTCATCGTGGCCCCCGGTGGTCCTCTTTCGGCGGGGGAGACTGTAGCGTTATTAACACATTGCGGACCGGGTGCCATTCGCCCTATGCACAGCCCTGTTCCCGGCCACTTTCTAACTACCTCTAAGCTGGAGTGCATGAATACAAATAAACTGTCAGAACTTCAATAGCTTTTGAAGGACTATTGTGTATTTTTCTATTGGCCTACCTGAATAGTTGTTGAAATGCAGGGTATTTCTTGAAATCTATTTCGGCTCATAGTTTTCGGAAATATTGGTCTTTTTATTAGGGGATCGGTTGGCCAGTAATCTTTCAGAAATGATTTCTTCACCTGCCGTATCAATATACACAGAGGATTCATTTTTTAATTTTCCTGCTAGTGACATTAGTCCACTTTAGTGTTTTAGGGGATAAGTTATGAGAATGTGATTTCTGCTCATAGTGTAAGTTTGTCTTTTCAGCTACATACTGAAAAAATTCCTCACCAAACATAAGTCCTGCTACTTATCCTATGTTTCCAGATTCATTAGGCCATACCTTTATACCAGGAGCACCTTCAAAATCCTCTAACTAGTGATGGGCGAATGATACAGAAGTTCGAGCAGGCTCGAGTCGGCCCGATACGCTACGTAGGCTCGATGCCGTATCGAACCTGTTCGAACTGTCAGGCGACACCACACATCGACTAAGCGGAGCGCGGACGGAAAATTCGTCCTATTAGATTACTACTAGGTACACTCAGTATATTTATGCGTGGGGGGGGGGGGTGGACACAACGTTCTCAGTGAACGGAAAGAGCATTTATTTAAGTCTTTCTGGCAGTACGAACAACAGATTGGTAATATTTATTTCGTTAATATGTACCTTTGCATTTTACATTTTGTCCGCTCTTCAGAAATACGTTTCTGTATAACTTTGTCGTGTTTTGCAGGCTTAATGTTGTTAATCATTACTTTCAAGTACCGATAGTTAACATGTTTTTCGTATGCTACGAGCTATTATTTTCTCATTAATAATTAGTAATATATTATTATTTTTATTTGCTATAGGCTTTACGTCGCACCAACACAGATATTTAGGTCCTATGGCGACGATGGGACAGGAAAGGGCTAGTACTGGGAAGGAAGCGGCCGTAGCATTAATTAAGGTACAGCCCCAGCATTTGCCTGGTGTGAAAATGGGAAACCACGGAAAACCATCTTCAGGGCTGCCGACGGTGGGGCTCGAACCCACTATCTCCCAATAATACATTATTATGTCCGCCTCTGTGGTGTAGTGGTTAGTGTGATTAGATGCCACCCCCGGAGGCCCGGGTTCGATTCCCGGCTCTGCCACGAAATTTGAAAAGTGGCACGAGGGTTGGAACAGGGTCCACTCAATCTCGGGAGGTCAACTGAGTAGAGGTGGGTTCCATTCCCACCTCAGCCATTCTGAAAGTGGTTTTCCGTGGTTTCCCACTTCTTCTCCAGGCAAATGCCGGGATGGTACCTAACTTAAGGCTACGCAGGTGAGGCCGCCTGGGCGAGGTACTGCTCATCCTCCCCAGTTGTATCCCCCGACCCAGAGTCTGAAGCTCCCGGACACTGCCCTTGAGGCGGTAGAGGTGGGATCCCTAGCTGAGTTCGAGGGAAAAACCGACCCTGGATGGTATGCAGATTAAGAAAGAAAGAAAATACATTATTATAATAGACGAATTTGTTATTACTTAAGACAGAGCAGACAATGGCCGGTAGAAAAAGGTCATGGACTTGGGACTACTTTGAAGAGCTTCCAGACAAACGAGTAAAATGCACTTGATGTGATAAAATATTAAAACGATAGTAAAAATACATCGACGATGATAAGATACTTAAAAATTCATAATATTCGTCCTTCGTCGAATGACACCATTCCAAATGAGGGGGAAGACACCTCCACGTAAACGACGTCGACATATGCAGGTAAAATATTCTTAATAGGTTCCGTTTTGTTTTTCATGAATAGCACAGTGGACGGCCGCTCGCATTTGACTGGCGAAAGGCTCTACATAGTTTACTGTTGAGGTATACAGATTATACCGATTTTACGTGCGTAAGCATTACGTTATGAAACCATCAATTTATTAATTGATTGGCTATTAGTCCGCCTCTGTTGTGGAGTGGTTAGTGTGATTAGCTACCACCCCCGGAGGTCCGGGTTCGATTCCCGGCTCTGCCATGAAATTTGAAAAGTGGTGCGAGGGCTGGAACGGGGTCCACGCAGCCTCTGGATGTCAACTGAGTAGAGGTGGGTTGGATTCCCACCTCAGTCATCCTCGAAGTGGTTTTACGTGGTTGCCCACTTCTCCTCCAGGCTATTGCCGTGATGGTACCTAACTTACGGACACGGCCACTTCCTTCCCTCTTCTTTGTCTATCCCTTCCAATCTTCCCATCCTCCCGCAAGGCCCCCGTTCAGCATAACAGGAAAGGCCGCGTGGGCAAGATACTGGTCATCCTCCCCAGTTGTATCCCCAACCCAGAGCTCCAGGATACTGCCCTTGAGGCGGTGGAGGTAGGATCCCTCGCTGAGTCCGAGGGAAAAACCGACCCTGGAGGGTAAGCAGATTAAGACGAAGAAGAAGATGGGCAATTAAAGAAAACGATGCCGAAAACCGAAAAAGTAGCTAGTGGGTCGTAAAGCCAATAACGAAAAATGGGGTTCTTTACTTCTATGGTTATGGCCCCAAACAGGAAATAAACACCCCTTACATCCTCGCTTTAAAGCGCTGGGGAAATCGGGCTAGAAAAATATAAGGGCCAAGAAAGAATAATAATTGTATTGGCTTTACGTCCCACTAACAACTTTTACCGTTTTCGGACACGCCAAGGTGCCGGAAGTTAGTTCCGCAGGAGTTCTTTACGTGCCATTAAATCTACCGACAAGAGGTTGAAGTATTTGAGCTAAAACCTCGGCGCGTATCGGGTCGGCTCGATCCTGCTCGAACACGGGTATCGTTCGCCCATCACTAGCTGTAGCCCGAGTCAACTGCGCCTTCGGTCACGTGACTGCTCGAACCTCGGCGCGTATCGGGTTGGCTCTATCCCCCTAGAACACGGGTATCGTTCGCCCATCACTAGCTGTAGCCAGAGTCAACTGCGCCTTCGGTCACGTGATGACTGCTCGAGCTTACTTCGAACAGACTCGAACCTCGCCCCGTATCGGGTCGGCTCGATCCCCCTAGAACACAGGTATCGTTTGCCTATCACTACCTGTAGCCCGAGTCGGACCCAGCCTTCGGTCATGTGACAGCTCGAGCTTGCTTCGAACAGGCTCGTATCGGGTCGGCTCGATCCCGCTACAACACGGGTATCGTTTGCCTATCACTAGCTGTAGCCCGAGTCAGAATCCGCCTTCGGTCATGTGACAGCTCGAGCTTGCTTCAAACAGGCTCGAACCTCGGCGCGTATCGGGTCGGCTTGATCCCGCTAGAACACAGGTATCGTTTGTCCATCACTAGCTGTACCCCGAGTCAGAATCCGCCTTCGGTCATATGACTGCTCGAGCTTGCTTCGAACAGGCTCGAACTTTGGCCCGTATCGGGTCGGCTCGATCCCCCTAGAACACAGGTATCGTTTGCCTATCACTAGCTGTAGCGCGAGTCAGAATCCGCCTTCGGTCATGTGACAGCTCGAGCTTGCTTCAAACAGGCTCGAACCTCGGCTTGTATCGGGTCGGCTCGATCCTGCTCGAACACGGGTATCGTTCGCCCATCACTAGCTGTAGCCCGAGTCAACTGCGGCTTCGGTCACGTGACTGCTCGCACCTCGGCGCGTATCGGGTCGGCTCGATCCTCCTCGAACACGGGTATCGTTCGCCCATCACTAGCTGTAGCCCGAGTCAACTGCGCCTTCGGTCACGTGACTGCTCGAACCTCGGCGCGTATCGGGTTGGCTCGATCCTGCTCGAACACGGGTATCGTTCGCCCATCACTAGCTGTAGCCCGAGTCAACTGCGCCTTCGGTCACATGAAGACTGCTCGAGCTTACTTCGAACAGACTCGAACCTCGGCCCGTATCGGGTCGGCTCGATCCCCCTAGAGCACAGGTATTGTTTGCCTATCACTAGCTGTAGCCCGAGTCAGACTCACCCTTCGGTCATGTGACAGCTCGAGCTTGCTTCAAAAAGGCTCGAACCTCGGCTCGTATCGATCCCGCTAGAACACAGGTATCGTTTGTACATCACTAGCTGTACCCCGAGTCAGAATCCGCCTTAGGTTATGTGACAGCTCGAGCTTGCTTCGAACAGGCTCGAACCTCGGCGCGTATCGGGTCGGCACGATCCTGCTCGAACATGGGTATCGTTCGCCCATCACTAACTGTAGCCCGAGTCAACTGCGCCTTCGGTCACGTGATGGCTGCTCGAGCTTACTTCGAACAGACTCGAACCTCGGCCCGTATCGGGTCGGCTCTATCCCCCTAGAACACAGGTATCGTTTGCCTATCACTAGCTGTAGCCCGAGTCAGACTCACCCTTCGGTCATGTGACAGCTCGAGCTTGCTTCGAACAGGCTCGAACCTCGGCTCGTATCGGGTCGGCTCGATCCCGCTACAACACGGGTATCGTTTGTCCATCACTAGCTGTAGCCCGAGTCAGAATCCGCCTTCGGTCACGTGACTGCTCGAGCTTGCTTCGAACAGGCTCGAACCTCGGCGCGTATCGGGTCGGCTCGATCCGGCTAGAACACAGGTATCGTTTGTCCATCACTAGTTGTAGCCCGAGTCAGAATCCGCCTTCGGTCATGTGACTGCTCGAGCTTGCTTCAAACAGGCTCGAACCTCGGCGCGTATCGGGTCGGCTCGATCCCGCTAGAACACAGGTATCGTTTGTCCATCACTAGCTGTACCCCGAGTCAGAATCCGCCTTCGGTCATGTGACTGCTCTAGCTTGCTTCGAACAGGCTCGAACCTCGGCGCGTATCGGGTCGGCTCGATCCCGCTAGAACACAGGTATCGTTTGTCCATCGCTAGTTGTAGCCCGAGTCAGAATCCGCCTTCGGTCATGTGACTGCTCGAGCTTGCTTCAAACAGGCTCGAACCTCGGTGTGTATCCGGTCGGCTAGATCCCGCTAGAGCACAGGTATCGTTTGTCCATCACTAGCTGTAGCCCGAGTCAGAAGCCGCCTTCGGTCACGTGACTGCTCGAGCTTGCTTTGAACAGGCTCGAACCTCGGTGCGTATCGGGTCGGCTTGATCTCGCTAGAACACAGGTATAGTTTGCTTATCACTAGCTGTAGCCCGAGTCAGAACCCGCCTTCGGTCAAGTGACTACTCGAACTTGCTTCGAACCTCGGCCCGTAACGGGTCGGCTCGATTCCGCTTGAACACGGGTATCGTTAGCCCATCACACGCGTAGAGAGCGGGATCGAGCCGACCCGATACGCGCCGAGGTTCGAAGCAAGCTCGAGCAGTCACGTGATCGAAGGTGGAGTCCGCCTCGGGCTACAGATAGAACGTGCAGATTAGCAAACAGCATATGAAGTGTAGCACCTTTTACACATGTGTGTGTATAATATTTATAACGAAGGTGCGTGCTTTCACATCTTACTACATTCAGTCATTGACGTATATCTTATGAGGAATAAAGGTTGGCCATAAAATTAGAAGGCTTAGATTATGATAATATGCAATGAAAATGACGAAGGATGTACCCGTAATATTCCCTGCGTATTAACAGAAGTATTTCCTCCCAAGGCAGTACTTGTGTGCCGTGTAACAACTGCACGTTGGACGCAACATTATGAATAAAAAACCAAACCAGACCCCATGGCGCAACAGCCCCGACGGGCCATGGCCTACCAAGCGACCGTTGCTCAGCCCGAAGGTCTGCAGATTACGAGGTGTCGTGTGGTCAGCACGACAGATCCTCTCGTCTGTTAATCTTGGCTTTCTAGACCGTGCAAAATTATGAACACGGTAATATTATTCTTACAATGCGATGCTTTGGGCGGCTAAGACAGCTGGTAGCACCTCAGGCGAGGTTCTCATTCTGTCCTCAATGTTGGGGGGTTTGAATCCACTCCTTGGGAGAGTATTACCCTTGTTGCTCGTATAGAAGACTTTGAGTAAGAAAGGATTGACATCTCATCAATCGTATACACAAATAAATGTATAAATATTATGATGCAGCAATGTTACTGTCTGATTGCGTGAAATATAGGCTATATGAAACTCAAACGTGACTCGCGATTTCAAGCTGTATCATTTACAATAATTCAGGTCAATCGGTTCAGTAGTTTTCGAGCCCATCTGGAACAAATAAAACAAGACATCATCTTATGGTTTTAAAAATCCTGATCCTACCGGGTATCGAACCCGGGACCCCTGTAACCAAAGGCCAACACGCTTACCATTGAGCCATGCACCCGAGCGAGAAACGTGTCAACAACAACTGCAGGTAAAATATACATTTTTAGTCTTGTAACCATTTAAATATGTAACTATTACGACACGTGAATGGTTTCCTTTTTTTGTCTTTATACGGCCCAAACAACACATTTTAGTAGAGAATTGGTTTATTCGGATGGAGGCATGTGTAACGAATCATCGCACAAACAAAAATTTTGACTGTCTCCAATATATAGGTATGGGTCGAAATTACATTATGTACAAAATACACGGAAGTAACAGTAGAGAGGACGAACCGGTACTGTCCAGCATAAATACTCTTACATATCCTTCTCAAGTTTGCTGGGTGTTAGTAACAGCAAGGCGATAGGTTGAGGCGCGCGCAAAAGCTCGAGCAAAGCTCGAACAGGCTCGAGCTCTGACGTCGTCTGTTCGAGCAGCTCGAGCCGGGCTCAAGCACATCACTACCTCTAACCTAGGTTCACTGTTGTCCATAACCCAGTCGTCAGAAAACACTGCATTATTTACAGTATATAGAATATTTACACCCGTAACACAAATATACGTCTCGTTCTGCGCTACGTGCGTTCCACACCTTGCCTCGTCATCACTTGAAACATTTCCGTTAGAAGATATTTCATGGTCGTACTCTAAATACTCAGCATCACTTAATATTCGGAGCCTGTATCAGCACATAATTCGCGAATAATTTCATCTTTGTGTAAACACGTGCGATCGCTAGGCGCTGCCATCTTGCATGGCTCTTCGAACTTTGTAAACATGTTGTCAAGAAATGCAAAGAAAATCTACGATATGAAGAATACTCGAAAACAAATGCGACTATCGATTGTGTAGAACCATACGTAACAGAGTTCTATCACCCTTGACCTCCAAATAGTTCCCGTATATCTCAAAAGGTAGCACTAAAGTTCAGTCTGCTGGGTCTGCTGCTAACACGAGATAACTCGGGACCGGTCCGCAACGCTCGGCTAGGCAAACACGAGTTTTCTCGGGACCGGTCCGCAATGTGTTAACAAATACGCTACCTGTGAGAGATATATGTATATGTGAACTATCTACTGTCTGCATGACATGTATTTATATGGTGTCTCTCATCGGAACGGGTATTCTAGTGAAATGACTAATTCCTCTACGGACATTATGTTCATGGGCTAAGTACTGATCTGAGCCGTGATTTTCCCGTTCGTATGGAACTGTTATTCTACTCTATGGAAAGACTAAAACCTTGAGTCTGGTAGACTTGGTGAATTTAAAGCATGAGCGCTGTGAACTGTTGGAATATTGGTCATATTTCCTGTCTAAACGTGGCTATTGTGACTTTTCGGAACACTGTTTATTGCTTGGTAATACTTCTGCATGATATGATTACATAGTGGAACGATACATGAACGCCTACGCCATCTGTGAGAGTGGCTAGGAACTTATCTTGGTGGTTCGGCGGTCTCCGCCAGAGCATGTAGTGGGGTCGAGACTGTGTCGCGCCTAGTGACGGTGTGTGAAAGGAGCTTTTAAGCTGTTGGACTCGCTGGTGACTGGACGCGCTCGTGTCTGGAAGCCAAGCCATGTTTAACGGGTACTCTGTAACTCAAACAATGATTACCGAAGCCATTGGTATCGGGTGATAAGGCGAGTACACCTCGTCTAACAAGGAAGTTAATATGTAGAATTTAGTATTTAATCATATTAGTTTTTAGAATGTAAGTCTTTCGTAAATTTTTCTTTTTGTGAAGTGCTGTGGTAGTGGGATGTAGCACGAGGATGTTACCTGAGCATTACTGATCACCTCAAAGTTCACCTTTGGTCTTATTACTGTGTATATTTCGTTTTGGTGTAGTGTTCTGTATTCTATATGTGTATTTATTGTAAGTGAAGTAAGCTACGGCTTGGTTATGGAGTTCAGATTTGAAGTGTGTGTTGCGTAACGGCAAAGTGCAGTGTGCTCTAGGTAACAGTCAAAATTTCGTTTCTGCCTTTTCTAAATTTGTGATTCTCTTTGTTAATTCTTGTTTCTGGTGTATCTACGCGTGTTTGGTGTATTATTTGATTCGTGTGCTGTTTCTTTTGATTTATTGCATCTTCATATTGCCGTGTTTATTATGGTGTACACTATCTTCTGTTCTATATGAAATTTTGTTCCTATATTATTGTTTTGTGACTCGGTTCGTGTGATTCGGCCTTCCGTTACTCGTGTTACGACCTAACTACTACGATTGCACTGAACACCACCCATTTCTCTTAAAGGGCATCATTATTTTTATCATTATTTTTATTATTATTATTATTAGTTGGACTTTTCATAGATTTTTATTTAATTCATACGTATGACTAGGGAATAGGATTGTATATTTCTTGCATTTCTGCGGGTGGTTTTATTTTATTATTGCCCTATAATATTAGGATAACTACATTTATTACTACGATGAAATTCTTTAACAATGTAAAAAATTTGAAGATTTAATTGAGGGTTTTGGGCACCCCTAGTGTGGAGTGATTGTTGCTTGGGGCTTATCTTCTCTTCTCTGTATTGTTGCTTCTCTTATCTTATCGCCGTGTGGCAGTTACGCAACTGTCATTGTTCATTATTGTCTTGTGGGATTAGCATCGGCTGTCGCATGCCGCTGTCATTGGTATGATGCTTTGTTTGCGGTATTGAGGCAAAATCGTGTGTTTTTCTATCTTGTAATGTGGGTTCCGCCTCATTAAATTGCGCATTTCAGGTCGTGTTGATACCGATTACCTCATCTACTATGTGGTGTGATTTTAATTATTCTGTATTAGTGTTGATTTTATTTTAACCTGTACGATATGTGTTTTCATATTGGTCGGTTGTAGTATAAAGCCCCATTATTTTTCTTGCAGTGTTTGTTTACGTTATGTGAGTTTGTGTGGAATTATCCTTCCGCTGGGACGTGTCGAAGCCCTCTATTAAATAATTCATTGTAAATTTTATTAATATTTTGTGTTTGTTCACGAACACTTATAGTAATTTATTTAATTAGTTGACTGGTGCACCAGAATTATTTTTTACAAAGAAGACTTATTTTAAAGAATATTAATTTTATTTATATCTAGATTTGTTACCTGTTTTATTTTCGTGGATGCCAGAAGGAATATAATTTTTTTAAATTCATTACGTTAATTGGGGTCTAATGATTTTTCTTTTATTTTTAAATAATGTGTAAGAATGAATTTTCTTTTAAGTATAAATTAATTTAAAATTTTATGTTGGTGTTATTTGGGCGATGTCTGTCGCAATTCCTAATGATCCCATCCTCTAATCTTATTTCTTTGGGTTTGGTCCTGCACACTTCCATCTTTGCCTTTGTTGATGTTGTTTTCTGTTTATTTTGTATGCGCACGTCCCTATGACGTTTGTCATTTTCTTGTATTGCTTGAGGACGTTGCAAGCTTTGGGAAAGCATTCGTTCTGATTATATTAGACATGTTTGCGAAATTAATGACTGTTTTGACAGAGGGCAGTTAGTGTTTAGGAAAGGTTATTCGACTGAAGCTCAGCTTGTGGGATTTCAGCAAGATATAGCAGATATCCTGCATTCAGGAGGCCAAATGGACTCTATTGCGAATGACCTGTCTAAGGCAGTTGATAGGGTAGATCACGGAAGACTACTGGCCAAATTGAGTGCAATTGGACTAGAGAAAAGAGTGACTGAATAGGTGGCTATATTTCTAGAAAATAGAATTCAGAGAATTAGAGTAGGCGAAGCTTTATCTGACCCTGTAATAAGAGGGGAATTCCTCAAGGCGGTATTATTGGACCTTTATGTATTCTTATATATATATATCAATGATATGTGTAAAAAAGTGGAATCAGAATTAAGGCTGTTTGCAGATGATGTTATTCTGTACAGAGTAATAAATAAGTTACACGATTGTGAGCGGCTACAGGGTGACATCGATAGTGTTGTGAGATGGACGGTGGGCAATGGTATGATGATAAACGGGGTTAAATGTCAGGTTGCGAGTTTCACAAATAGGAAAAGTTCTCTCTGTTTTAATTACTGCGTTGATGGGGTGAAAGTTCCTTTTGGGGATCATGGTATGTACCTAGGTGTTAATATGAGAAAATAACTTCATTGGGGTAATCACATAAATATGATTGTTAATAAAGGGTACAGATTTCTGCATATGGTTTTAGGGTATTTAGGGGTAGTAAGGTTGTATAGGAGAGGGCATATAAGTCTCTAGTAAGACCCCAACTAGGGTATGGTTCCAGTGTATGGGACCCTCACCAGGATTACCGGTACTTGATTCAAGAACTGGAAAATATCCAAAGAAAGGCAGCTCTATTTGTTGTGGGTGATTTCCGACAAAAGAGTAGCGTTACAAAAATGTTGCAAAGTTTTGGCTGGGAAGAGTTGGGAGAAAGGAGACGAGCTGCTCAAATAAGTGGTATGTTCCGATCTGTCAATGGAGAGATGGCGTGGGAAGACATCAGTAGACGAATACCTTTGGATGGTGTCTTTAAAAGTAGGAAAGATCGCAATATGAAGGCAAAGTTGGATTTCAAGAGGACAAATTGGGGCAAATATTCGTTTATAGGAAGGGGAGTTAGGGAATGGAATAACTTATCATGGGAAATGTCCAATAATTTTCCAATTTCTTTGCGATCATTTAAGAAAATGCTAGAGAAACAACAGATAGGGAATCTGCCACCTGGGCGTCTGCCCTGAATGCAGATCAGTAGTGATTGATTGATTGATTGTGGTGGAGTCTGAGTATTAGACTCAAGTGAGTGAAGCGGTGAATTCAAGAGAGAGTATGTTATAGTGCGCGCGTCAGTGTTGTTGATATCTGTACTTGACAGAATCGATTTCAGGGTACTCCGCTATTGAGTGTTGTATATAGTGTTATTTGCTACTGTGTATAATTGTGTGTTGTGACGTACAGTGTAAATAAATTAATTTATACAAGGAAGTGAACGTGTTCTTGTGTGTTATTTATTTACGTCAAATAAAATCGCATCGTAGAACGTTAAATTGGCGACCGTGGCAGGACAGGACAGGACACTTCAGTACTCAGCAATGAAGATCGACCAAATGAACTTGGTGATGTTACGGAAAGTGCTGACATCCCGAGGTTTACCGGCGGCTGGACGCAAAGCGAACTTACAAGAAATGCTGCGCCAGTATTTGATAGACAAAGGAGAGGTCCCAGACAGTTTCGACTTCGATGTCACCTCGGAGGAAGAAAAAAAGACCGGGTAAACATCATGTTCACACAGCTATCTGCTTGGATTCAGGCCCAGACGAACAAAATCCGGGCCGAGACAAAAACAATCAAGTCCCAGTTTCAAGAAATAAAGAACCAAATCAATTATTTGGGCAACGAAGTGATCACTGACATCATGCCTGACAAAAACGAACCGGACGCGAAGCAGTCCGAAGTGATGCTTGCGGTTGTGGAGACCGTAGTTCAAGGCCCAGCGGAAAAAGCAAGTGCGCTCTGTGTAATTACAATAGCTCTGGAGACACGGTTGGAGCCTGCAAGCAGTGATGGCGGCTCCGGCGTCGTGAAGATGGCAACTCCACAGGACGACGGGATCATTTTGGCGACGACAACCAACAGACGAGGGTGCCGCCTGACCAGGACACTAGTCCCGGCACGAAACCATATGCCGGTAGGAACATTGAATCCAGCACCCCGGAAAAAGAGGACACTCAACAGGGCCAAGACCACGACGTGCGAACTTCTCCCGTGCATCACACCAGTGGACTACGAAGACGCGTACGTCCTGGCAGAACACAAAGGCACGACCAAGGGGAAAGCCAGTGGAGTGTCGACTGCCTCGCGAGGACCTGCGGATCATTGCTACGGAGAACAGGGATACCGTCAGACAGACCCAGCGGATCCCCCATGGGAATGTGGTGGCCATCGATTGAACTATCTAGCTGCGATATGTGGACTTCAACAACGCCAACGAGAAGACCGTGTGATTCAGGTAGCCTAAGTGTAACTGAATTGTGAGGACTAAGACGTAGAAATAGATATAACGACACCTAGACATAATTTAAGACCTAGAGTAAGGAATGTACAGGTAGATATTGAAGGTTTTAGTGGGGATAATTGTCGTAACTGGTGTAAAACCTTCAATTATTATGTTTAATATATTTTAATTATAGTTTCTATAAGGCTAAATTACTTTTTATTAAATGTTAAATAAGATTAATATATGATTTCCCTGTAAATATGGAGTATAGATTTGTATAACCTCAAATACGTATTGTGTATAAATTTAACCTCAAAATCCATATATTCGAAGGCGGTAGAAAATTCAATAATGTTCGTATGTTAGACTTATTGTACTATATTTGGTATATATGAAAGGTTCTGGAAACTTACTGTAAGGTTTTATTATCCAGATACATGTAGAGACATTACGAATGTTGTGTACATTTTTAAATAGGAAAGGAAAGTTCGAGTACCCATTCGACTAGCTGATCGATCGATGTTTCGAGTGTGTTCCATTAGAGTGTCGTAAGAACTCTTCCAGAAGTCGATCATTCTAGATGGCTGATCGGATGGTATATATATCGAGCTGTCAGTCTGTGGAGTTAGTTCTAAGTTCTTAGTTCCCAGTTCTTAGATCGTGGTTCTTGTGACTCAGGCAAGTGATGGACTGGGAGTGACTGTTGGGCTCCGAGGTGGAGTCTGAGTGTTGGACTCAAGTGAGTGAGGCGGTGAATTCAAGAGAGAGTATGTTATAGTGCACGCGTCAGTGTTGTTGATATCTGTACTTGTCAGAATCGACTTCAGGGTACTCCGCTATTGAGTGTTGTATATAGTGTCATTTGCTACTGTGTATAATTGTGTGTTTTGACGTACAGTGTAAATAAAGTAATTTATACAAGGAAGTGAACGTGTTCTCGTGTGATATTTATTTACGTCAAATAAAATCGCATCGTAGAACGTTAAAGTGAGGATTTGAGTAAATGCTCCAGTTGAATTTTAGTTTTGAGCAGATTAGAGTGCAGAGTTTCGCACTGTATTATGTGAACAGGCATGTGGTAATTACATGTGAAGTATATCAATAAGAGGACACGGCGATTTGTAGTATTAATGGGCTAGAAATTGGAGGTAGGAGTGTTCGTCAAGGGTTTGTTTACTAGCTGTCAGCTGGTTGTAATTTATGGATGTCTCATCATGGCCGCTCAGTCCGTACAAGGTCCCGAGTTGTTAAAAAAGGAGAAACATAACGTTCTGACGTCACCGCAAGGGTAGTCTACAGGTTTGTAGAAACAATACTGTCTTTGTCAAAGGAAGGAAGGGAGCTTTGACCTAATTCTGCGTGTTTCATTAGCATGTGTATGTCCTGATTATGATGTATCTGCACAGTGTAAATAATGTATTTCTTATAGTATTATAAATAGGGTTGTATAGGACTATCTGCAGTCCGGAGTTCGATTCCTATGCGGTAGATTTATTTTGCATGTTTAGTTTTAAGAGCGTGTGCTAACGCAAAGTCCTGTGGCATAGATTTAATAAGGAAAGGTTTCTTATATTGTTTGTAGATATGATTGAGTTATTCAGAATGTCATGATTTGATTTTTTATCCTTTTGAGGTAACCTCTATCCGGTTGCTGCAGCCTCATATAGGAACAATGCTAGCGGTCTCCTACACCATGCCACTATGTCAAATGAAGAATACGAAAGCATTATCAATTTGACTCATGTTATTAAGCGAAGTCGCAGCTCTCCTATCTTTTTCTTATTTTGGCTTTTATATCCTGTGCGTATATTCCTCTTCATTTCTTCATTACGTTGACCCATTTCCCTGTTGACGACTGTATTACGCCGAGCTGAAGAAGAGGATATTAACGGACAGGTAAGCTATGTGCCAAAGGGCACTTACCGTTTGATGAGTGTATTGTCCACTATAATGAACTTGGTCGGATCTCAGCATTTGCTTGACAGCGACCATGGGCCTTATAGGGCACAATACGTCATCTTTAATACAGAACCAAAATGAGAATAGTTTCATGTAACATTTTATATGTTCAAGAACAGTGTAGATGTTCAGCGGACTATTTTAAGTTAAAGTCAGGTTGTCACTTTGTTTTATTTAGACAACAAGATTTTAAGCCAACATATATCTCTTGCTCATTGTATTCTTCCTTACAGGAATTCCAGAGTCCCATTTGACTTTTTAAATATACATTCCACCGTTATGTGTTTCATTCTTGGTTGTGTATTTTTTATCTTGCTTCGATTTACTGAAGATGATCATTACATTGATTGAAACTAGTAAAAAAACCTTTGAATGAGTTAATGGTAATTAATGTATTGATTAGGTGGGATTAAAACTTGTATTTTTTGTAAATATAGTAGACATTACCAAATCTGTTCACCGACTGCAACAGGGCTTCATGAAGTTGGGTATATTGTTCATGAGGAACTCCATGGTATATTTCATTAAAGAAGTATACAGTGTACAGACATCATGCATACAAAATGTTGAAGGATCTCCATTCATTATCAATCCAACAATCATATTTGAATCTGACGCCAGCCAACCTATGGAACTGCACTAAGAGGAAAAAGGAGTGCACAATCCGACTGTCCCTCATTGCTTTGAAAGACATAAAAGCAAAAGGACTGACTTTATCGGATGCATGGTCGGCACAAGGGGAACCATACCATCCTTCTTTTGCACATTCGTAACAGTACAGGGTCTCTGACCTGTACGGGAAGCATGCGCATCGTTTTTGAACCTCAGCTGTTTCAACACCGTATTTTCTTATGTAAAAATTACTTTAAGTACGAGTCAGCTCGACGAGCATGCAATGCATGTGTTCAGGAATTCCCTGGTGAAGTGCAATCTTCATGAGCACGGATTCATGTAATTGTAAATGAATTTGAAACAACTGACTCAGTGCTCCATAAGAAAAATGGGCAACCACGAACAGTTTTAACAGAGGAAAAGCTAGATGACATTGATGCAAATCCTGAACGTACACCGAATAAATGAGTCTCAAAATTAGCACAAGTAGGGGGTTTCAGTTTCTTCTATGCACAGAGCTACATCAAACCGTACAGGTTTACATGGGCCCATTGTTTTAAACCAGCCACTTAATGATCGCTTACTCGACCCACAGCTTGTGAGACCTAGCTTCATCTTAATGGTCGTGTGAACAGTCATAACTCACGCGGCTGAAACACTGTGCGCTCTGCCTGGGCTTATAAGAGAGATCCTGAGCAGCCTATCAAGCAATACTTGGGCACCACCTACACCAACAATGTCTTCTTCCATTACAAGCCACTCATCATCATTGTACAGTTCCAGTTTCCCCGGTATTGTTTATGAGCCTCTTCCACTTCTTCTTCCTCTTCTTCTTCTTATTTGTCCTGCCCATATACAACTTGTAATGGAGAACATCATCCACTGCCCATCCTCTGGCAACTAGATCAACCTTGATCATGTCCATCCATCGAGTTTTAGGTCATCTTGCAGATCTTTTCCCCTCCACCTCTCTTTCCAAATTTATTCTGGCTGTGCCAATTCTAATAGGAATTTCTTTATTCCGGCTTCTTTCCTCACCTCCTAATTTCTTAACTTGTCCATCTTGGTCTCCTGGATGGTGGATCTAAGAAATTTCATCTCTGATGCTTGTAGTCTTATTGAATCTCTTTTTGTGAGGGTGAACACTTCAATACCATAGGTCAATATTGGTATGAAATAGCTGTTAAACATCATCAGTTTGGCCGGTTTTGGAATCATGTCATCCCATAAAAGCGTTCTTACTTCTTAGTAGAATTCTGATCCCTTTTGCACTCTGTTTGTAATTTCCTTTCTGACCACATTATCACTAGAGATTACACTTCCAAGGGTAGGAAAACTATCCACACACTCTAGCTGATGGTCTCCTAGTTTTACACTTGCTGGACGCCCTTCTTTGTTGACTGCCATCACCACTGTCTTGGCCTCACTGATGCTTGAGGTTATATTCCTGGAACTGGGATTTCCATACGTTGAGTCTGGTCTCTACTTCCACTTCTGTTTCACCCCAAATCATGACATCATCAGCAAAGGCCACTGCATTCAGTTCACCTAACTTTTCCTTGACGTTCTTCATGATATTATCCAGAATAGTGATGAACAGTAGTGGGGACAGTGTACTTCCTTGCTGAACTCCACTCTTGGTCTCAAACCATGGTGGTCGAACTTCCCCAATTTGTACACAGCTAGTACAGTCTTTGTACAACATCAGAATTTTCCTTACCAGTCCTTCAGGCACTCCCTGATCTTAACTCTTATAACACCATCATAGGCATTTTCTATATCCAGGAATACAATGTCCAGATTATTGCCTTTCTACAAATACTTTTTCATCAGCATACGGGTGCTAAACATTAGATCTATTGTTGATCTGTTACTTCTGATTCCATATTGCTCCTTCTCTAACTGTGGTTCATTGATGGTTCTCAATCTCCTTACTGTGACATTCTCTAGAATTTTTAGCCCATGTGACAGCAGTGTTATTCCTCTATAGTTGGTGGGTTTCCATCTGCTGCCTTTCTTAAACAGGGAAATATAACGCCCTTGCTCCAATCTGCAGGTATTTTGTTGTCTGTCCATACAGCATTTAGTACTCTGTGCAGCCATTGTAAACCTTGGATGCCTGCTGCATTTATCACGTCCGCATTCACTTTATCAGCACCTGAACATTTTTCTTTAGGCATAGATTTTAAGGCTGCCTCAGTTTCTGCCCAGATGATGGGAGGTTCCTCATTGTAGGCTTGGATTTCCGGTTCTGTATTTTGTTCTTGAACTGGTCTATTCAGTAGGTGGTCGAAATGGTTCTTCAGGCTTCCCACATCTGTCCAAACCAGATTTCCATTTTCATCATCAAGTGCATTTGTGGTATTCATTGGCTTACTTTTACCTCTGATAACACTATGCAGTAGTTTCATATTGTCTTTGCTGTCTTCCTCCAGTTTCTGAGTGAATATATTCCATGCTTTGGTGTTTTCTTCTCTAACTGTTCTTTTAACGTCCGGTTTCTTGTTTCAGCATAATTGTTTGAGGTTTCAGATCTTTGCCTCGTCTCCAGTAAGATCCGGTTTATTTTTCTCCCGATACCTTCCTTTCCGTAAGAGATTTCTTTCCCTGATTGCTGCTCTCACTCTTTCTTGGTTTGAGGTTACTACGTTTTCATAACTGTGTTCTCCTCTAATGTGTTAAGGTAATTTACATGCTAGCCACCTCAGTAGTTTGAAAATAGCTCCTGTTTCATCGGCCGAGTGCCCTGTAGGATTTTAATTTTTTGTCATTATGTCGGAACGCAGTTTCGCCTCCATTCAGTTTGTGTTCGGGTCGTTTATTTAACCTGTTCTTCTTCGCAAATACCCTGTAGGTTGGGTACTAGATACCCCTGTATTAAGCAGTTCAGTTTGTAAATTGTGGCTTGAGAGGCCAAAGATTGTAAATTTTGATGTAATGTTGCCTTGAGCCTGAGGAACTGAGAGCCTGTTAGCACTTTTTCAAAGTTTGTAAAAGTAACGTGTGCCTCTGGAAGGCTAGATATTGTATTGTGGGAGCAAGTCCTCTTTAATTAGAGTATTTCTGCCTTAACTAAATAATGCCACTTCCATTTTTAAATTTGTAACCTAGGGGCTTGAAGCCCAGAATTATCAAAGTCTGAATCTTGAATTTTCCAATTAATGAAATTGTCATTGTACCTGATGTTTCATTGTTATGAAAAATTGTTAAGTTTGAAGTTCTAAAAGAAATATAATTAAATTAATTTTGATATTGTAGGTAGACCCATTCACCCCGTCACCTCCTTTAACCTCCTTCTGCTCCACGGGTATTCCCATAACAAGTGGTAACAGTGTGTGGTTGAATGGGTCTAGAATAAGCCCTTTCGTCGGCTAGAATCGAAACCGATCCGAAACTCTAAGAATTTTTCTTGGTCTCTTGAATTTTTTCTCTAAATTTGTAAGTTTTCTATTATCATGTCTGGCCTTCGCGAAGTCCTCTATCCCGCGTATTTGCGCAAGGAGGAATTGATTTATGAATTATACTCATTTGAATTGTTCAGTCTTGAGGCACGGTTGCGGCAGATACTCACAAACTTAAAGATTCCTTAGAATTGCCAATCTGTATCCCAATTTCGGGGGAGAAGGAAATTGATGAGGCTCTCTCCACTACCACGGACAACACCACCGAGCTCGCGTCTGTAGTTAGTTTTTTTTGAAATAAGCGATATATCTCCTAATCAGCTTAAAAGAGTACAGGCGAGATTGTTCCATTTTTATCATAGGGTTAAGGACCTATTGTCTCTGAAATTACAAGAAGATCATGCTAAGAGGGTAGTAATTTAGTTGACCATCTATCAGAAATGTCAAAACAGATTTAATCAATTGTTGACTGGGGCAGCTGCTCCCAAAACTGACCAAGCCCCTGTGATAAACATAGCGACTGAGGAGGATTCTTCAAAAATGGTAGAAAGTAGAAAATCTGTAGCAACTCAACAAACATCAACCCCGTTGGAAACTGAGTCGGGTCATCCGAAGCAAATCCCACCCTTGCTTTTGAATAATGCTGTGTCTGAAGCCTCTCAACCCTCTAGGCCGTCACCAATTATGTCACCCTGTTTTAGCAGTCTGCCCCATCCACTGGCTATGTTGCTTAGGGGAATTTATAAATTTTCAGTTAACTCCACCAAAGATGTTATTTCATTTCTCAGGTTCCTCGTGGAATTTCAAGATCACGCTCTAGTGTTTTCCCTCTCTCACTCTCAAATTCTTCAAATTATGTACCCATATTCTATAGGCGTCCTATCGGACAAGATAGTTAAGGCTATAGCGGATAGATCAACCCTAGAAGACTTCCATGCTCACCTTTTGGGAAATTTCATTCCGGCTAGGGCAATGTCATCTTTAATTCAGAAGTTCTATTTTAGGGTACACCGTCTGGGCAAAAATCTTGCGTATTACATCCAAGATATCAAATTTTATACCCGAGTGTTCGCCCTGCATTTTTCGGAAGACCAAATACTGCAAACTATTTTTTAAAGCATCTCACAACCTTATACATCTTGTATATGATTTGAGTCTCGTCCCCAAACCTTGGCAGAAATAGAGTCTATGGCCGTCTCAGCCGAAGGAGTGCGTTATGCCGACACCTTAAGAGTTGCGAAGGAACACCTCCATCTTCTAATAATTTTCGGCCTTCACCTCGGCGACCTTTCGCCACCCGTAAATGCTACTCTTGTGGGTTGACGGAACATCTACGTAACAAGTGGCCATTGATTAAATCAAGTGGGACAAATAATAGAGCAGGGTCATCACACGGATGTTTCAAATGCGGCTCTTTTACTCATCTAGCCAAGAATTTCCCTAATGCTAATAGCACCCCCTCCCACTCAACTTCTAGTGCAACCTCCACGAACCCCAATAATAAAAAGTGACTAGTGTCATCGGCTGAGTCGGCATGTTCATCTTCCCAAGGCTTAGTCCCTGTTAAACCCACCGAAAACTCGGGTAAGGGTGAAATTTATTCTGATCCATCATTTGAATGCCCTAAAGAAGGCCTCAGAATTGCGGTGGAGCCCCTTTTCCTAAAAGTGAATTGAATAGTGAATCAGTCACTGCTCTATTAGACTCTGGGAGTGTTTGTTCTATTATTTCGGCTGAATGGTATTCCAGTTTAAAGACTGTTTGTAAATTTCCTAAATATTGTTCATCTTCAGTCCAATGCGTTTCAGCTAATTACTCTCCATTGGAAATTTTAGGTTTCATCTTTGCCAAAATTCGTATTTCTAAATTCACCTGGAAAATAAAATTGTTTGTGGCTAAACACTTGTCTTGCCGTGTGATTTTTCGAGCTGATTTCATTTCTTATACCGGTCTGGTGCTCGACATTCAGAGCAAGTCGTGCACCTTCAAATTTGCTAATAATTGTAAAATTCCTTGGCTCAAGTGTAATTCTGTATCATGTTCATCTGTTTCGCCTACCCTGGATGAGATGTTAATAGACCTTAGACATCTACCTGAGGAGCAGGCTGAAGGTATTCGTACAGTGTGTCAGTCGTTTCCAGATGTATTTTCTGATAATCTTGGTGTTGCTGACCTTATCGAATACAAAATAGAGGTCACGGATTCGATTCCAGATAGATTTCCACCTTATATGCTGTCTCCACCTAAAATGAATGCTCTTGAGGAAATCATCGATGAAATGCTAAAATATGGTATTATTCGACCTTCTAAGTCGGCGTATTCATCGCCCAATTTTATAGTGCCGAAACCCCAAGACGGCTTCAGGCCTGTGAATTACTATAGGGCTTTAAATCGTAAGGTGCTGTTGCAATCTGTGCCCCTTCCTGATCTTCACTCTTGTTTTTCATGGTTTTGGAAAGCTGAGTTCTTTACCATCTTAGAATTTAATCAGGCGTAAAATCAGATCCCTTTAGCTGAAGAATCGAAATATCTCATTGCTTTTGCCACGGATTGGAACTTGTATGAGTACAACCGTGTGACTTTCGTGCTCCCCAAGATAGCGTTTTCTCCGACATCAAATTTGAACACTTGTATTACTATCTTGATGATGTCGTCGTATTTTCTGAGACATTTGAAGATCACCTGGATCATCTAAAGGAGGTACTCAATCGCCTTCGTAAGGCCGGGTTGAGGGTCAAGTTATCTAAGATAGCTTTTGCTAATATTTCTATGTCATTCCTAGGGCATATTGTGTCGCCTGATGGTGTTTCTATTGATCATTCCAGAACAGAGTCCATCCGTGATTTCAAACCCCCTAAGGATATCAAAGGTATTGCCAGGTTCATCTGCATGGTGAATTTCTTCAGAAAATGTATTCCTAACTTCACTAACAGAGCGGCGCCCTTGAACTTGTTCCGGAAAGGCATCAAATTTGAGTGGGGACCGTCTCAACAAGCCCCTTTCGACGATCTGAAATTAGCTCTTTACATCGCCCCTGTTCTCGCAATGCCAGATTTCTCAAAGAAATTCATTTTCCAAACCGACGCCTCATCATCGGCGGTGGCTGCTGTCCTTCTTCAGGAAACGGAACTCGGAAGGCGACCCTTCGCCTATGCTTCTAGGACATTGTCGGCCCGAGAGACCGAATATTCCATCTATGAACTGGAGGGTTTGGCAGTTTTGTTTGCACTAGAGAATTTCTGACTCTATCTGGAGCATGTCAAGTTCGACTTAGAAACTGATAACCAAGCCTTAAGTTGGGTATTAGCTAGGCCGCGTCGTACTGGTCGTATGGCCCGGTGGGCCATCAGGATTTCTGCCTTCCATTTTGATGTGAGGCATATCCGAGGATATGAAAATGTTGTTGCGGATGGACTAAGCTGTTTTCTCATGATGTGGAAACCACCGAACAGGTAGATAGTTCTTCTGTTCTCACGCCCATACCTTCGGGCAATAATGCCATTCTAAATGTAGCCCGCATTTGTTTAGGGATATTGAAAAATATAAACGTGAAACTCCTGTGCTGGCTCCTATTTGGAAAATCCATTCTTCTGGGGGTACATATAGTCCCTTATGTATTGAGAAACGGGATTTTTTGTTGCCCGTCGAGGCATGACCAAAAGATTAAAGTAGTGGTTCTAGCTGTTCCTGTGCCTATGATCTTCACGTATTATCATGAGACCCCATTAGTGGGTCATTTAGGCTTCTGCAAAACTCGGCAAAAGATCGGAGAGATGTTCATTTGGAAATGTATGGACGGCGAAATTCGGGAATTAGTAAAAGCTTGTAAATCTTGCTTGCTTAGTAAGACCACCATGTCCACTAATCTAAGTCTATTATCTTCTCATCGACCGTCACGCCCCATGGAGTGCCTATATATCGACTACGTCGGACCCTTCCCCCAATCAAAGGGGAATACCATTAAATTCATTCTGATATGTGTAGATGGTTTCACTATATTTTGTGGGTTTTTTTTCGACTAAGCTGGCAACCGCTCAGTCCACCATTACTTGTTTAAATACCATATTTGGCCCCTGTCAATACATTTTTCCGACAATGCTAAGACATTCTGGCTGAGCGGGTCAATCGTAATTTTAGACCTGCTTTAATCGCATTTCATCATGAAGATCATTCCAGGTGGGATACGTCCCTGCATTGGTTAGCCTTTGCTTTAAATTCAGTGGTTCATGAGTCCCACAAGTTTACTCCAGCTTCTCTTACGTTTAAATTTGTTCCTAACACGCCGCCCTCTAACCTTTGGTCGCTTAATGATGTATCACCAGAGACAATAGATCCCGATAATATTAGAGATCTATAGAAGAAGGCTAAGCACAATTTGAAGGTTTATCATGAAAGGGTTAGGGAAAGATATGATCGTGGACGGAGGCCCACCAATTTAAAAGTTGGAGATCAAGTCATGGTTGGGAATTTTGTTCCTGCGGGGAAGCTTGCCCCCAGATTTCATAGGCCGTGCATTATATTCGATTTTTTGACGCCAGTTGTATTAGTGGTAAGTAATCCAGCCACAGAAAGCATCTTTGGTGTTTACCTCTCCCAGGTGAAACCTGTATAATTGCACTGCTATTTTCGTTAGCCGCCCAATTTGTCAGAAGGAGAAGGTTATATCTTATTAATTCTTTATTTCTCCAATTCGAGGCCTTCTGCCCCAATGGTTTCATTTAATAAAGGAAATGACCTGTTATGTACGATCTTCCCCTCTGGTTTTCCTGCTGTCAATTTCTTGGTGGCCATTACAAAGCCCCGTCTACTGGATCCACGCATTGTTCACACACACACACATCTGCACCAACGCCGCCCACTCCTCTGCCTCTCAAATAAAGATCGTACTCTCCTATCTCAAGCAACAACACTTCTCTGTCGCCTAGATCTTACTGATTCAGTGCCCTCTGGCTGTCTGCCGCCGTACTGTAACATCTTGTGAGGGACACGAGAGAGGAGATAGGGTCCACTTCGCTCTAGTAAGGCTTCCTTCTGAACGGCGCGCGGGAGTCCATCTTCCCGGCAAAGGCTGAAGTGCGGTGACCCTACCGCCAACATATCTGGGGACTGCACATGTACATCTCAACTGCGGCGTCCATCACCACGACTACCCCTCTCATACTAATGGGAGAAATGTATCTGAGGGTACTGTGGGGGGTTCGGGCGACCTCACCGGGGTGTCGGCAGCGGCGGCAGGTCTTACCGTCAAATCTTTCTACATGTATGTAACTTCAACGAACACAAGGACACTCTAAATTTTAATCTACAAATTTTTCTACAAATCAACTTCCAAAAAAACTTAGAAACTTTGTTTCTCAATTGGAAATTTTTCCTCAATATTTCCTCACTCCAAGGAAGAATATTTGGGTGGGTGAGGTCTGTACCGGGAGGTACACCTCAACCCCACGCATTCAAAATAAGCGCCTTAATGAACTCCTCTATCGGTCAAAAGTTAAAACTGATAATACCCGAACTTCTAAACTTAATCGGAAGATGTCACCACTGAAAAATTAAGGAATAGTGTTGTTGTTAAATTTCCTAAACTGGCTAAATTTCTCCTTGTTTTGTTTTGCTATACATCAAGAAATTTGGACATTTTTCCACAGATGACACTACTAAGAAAACTATGATCACGCACTCTGGTGCAAGGTGAAATAACTTATAATTTAAAGAAGATTTTGTATCTCTAGGTTGTCCATAACTGAATCTATGTTCATTTATTATTGGATTGGCAACACTTCCTTTTCTTTCTGCCAGTTTTGAATCGGACCAATCATAAATTTAGTTAATTATTTTTCAACCAATCCCGTATTTCTTGTTCACTTTGAATCTGCCAATGAAATTAAGAGGGTGTGTCCTGATTAGTCTTGAATGATCTCGAACCTTTCCTGAGGATATATAACCTGCGGCTTTTAATGTTTCCTTGTCAATTGATCATCGTCTGTATAAGTGTGTGTGTTAAGGCAGGAGGCGGGGCCGCCTCTTTCTTCGGTCAGCAGAACATCTATAAGGTAAAGGCCACATAACTTCATTCTTTCTTTCTACCTCCGCAGCTTTATTCGAGGGGAAGTTTCGAATTTTTAATTATGTAACAGTACTTTTTTAAATGTAACTTTTCTTTTGGCTAATGTAAAAACTTCATTAAGTCTTTAACTGTAAATTGGGGATAGAGAGTGAGTTATCCTCTCGAGCTCCGCTTCATCTTGTTTTGAGGTTACAACGTTTTCGTAACTGTGTTCTCCTGTAATGTGTTAAGGTAATTTGCATGCTAGCCACCTGAGTAGTTTGAGAATAGCCCCTGTTTCATCGGCCGAGAGCCCTGTAGGATTTTAATTTTTTGTCATTATGTCGGAACGCAGTTTCGCCTCTATTCAGTTTGTGTTCGGGCCGTTTATTTAACCTGTTCTTCTTCGCAAATACCCTGTAGGTTGGGTACTAGATACCCCTGTATTAAGCAGTTCAGTTTGTAAATTGTGGCTTGAGAGGCCAAAGATTGTAAATTTTGATGTAATGTTGCCTTGAGCCTGAGGAACTGAGAGCCTGTTAGCACTTTTTCAAAGTTTGTAAAAGTAACGTGTGCCTCTGGAAGGCTAGATATTGTATTGTGGGAGCAAGTCCTCTTGAATTAGAGTATTTCTGCCCTTAACTAAATAATGTCACTTCCATTTGTAAATTTGTAACCTAGGGGCTTGAAGCTCAGAATTGTCAAAGTCTGAATCCTGAATTTTCCAGTTAATGAAATTGTTATTGTACCTGATGTTTAATTGTTATGAAGAATTGTTAAGTTTGAAGTTCTAAAAGAAATATAATTAAATTAATTTTGATATTGTAGATAGACCCCGGATCCTTCCTTAACCTCTGTCTGCTCCACGGGTATCCCCGTAACTGTTGGTATCTAATGAGACTGTGGATTTTAGTATCCGGCATGTGTCTTTCTGCGTTTTGCCATTGTACTCGGTTGCTCAGACAGTACTGTTTCATAACCAGAGTGTCGCGGACAACCTTTACTTATTTTCGCTCGTGTTGTGATTATCTATCGCTTAGGTCATTCGTATTATTGTCAGACATAAAAACTTATCATATCCAACGTATCCAATCGCCGCACTACAAGTGATTCAAAGTGTGAATTATGCGTGTAACGTGCAAAATTTACTTACAATGTTGAGAAATAGAGACATATCTAACTTATAAGGAATAGAGATACGACAAAAGTCATAGGACCAAAGTTGTAGATCACTCCAATTTGAACTGAGATTGTGCCATCCGCTTTGTGATAGGACTTACCGATTAGCCACGAAATACCTCGAAGCGAAGGTCTACACCGTCATTAAACTTGCCTCCAAATTGTGATATTCTTCATAGATAAAAAGTGAAAAAATTAAAGATCTTGGAAGTCTTGCGTCGGTTGCAGGCTAGTACGTATACTTTTGCGAAATTTCAATTTTCTAGCTCGTCTGGCAGATTGTTCCTTCCGTTGAATATCCAAATCATCGATCTGCTATTCGAAATATTCTACGTTCAGATAGTTCACCAGTTTCTACTCCACCTCAGAATGATGGAATGAAAGTAGAAAATGAAGATAGTGCAGAAGTAGAAGAACCCAACATGTGTTGCTCATCCCATGGTCCTGATTTTGAGGAAAAAGTTGATAAACCGCACAGACTGAGTCAAGCGGAATTGAGTGATGTCATTCGAGACCTTCACTTAACATAGGACAAATCAGGACATCTAGGGTTGAGACTACAGCAAAGGGTACCACAGTATAGTCAACGTGAGAGGGAACTGCTTCCTTTTTCAGAAGAAAAACTATCATGTTCTTGCTGCGACCTCAAAGGTTTGATGAAAATTTGAATTTGAACCATGTTCCAACCGAATAGAGGCTATTCATACATGCCTGCAAGCTTAATTTGAAAGCTGTATTACTTCACTATTCCTGTTGGTCATGCAATTCACATTGTACCGGGAGGTACACCTAAACGCCGCGCATTCAAATAAGCGCCTTAATGAAATCCTCTATTGGTAAAATAGTGAAACCGAAACTACACCAACTTAGAACTTTAATCGTTGTCACCACGGAAATATTATGTAATTTTGTTATTGTGCAGTTTCCTAACCTGAGTGAATTTCTCTTTGTTTTGTTTGCCATTTCATTAAGAAGTTTGGACATTTTTCCAGAGGTGACACCACTAAAAAACTATGATTATGCACCCTAGTGCAAAGTGAAAGAACTTATAATTTAAAGAAGTTTTGTATTTCTAGGTTTTTGTATCTGACTGATGTTCATTCATTCTTGGGTTAGCAATATTTCCTTTTTATTTCCGCCAGTTTTGATCTAGCCAATCACAAATTTCTGTAATTAATTTTCAACCTCTTACAGGCTTGTTGTTCGATTCTGAGTGTTACTTTGCATTCATCCAATAAAATTGAGAGGGCGTTGCTAGTTTAGTCTTGAATGATCTCGAACCTTCCCTGAGGGTTTATAAACTTCGTATTTTCACATTTCTTGGCCAATTGATCGACGTCAATCTGTGTGTGTGTGTGTGTATGTGTTAAGCAGGAGGCGGGTGGCCTCTTTCGTCGGCAGCTGGAATATCTTCAAGGTAATGGCCACAGAAATTACATCTTTCTTTTTGTAGCTACCTCAGCAGTTTAATCCGAGGGAACGGTCCGAATCTTTAACTATGTAACCTACTTTTCAAAAATGTAAATCATCTACCGGCTAATGTAAAAATTTCATAAAATCTTTAACTGTAAATCGGGGATAGAGAGTGATGTACCCTCTCGAGCTCCCCTTCATCTTGGTTTGAGGTGACTGTTTTGTAACGGTTTTCTGCCTGTAATGTGTTACAGTAGTTTCTATACGAGTCACCTCAGTAGTTTGGGAATAGCCCCTGTTTCATCGGCCTAGAGCCCCTTAGGTTTTTTTTAGTGTTCATATCTAGGAGTGCGAGTATACGCCTCCATTCATTTTGTGTTCCGGCCATTAATTTAACCTGTTATGCTTATTTCACGAAGGCCCAGTAGGTTGGGTATTTAATATTCCTGTAAAAATAAGTTCCATTCGTAAATGGTGGTTTGAGAGACCCGAGATTAATGTAATGTTGCCTTGAGTAGGCACTTCGGAACCGAGAGCCTGTTAGCTCTTTTACAAATTTCGTAATTGTAAAGAGTGCCTCCAGAAGGCTAGAAATTGTATTTCGGGAGCAAGTGTTCCATGAATTAGGGAGTTTTTGCCCTTGAATAAATTGGTGCTCCTTGTAAATTTGAGCTGGGAGCTCTGAAATTGTGAAGCGAGGGGCTTGAAGCCCAGGATTTGTAAAAATACTAAAATTTGGATCTTTCTTCTAGTTTGTCATTGTATCTGATATATTATTGTGTTCACTCACTGAGAGATAGTTAAGTCTGAAGTTCTAAGAGAAAAATATAACCTTTAACAATTTAATTCAATTCTTGATACTGTAGATAGACCCATTCACCCCTGGCACCTACTTTAACCCCTTTCTGCTCCACGGATATCCCCGTAACACACATGAAGGAGACTTATGCAAACATGACAGGCCTCCTCGGTGCAATAAAATACACTGAACACAGGTGGAAAATCTGCGGCGATCTAAAACTCATATCTGTACTCTTAGAAATGCAACTAGGGTACACAGAATACTGCTGCTTTTTATGTATGTCGGCCAGTAGGGATAGAAAATCACATTATATTACAGCAGTCTGGCCTAAAGAAATATTAACTGAAGCGAGAAAATTGTTGTTGCTGAGCCTCTTGTGGACCTGAAAGATGTTCTTTCACCCCTACATATACAGCTCGGATTGCTGTAAGTTGTTGTCAAAGGAATGAACCAAGAAGGGCAGGTCTTTAAGTACTTAAGAGACAAAATACATACACTAAGTGATGCAAAAGTTATAAAGGATCCTGCGTGTGAACGAGTTTTGGAGGGGAAAGGAAAGAAAGCTTGGGAAGCTTTTCATAGATTTTTAGGCAGCACAAGAGATGCTACACTCAGTTGGTGACAGTGCTTCTGCAAAAATACCATCAACTCGGATGCAACATGTCTCCTAAAATCCATTTTCTCCACTCGCACCTAGACATTTTCCCTCCTAGTTTTGGATCTGTCAGTGATGGACACGGAGAAAGTTTCCATCAGGATATTTCTGTAACGGAACAAAAACATCAAGGCCACTGGAATGAAGCAATACTGATCTGCATTTAGGGCAGTCGCCCAGGTGGAAGATTCCCTATCTGTTGATATCCTAGCCTTTTCCTAAATGATTTCAAAGAAATTGGAAATTTATTGAACGTCTCCCTTGGTTAAGTTATTCCAATCCCTGACTCCCATTCCTATATATGAATATTTTCCCCAGTTTGTCCTCTTGAATTCCAACTTTATCTTCATATTGCGATCTGTCCTACTTTTATAAACGCCATTCAAACTTATTCGTCTACTAATGTCATTCCACGCTATCTCTCCGCTGACAGCTCGGAACATACCACTTAATCGAGCAGCTCTTCTCCTTTCTCTCAATCCTCCCCAACCCAAACATTGCAACATTTTTGTAACGCTACTCTTTTGTCGGAAATCACCCAGAACAAATCGAGCTGCTTTTCTTTGGATTTTTTCCAGTTCTTGAATCAGGTAATCCTGGTGAGGGTCCCATACACTGGAACCATACTCTAGTTTGGGTCTTACCAGAGACTTATATGCCCTCTCCTTTACATCCTTACTACAACCCCTAAACACCCTCATAACCATGTGCAGAGATCTGTACCCTTTATTTACAATCCCAGTTATGTGATTAGCCCAATGAAGATCTTTCCTTATACTAACACCTAGATACTTACAATGATCCCCAAAAGGAACTTTCACCCCATCAACGCAGTAATTAAAACTGAGAGGACTTTTCCTATTTGTGAAACTCACAACCTGACTTTTAACCCCGTTTATCATCATACCATTGCCCACCGTCCATCTCACAACACTAGCGAGGTCACCCTGCAGCCGCTCACAATCTTTTAACTTATTTATTACTCTGTACAGAATAACATCACCTGCAAACAGCCTTAACTCTGATTCCACTTCTTTACACATATCATTGATGTGTGTATATATATATAAGAATATATAAAGGTGCAATAATACTGCCTTGAGGAATCACCCTCTTAATTATTACAGGGTCGGATAAAGCTTCACCTACTCTAATTCTCTGAGATCTATTTTTTAGGAATATAGCAACCCATTCAGTCACTCTTTTGTCTAGTCCAATTGCACCCATTTTTGCCAGTAGTCTCCCATGATCTACCCTATCAAATGCTTTAGACAGGTCAATCGCGATACAGTCCATTTGACCTCCAGAATCCAAGATATCTGCTATATCTTGCTGGACTACAAGTTGAGCATCAGTGGAATAACCTTTCCTAAAACCGAATTGCCTTCTATAGAACCAGTTATTAATTTCACAAACATGTCTAATATAATCAGACCGAGCTCGATAGCTGCAGTCGCTTAAGTGGGGCCAGTATCCAGTATTCGGGAGATAGCAGGTTTGAACCCCACTATCGGCAGCCCTGAAGATGGTTTTCCGTGGTTTCCCATTTTCACACCAGGCGAATGCTGGGGCTGAACCTTAATTAAGGCCACGGCCGCTTCCTTCCCACTCCTAGCCCTTTCCTGTCCCATCGTCGCCATAAGACCTATATGTGTCGGTGCGACGTAAAGCAACTAGCAAACAAAGATATAATCAGAAAGAATGCCTTCCCAAAGCTTACATACAATGCATGTCAAACTTACTGGCCTGTAATTTTCAGCTTTATGTCTATCACCCTTTCCTTTATACACAGGGGCTACTATAGCAACTCTCCATTCATCTGGTATAGCTCCTCCGACCAAACAATAATCAAATAAGTACTTCAGATATGGCACTCTATCCCAACCCATTGTCTTTAGTATATCCCCAGAAATCTGATCAATTCCAGGCGCTTTCCAATTTTTCACCTTTTGTATCTTATTGTAAATGTCATTGTTATCATATGTAAATTTTATTACTTCTTTGGCCTTAGTCTCCTCCTCTATCTCTACATTATCCTTGTAACCAACAATCTTTACATACTCCTGACTGAATACTTCTGCCTTTTGAAGATCCTCACATACACACTCCCCTTGTTCATTAATTATTCCTGGAATGACTTTCTTGAAACCTGTTTCTGCCTTAAAATACCTATACATACCCTTCCATTTTTCACTAAAATTTGTATGACTGCCAATTATGCTTACCATCGTGTTATCCTTAGCTGCCTTCTTTGCTAGATTCAATTTTCTAGTAAGTTCCTTCAATTTCTCCTTACTTCCACAGCCATTTCTAACTCTATTTCTTTCCAGTCTGCACCTCCTTCTTAGTCTCGTTATTTCTCTATTATAATAAGGTGGGTCTTTACCATTCCTTACCACCCTTAAAGGTACAAACCTGTTTTCGCATTTCTCAACAATTTCTTTAAACTGTCATTTTAAAAGTTTCATCGTTGTTGGCATATGTAACTAGAATGAATCGTTTTCTTTCGATCCGATAAAAGAAAATAATTCCAGGTATTGAATATCACAGAAACTAATGTTAATAAAAGTTTTCTTTGTGATATTCATTTTTTCTAAACCCTAAATGAGTAAGAATTGGCTCACGAAGTGAAAGAAACATTCAAATATTTTGGTTGTGCAATGTAATATAGCATGAACGTATGGCAAAACGGGATTCATAAATTCTCGGAGATTCTATTCCAAGTCATAACCATGAATAAATGATATTCCAACAAATGTATCAATTACACGCATCATAAGATATCCACTAAATTTTTTAAACGATTCGGACATATAATTATTATTATTAGCAATCTAGAATTTAATTTGCAGATTTAACTACACTACCATTATTGAGAACAATAACATGCAAGATGCAATATAATTTGAAAATAATGTTCAGAAGAAATAAACAAATGACGAAGCTTAAAGTGACAATAACTTAGGTTTGGGTAAAAAAAAAAAAAGAATCGATTTTCATATCACTGAATGTAATTTGGTGAAAAATGTTAACTCGAGATATGGCCATCAAAGTTAAGGTTAGAAGTAGGGCGTGACATCCATCTTATCAGTTCCTGTTCGGTTGGTGTAATTAGAGCAACAGTCTTGTAGATACCACCGTAAAACACAAACATGTTCACCCTGTAGCAGAGGTGATCAAGCCCATATATAGAGACTGGGATCGAGGCCCTGAATGCTGGGATCGGGGAAAGATGCCTCAAAACAAAATTTGTGGGAAATGAAACTCTGACTACAGCTGTCCTGGATAGAGTTGCAGCCTTCAATGATGGAGCAGGTTCGTGGTGCTATGCCACTCCAGAGAGCCTTGATCTGAAATATTGTGACAGCCAAAAGGAAAAGATAACATGTGAGACAGCAAAATGAGAAGAAGATCGATAACGAGAAGCAAAAAAAAAAAAAAAAAAACCAAACGAACAGGACTGTTTCGATTGCTTACAATGAACTGGTATTAAATCATGTAGATATTACTTTAATTGCCATTTCCCACAAATATCATTTTTATAGATAAGGTACATTTATTTCAGAAACTACTGCATCAATGCACTTGAAATTTTCACGGTATGTTTATAGGATTATTTCCATTCATTTGACAAAAATAATTGTTGTACACTATTTATAGAACTTCATAAAAATAACATGGTTTTTTTCTGCTATCGGGAATTTCGACATTTAGAAAATTCTACAACGAAATTTTGAAACACTAGAAAAATAATTCTTCGTTGAATATACCTTATAGACCCTTCTCTCTCTCTGTGTGCCAAATTTAAACATTCTCGTTCTATAGTTAGCTCATAAAATGTACCTTTCTATAATTATTACGATCTATGACACCAAATATATATAATGTTGGTAAGAATGAAACACGTTCAATTTTAGGCCTTGAACTCTTAAATCTAGTAGAGTGAACTCAGTTATCTATGAGTATAAATTGAATAAGAGGCTCTGACCAAAAGATTTTTAATATCACGAAATGTTGCGATAATTCTCAGCCATGTACTTACCTTACTAGCAAATATACCCGTGCTTCGCTCCGGTATTCTACATTGTATATGGATATCGAAGTAAAGTACTGTACATGCACTAAGTAATACTTTTTAAAATTGCATATTTCTTAGCGTTACCCAGAAACGGCAGGAGGAGGTTGTCAAACGTTGTTTCCAGTGTAAAGTGCGAATTGCGGAGTTGTGGTGAAAACGGCAGGCTCACTTCCCTACTGCCATTCACAATCGAGCAGGTAAGTTTTCATTATAAAGGGAGACCCCATTACCTTCCTAGTGGCAAGCGCCCTTTCTTACTTCCAGACAGATTAAAGTTGAGAATTTTTTACTATAATAGCAGGCACCTTTCCTACTGCCAGTCAAAACTGAGTTGTGCTGTGATCATTATAATAACGGGGGCCTTTTCTTAATGACAGTCATTTTTAGATGACTAAATTCGTTTACAATGTCGGTACAGTTACACAGTTACACACCAAATCGAAGAAGAAGCCGGTGATTGGCTGAAAATAAATTACAGAAATTAGGGATTGGCTAGATTCAAAACTGGCGGAAATAAAAAGGAAATATTGCCAATCCAAAAATAAATGAACATCAATCAGTAAAAAACTTATGAATACAAAACTTCTTTGAAATATAATTTATTATACCTCGCACCAGGGTGCATGATCATATTTTTTAGTAGTGTCATCCTTGGAAGAATGTCCAAACTTCTTTATGGATAGCAAACAAAACTAGTAGAAATTCAGTCACCGAGCTCGATGGCTGCAGACGCTTAAGTGCGGCCAGTATCCAGTATTCGGGAGATAGTGGGTTCGAACCCCACTGTCGGCAGCCCTGAAGATGGTTTTCCGTGCTTTCCTATTTTCACACCAGACAAATGCTGGGGCTGTACCTTTATTAAGGCCACGACCGCTTCCCTCCCACTCCTAGCCCTTCCCTGGGTTGCGATCTCTACTTGAAAAGAAACAGTAACGTTAGACACGCCATCTTTAGAAATTGCGTTTCCTGTACTAATAATTACGTCGTATCAATCAATCAATACTGATCTGCATTTAGGGCAGTCGCCCAGGTGGCAGATTCCCTATCTGTTGCTTTCCTAGCCTTTTCCGAAATGATTTCAAAGAAACTGGAAATTTATTGAACATCTCCTTTGGTAAGTTATTCCAATCCCTAACTCCCCTTCCTATAAATGAATATTTGCCCCAGTTTGTCCTCTTGAATTCCAACTTTATCTTCATATTGTGATCTTTCCTACTTTTATAGACGCCATTCAAACTTATTCGTCTACTAATGTCATTCCACGCCATCTCTCCGCTGACAGCTCGGAACATACCACTTAGTCGAGCAGCTCTTCTTCTTTCTCTCAATTCTTCCCAACCCAAAATTTGCAACATTTTTGTAACGCTACTCTTTTGTCGGAAATCACCCAGAACAAATCGAGCTGCTTTTCTTTGGATTTTTTCCAGTTCTTGAATCAGGTAATCCTGGTGAGGGTCCCATACACTGGAACCATACTCTAGTTGGGGTCTTACCAGAGACTTATATGCACTCTCCTTTACATGAGGATGAAATTTTAATCTATATGTCTCACGGGCATGGAAATACTGGGGTAGCGGTGTAACACCTTCCATTTCCGCTAGGGTATCTCTATAGAGTAATGGAATTTTCCCGGAATAAGAGTCGGATATTTTTTAATTGATGAATAATCAAACAAGGGAACACAAGAGTGTGCTGTCAGTGGTGGAGATACATCGGATGAGAGCAACGAGTGGCTTTCGGGAGCTCATTTGCAGCAGGCATTCTTTCTTATTATATTAGACATGTTTGCGAAATTAATAACTGGTTTGACAGAAGGCAGTTTGGGTTTAGGAAAGTTTATTCCACTGAAGCTCAGCTTGTAGGATTTCAGATAGAGGAGGCCAAATGGACTGTATTGCGATTGACCTATCTAAGGCATTTGATAAGGTAGATCATGGAAGACTACTGGCATAAATGAGTGCAATTGGATTAGAAAAAAAGACTGGCTGAACCGGTGGTTATGTTTCTAGACAATGAAAATCAGAGAATTTGAGTAGGCGAAGCTTTATCTGACCCTGTAATAATTAAGAGTGGAATTCCTCAAGGCAGTATTATTGGACCTTTATGTTTTCATAAATTTATAAATGATATGTGTAAAGAAGTGGAATCAGAGATAAGGCTGTTTGCAGGTGATGTTATTCTGTACAGAGTAATAAATAAGTTACAAGATTGTGAGCGGCTGCAGGGTGACCTCGATAGTGTTGTGAGATGGACGGTGGGCAATGGTATGATGATAAACGGGGTTAAAAGTCAGGTTGTAGGTTTTACAAATAGGGAAAGTCCTCTCAGTTTTAATTACTTCGTTGATGGGGTGGAAGTTCCTTTTGGGGATCATTGTAAGTATCTAGGTGTTAACATAAAAAATACCTTTATTGGGGTAATCACATAAATATGATTGTAAATAAAGGGTACAGATCTCTGCACATGGTTATGAGGGTATTTAGGGGTTGTAGTAAGGATGTAAAGGAGAGGGCATATAAGTCTCTGGTAAGACCCCAACTAGAGTATGGTTCCAGTGTATGGGACCCTCTCCAGGATTACTTGACTCAAGAACTGGAAAAAATGCAAAGAAAAAAAAGCAGCTCGATTTGTTGTGGGTGATTTCCGACAAAAGAGTAGCGTTACAAAAATGTTGCAAAGTTTGGGCTGGGAAGACTTGGAAGAAAGGAGACGAGCTGCTCGATTAAGTGGTATGTTCCGAGCTGTCAGTGGAGAGATGGCGTGGGAGGACATCAGTAAACGAATAAGTTTGGATGGTGTCTTTAAAAGTAGGAAAGATCACAATATGAAGATAAAGTTGGAATTCAAGGGGACAAATTGGGGCAAATATTCGTTTATAGGAAGGAGAGTTAGGGACTGGAATAACTTACCAAGGGAAATGTTCAATAATTTTCCAATTTCTTTGCGATCATTTAAGAAAAGTCTAGGAAAACCACAGATGGGGTATCTGCTACCTGGGCGACTGCCCTAAATGCAGATCAGTAGTGATTGATTGGCAATGTTTGATAAACAGGAAGTCAATTCTCAAACTCCTTGTAGAACTTCGACACCTTACTAACTTGGTCACCCTCGTACCTAAAACACATTTCACAGACAAAGACGCTGTTGGTTTAGGTGTAAATATAGTTGTTTAGTGAGACGCACTCTGAAACTCATTGTAAGGTCACAAAATATTACATTTAGGAAAGGATGTCGACATTGAATTATTTTTCTATCCTTCTTTCAGCTTACGACAAGGGTAGACAGTTTAAAAATCCGTAGATATTTTTGCTATTGATCGAATCACACCTAAAGTTAAACTATTTTTAAACCTTATTATAGAATGTATGCAATATTCCTTGTTAAAAATGCACGAGTTTTGTATAAATCTGGTCTTTATTCACAGCTTTATGCCACAGGTTCACACAGTTAGTTTATGAGCGGTTATGGGTATATGACGTGAAAGACTCTGATAGGTCGGCCATTGAGCTGCTGGGCTTTATTACCAATTGAAGGATATAAATGGGAGGCCAGAGCTAATGTTCCTCAGTACAGCTGTCTAATCGCATCCTGTGTCTATCAACCACTAACGCCACACACCATGATGTCGCTGCATTGGGTGAGTCGCTTACTTATTTCTCTGAAACTGATATCAGGCTTGGTCGTGGAGTGGTAGCCATGCACACCAAACTCTCTGATACCGACGTTAGACGGTTCGAGTCCCATTGCTTCACCATCACAATGTTAGTATACAATTTGTAATCCCTAGATTTCGTGTCAAAAGACTGGATTATTTTCATACGGAGTGGGGGCATATGACGCTGTTGACTGTGAAAAATTTCATTCTTGAGCTGTTCGACACGAGTAGGCTACGTGCCGGCATCTTTGTCATACTATCATATATCACGTCATTCAGTAACTTCTCTGGAAGGGGAGACTCATCTCATACACGACCCCGTACAGGAAGGGGACCTGGTGCATGTCTCTGGGGATGCGGCCCCTACTTCAAAAGACATCACAAACACGAAGCCCACGAAATCTGTTCCCGACGGATCGTGGTGACACTCTGCCAGGGCCACCTTCTCCTTCTGGAAGGACCCGTGCCGCAGTTTCGACCCTACAGCGGTATCCCTCACGCCCATAAGCTGCCAGTTCACGTCCTCTAGGCAGCTGGGTTGCGATCGCTCCCTGAAGAGAGACAGTAACGCTAGATCTTTAGGAATGGCGTTTCCTGTACTAACAATTACGTCGTATGAGGTTGAAATTTTAATCTATATGTCTCACGGGCATGGAAATACTGGGGTATCGGTGTAATACTTTCCATTTCCGCTAGTGTATCTCTATAGAGTAATGGGATTTTATTGGAATTTGAGTGAGATATCTTGTGATGGATGAATATTCACACCAAGGGAACTGGATGTATCACAAGAGTGTGCTGTCAGTGGTGGAGATACATCGGATGAAAGCAACGGGGGGCTTTCAGGAGCTCATTTACAGCAGACACCAACCTACACAGTTACATTCCTAGTAATTGCCGTCCCTCCACACGTTATTAATAGTACATTATTCTGTGCATGTAGTAATGGTTCTCCTCCCGTCTCTTTGGACGCTCAGTCTACCGCAATAATTAGCATCACACTGGACACCGTCCTAGTGCCGTACCCGTCATGGGACGTTGGCGATCTTAGGCTTGTTCTTGTCTGAACCGCAGTCGCAGGTTCCCCAGTCAAGACGTGTGGGGTTCCCATGATCCCTCCTCCCTCGATCTCCCGTTGTATAATTAATAGGAGGAGGGCGTCCCATGATATGTGCACAGTGGGAGAGCTTGTTGATCTTAGGAGCCCTGCACAGTTCTAACTCCTCTACCCAGCAAACCACGAGAGACCCACATTTCAAATGCTCCTAATCTTTCCTCACAGTCCAGAACACTGCTCCGAACGCCACAATGCGGGACAGCCAGCACCCTACTATCCTGCACCTGCTCTCAGCGCTCGTCTATCCTCTGTATCGGAGCTCCATTGACCACAATAATGTATTACGTCTTCTTTAAGTTCACGTTTAGACGAAGGTTTCCACATGTTTCCACCACTTTCGACAAGACCTACTGCATGTCGTCAGTCAATTTCTACAGCATTCCTTCGTCAAAGAATATGCGTACAAAGTGTGGTAGGACGCCACGGTGATGGTGCTTAGGTCATAACACTTTAAAGACTATTCCTGTCAATTTTCATGTATAGAGTTAGTATGTTCATCTCTCCACTGACAGCTAGTTTCCAATGTTTTCATAACACTACTAATTGTCGGACTCGACCCAGAGCAAATCGCGCTCTCCTGTGTTATTGTTGAGTCAAGTAATCCTGGCGAGTCCCTCATACGCTGAATGGGTCTTACCAGTGACCTATGCGACTCTGTTTTACATCCTTGCTGCGACCCCTAAGTACTGAACTTGTGGTGATCCACATGCGCTACTTTCACAACACGGTAATTAATATACAAGAAAACAGTGGGATCAGAATATGAGCAGACAATGCTTTCTGAAATGTAGTCAGTCACACCCTGTTTCGCCCTGTTAATTGGCCTTGCATCCGTAAAGAGCGCTGCAGTCGATTTGTCCTTGCTTGAACCCTGCTAGTTGGTCCCCTTCCTAAACACAAATTTAATTCTATCAGACCAGTTTGAATTTTGAAATTGAAATTGTGTGCAATATAACCGTAAAGAATGCTTTCCTCAGCTTCTGCTCATCACATGTCAAGCTGACTGGCCCATAGCTATTCTCTTTATGTTTATCACGCTGGGGACACTATAGAAACTCTGAATTAATTTGGTATAACTCCTTCATGCAAACAGTCAAGTAATGCTCCAAGATAAATAGGTAGTTATGGCCAACTTTGACACATTTACAGAAGATGTATCGTAGAATACTAGAGGAAAAGTTGTAGGTATTACTGGCATTTATGTTTAATGTTTCGAGACTGAGGCCTCGTAAACTTGTCTATGCTGTCACTTGTGTAAAATATCCTGAACCGTCAGATATTCTAGTAGTTTGACTTTCTGGGGCAAGATGTCCCTAGCATCGATTTTGTCCTGCCCCTGTTGATAAAAGCACTTCATCAAGGTGGAAGAAAATTAGTATTTTGAAGTTGGGTAACCTATCGGCAGTAAGTTTTCTTTTAACCATTCAGAAGTTATCAAAAATAATATTATTTTAATTAGCCCATAAAATGATATAATTTTAAGTTGATTATCCAATCAAAATGTACGACAATACACCATTCTCTAGAAACGTCGGCTGATAAAATATTTAATAATGTACTGATTGAATTGTGTGTGTATCATCTGATGGCGGATTAAGGTGGAAGAGCAGTCTGAACATGAGCTAATTAACAAGGTATGGCACAACATTAAATATGTCAAACTTCTGCGTGTGAAACTCGGGAAGATTTCGATGTTTTTTTGTTTTTGTTTTTGCTTTACGTCGCACCGACACAGATGTATCTTACGGCGACGATGGGATATGGAAGAGTTAGGAGTTAGAAGGAAGCTGCCGTGGCCTTGATTAAGGTACATCCCCAGCATTTGCCTGGTTTGAAAATGGGGAACCACGGAAAACCATCTTCAGGGCTGCCGACAGTGGGGCTCGAACCATTACTGGATAATGGCCGCACTTAAGAGACTGCAGCTATCGAGTTCGGTTTTCGAAGTTTTAGTAAGCATGTAACTGTCAGGGTGTCCGTATTTCTCTAAAATTCATGTAGGCCATATCCTCTTGCCCTACTTCAGAGAGCGTAACCACGTAATAAGTAATGATGTGGGTAATACACTCCTTCTGCGTTAAGGGTCTGTGATTCAGACAATTGTGAATAACGTACGCTACTGCCCCAACAGAGCGCGTATTGTAAATAATTGTGAACTAGAATCGAGGGTTCGAGTCTTGTCTGATGTAAAACTAGAAGCTACAGCTGCTTCCAATTCTGTGTATTTTTGTAAACCCAAATATAAAGTGAACTTCGGTGTTCGAGGCCGGACCTAGGTAATGTCCTCTGGAAGCTGCGACTTCTCCTCGTGAAGAATGTGTTTTCGATTTGTAAAGGCCTATGGGTCATCAGACTGTGATAGAGCGGAATATTCGGAATAGACTGTTTTAGCAAACATTGCTTGCGCACCCATTACCCGTCACGCAATCTGCTACGTGGAAATAACTACAATCCATGCTCAGTGAGAATACAGGACGAGTTCTCCGTGCAAGCCACTCCTACCTAATTACTTGGACTAGACGGGGCTGAAAACGTACTGTCCATAGTTTTCAAGGCTCCGTTTTGGAAATATAGGCCAAGACAGGGAAGACATGTGGCAAGGGATGTGAAATGGTCAGATCATTTAACAAAGAAATTAAGGCCTTAAATTAATAATAAGAATGTTATTTGTTTAACGTACCACTAACTACTTTTTAAGGTCTTCAGGGACGCCGAGGTGCCGGAATTTAGTCCACCAGGAGTTCTTTTTACGTGCCAGTAAATCTACCGACACGGGGTTGTCGTATTTGAGCACCTTCAAATACCAGCGGACTGAGCCAGGATCGAACCTGCCAAGTTGGGGTTAGAAGGCCAGCGCCTTAACAGTCTGAGCCACTCAGCCCGGCGAGGCCTCAAATTAGCATGTAATGATTCAACATAAGATTTCATAACTTTCCAGTATAGCTGTTTAAAAGTTCGGTTACTTTAGGACACAAATAACTACTGAAGTATTTGCTAGCTACGCTGGCGTTTACTGTTCCGGGGTATTTGGGGATCGTAGAGGTGAAAGAAGGTGCCGAGTGAATGGGTCTAACTACAATATCAAAGTTAATTTAAAACTTTAACAAAGGTTATGTTTCTTTAGAATTTAAAAAATCAACAAATAACAATACAACAGGTACAATTAGCAATTTTGGAACAAGTCAATGAAAATACAATATTGGTGAATTCGACAGGTCCTGGGCTTCGAACCCCTCGCTTTACAATGCTTCAGCTCCAAGCTCAAATTTACATGTTAAAGAAGACCACTTTAATAAAGAGCAGTAATCCCCTAATTCAAAGAGCACTTGCTGTTAAATTTGCAATATCTAGCCTCCCAGAGGCATACTTTACAATTACAAAATTTGAGAAAGAGCTAATAGGCTCTCCGTTTCCTTTCAGCCTCCTCGAGGCAATATCAGAAATCGTACACTCTCTGGCCTTCCATGGCCCAACTTACAATGTGAAACAGCGGTATCTTGTACCCAACCTACAGGGCCTTTGCGGAAAAGAACAGGTTAAGTAAAATGGCCCAAAACACAAACTGAATGGAGGCGTTCAGTGCTCCAAGATAGTGAAAACTTAAAAACCTAAGGTGCACTAGGCCGGTGAAACAGGGACTATTCCCAAACTACTGAGGTGACTCGTATAAGGTTAAACTAATATATTACGGAAAGGAAGAAGAACAGTTACAAATGTAGTCACCTCAGACCAAGATGAAGGGGAGCTCGAGAGGGTACTTCACTCTCTATCCCCGATTTACAGTTAAAGATTTTATGACGTTTTTACATTAGCCGTCAGAAGTTACATTTTCAGAAAAGTATGTTAAATAGTTGATGATTCGGACCTTTCTCTCTGGTTAAACTGCGGAGCTAGCAAGAAAGAAGGAAAGAAAGATGTTGTATGGCCATTACCTTGTAGAAGCTCTAGCAGCTGACGAAGAGGCCTCCCGCCTCCTGGTTGACACACACACTCCCGATCAATTGGCCAAGAGACGTGGAAATTCGCAGTTTATAAGCCCTCGGGGAAAGTTCGAGACCATTCAAGATTAAACTAGCCACACCCTCTCATTTTATTGGGCAATTTAAAAGTTGCATACAAAATCGGAGAAGAAGGCTGTGATAGGTTGAAAATTAATTACAGAAATTTGGAATTGGCTAGATTCAAAACTGGCGGAAAGAAAGGATAAATGTTGCCAACCCAAAATAAATGAATATCAATTAGTAAAAAAGCTTATGAATACAAAGCTTCTTTAAATCAAAAGTTTTTTCACTTCGCACCAGGGTGTATGATCATAGTTTTTAGTAGTGACATCTATGGAAGAATGTATAAACTTCTTGATGAATGGCAAACAAAACAAGTAGAAATATAGTCAGTTCAGGAAACTTCACAATAACAAAATTATATCATATTTTAGTGATGACATCTTCTGAGTAAATTTATAAGCTGGTCTAGTTCCAATTTCACACTTTCACCAGTCGAGGAGTTCTTTTAGGCGCTAGATTTAAATGCGCGGCGTTGGGATGTACCTCCCGGTTCATTTACATTTTCATGTTCACCGCTATTCCGACGTAGATTTTTTAGCGAATAATACAAACATATATTATTACGGTCTAATCTTTTCATGGAGATCTATCTGTCGATACTAAGTCTCTGAGGTTTTATGACTTGCAGATGATCACTGAAGACACTATTAGCAACACTACTGCACGTACAAGAATTATCACATACCTTAGTGATCGGTAATCACAGCCAGCAGGAATATCTGTTATTCATGCTGAGGCCTGTGTTTTGCCCTTTCACCGTCTGGTCCCGATGTCCTGCCTCTCCGCAGTAGCTGCAGTGGGGGAGGGTGTCGAATCCACTTCTTTGGGGAGAATTTTCTCGGAGTTGGTGCTTTTCTCTTCTGAGCCTTACTTGTACTTTTAGGCGTTGCACTTTTTGAAGGAGAAGATGATGATGGTGTGATTATTGGCAGAGGAGGAGAAACAGAAGCCGGCTCCATAAGATTAACACTTCAGATGATTGGTGGTGGCGTTGCTGAAGCAGTGAAAAATGTTACGCGGGACATAGTATACCTCTCTTATGTTCTGATACCAAATGAGATACGTCTGTCTATGGATGCTAAGTCCTTGAGGTTTGATGACTTGCGGAAATCAGGCGGCGATTCTTCCGGAAGGATGATGTAGAGTACTTCATCAAAAACTATGCATTTCTCTGTCAGCACTTCACCAGGGAGCTCTTTCGTATACATGAAGTGATGTATGTGGGTTATTTATGCAATGTCTTCCATTCCAGCGTGGAACTTGTTTTCTCACTCATAAGTAGGAACTGTTACATTTCTGGATTCTGTGCCATAGCGACAGGAATAATATAGCTAGAAATCTGACAACTAATACGGGTGACAGCAGTTACATCTTCAAAAACTGCACTTTATTTCGGAATGCTCTCTTGAAGCATCCAAAATACAAATCAGGATGAAAGTTCGTGGGTCCCACTGGCAAAAATTAAATTTTGCAACTGCTGGTCTTCCTGCCCTAACTCTCCATATGAGGTATCTCATTAAGGCGTTATTATTTTGCCCGACACAGTTATCAGCATGGAGTTCTAAATGCTCCTCACCTAATGAAAAAGACATGGCATGACAAGGGATAAGACCCGCAGTACAAGCTTCTGGACAAAACAAATTTGTTAAGTGGTTCACATGCTAGCCTGTAAGAAAGGAAATGGGTCAAACTCGTTGCGGATCGTATGGTGAGTGCACTTGTTGGGCAAAATCAAAAGTATAATGCGTTGAGCCTACAGCTATGTGGCGCAAGAGACAATCAACTCTGATGATTTCTTTTTTTCCTCCTCATCAAAAATTAACAGTTTTGTTATTACAGTCTGATTTCTTCTACAAGTCATACAAACATCAGTCTTGATTTTCTGAACTACTATGTTACTGCAAATTGTACGCCAGATTGAATACCAGGACGAGAGTGATACAGGAATTCTCTCTAATGATTTACAACTGAAGAGTATAATGTGTGAACGTACTTCTTAGTCATGTCTGTTGGGAGAAGCATCAGATCACTTTTCCGCATTGTAGGGGCCCGACCTGGCATGACAAAGTGCATTTTGTTCACTGAAATTGTTTTACGACCATCAAAAGGAATAGATTTTATCTGAGAAGTCTTTAATACGTTTCGGTGAATTTTGGGCTACAACCTTTCTTTCTTGAACTGTTCCTTTAAATTCTTTATCTACTTAGAGCCACAAGCGAATACAAATTGAAAGAATGGCTGACACACCTGCCCTTTGAAGTGATACATTGTGTAACTATTTTTCCTGTCATATTTTTTTCTCTTAGTAGCTGTCGTCATTGGCTGGTTTTGTACTAATGTTGTCATCTCACATATCATTAATATGTGGTGGTGATTGACATGTTCTCCCCAACTGTAATCCGTTCCTGACATTCTACTCTGGAATAATGGATGAAGCCACAACACTTGTTTACAAATTCTTTAACCTCCTCCGTACATTTGGAGACTGTTTGAACTTTGGGAACATCATGTATCCTGAAACTCGTCTGTTCAGAAGGTTCACTTTCCTCACCACAATTTTCACTTTCAAAGTCACTCTCAGGAGATTGTTTTAAAGCTTTCATTTGGTGCATCATTAGTCCCTGACATAGTGAGAATTATTACTGCTTACTTTTTAACCGAATATATTTTAATGTTTTAAAAGACTTAAATTCACAACTATACGAATAATAAGGAGAGAGTCACACTACGAAATACACTGGAATACTGCATCGGTATCGGAAATTTTGGGAGAAGACTGGATGTTTATGCCGAGGTAGGCTTTATTCACCATAGGATAAGGTATCCGAGTAATTTTATCTTATGTTCGCGCTGCTAAATGAGCGCGAAGGAGTAAGTGTGTGGAGCCTCGCTTACGATGTGAAGAGTGGTCCCTTTCCTTATGCTCGCACATACATACTTAGAAGTAAGTTCATGAAGCACTCGTTACGATAATTAACAAATAATCAGGACGAAGTACATTAATCCTGTGGGAATACCTAAAACTGTGGAGGGAAAGAGACGATTACTTTACAAAGGAAAATGTTTTGCGCAGTGCTTTGGTAACTGACCACCAAAGTTTTCAAAGTAGGCTGACGATCTAAGGTAATGTGTTTGTTTGACTGAGGGTGGACAGCGAATTAACCTGAAGTCAGTATTCTGCTCTAAACTACCAAATTTTCCATCATAACCTCCTTTAGGAAGTCATATTCGTCATAGTTAACTTCTGAACTCTGTACTTGTTCCAGGTTCTTTTGCCCCTGACACTAGCAGTTTCACTGGCGAGCGCATATCGGTATTCATCGCCCGTGGACTCCACGTTGCACGTTACTGTTCGTGGAGAGAAGGACGCCCATAATAACTGGGAGATAACGGTAACGTATATTCTCAAATACAAAGTTCTGCCCCCGTGTTGGATGGATAAAATTGTGTGTGATTAACTTGGTGTTTTGTATTCAAAATATGTGCATGTGCCACTCAAATTGAAGCCAACTTTGAAACCACAGCAATACAGTTCGCGGAAATAATCTAATAGGTACGTGATATCAAAATGTATCAAACCCAGACCTGCTTTTCGTGTGCTAACCACTGACTACTTTAGTAAGGGACAACGAATTGCAGTGAAGTAGCACATTGCAGAAGTAATTACTCACATTTCTTGTGTAACTGAAGGAACAAACGTGCATTGAAAATTATATCTGCCCTGTACCTAATCTGTTTGAACGAAGTCAAGCGTCCTGCTAGTAGCGAGCTCGTCACGGGATGCGCTAGAAATTAGTAGTTATAGTTCACAGACACTGTGACATTCCACACAGGTTGCCTTTGTGACAAACAGCATATGTTTAATTTGTTAAACAATATCGGTACTACAGAAACTGTGAAAATATGTAAAATAGATGAGGGAGAAACTAGTACTTTCCTTTAGCAAATCATTCAAGGAACATCCGTGTGGCTGGAAATACCTCCCCGCTTTAAAGTCTCACAGTGCAGATGGAATCCTTGGGAAGAAACTGTAACGTGAAACACATCCGACCTGTGTATTTCCGTTCTATTGTACATTCTTTGGTGCGCCTGTTTAATTTGTGCATTCTACAATTATTTAAAAGTGTGATATGTAATTATTGCACCGTGGCTGAGATGAACGCTATTAGTCCCTTGGAAATCAGTACTGGCGTGCATGCGCTGTATGTTCCTCTCTGCACTAGAGTTCTGTCTGGATGTGTGCACGTTCGGCGGAATGGAGGAAAACCTAACCGATATTTAAGGCAAAGCCTTAATTTCTAAATGTTGGAAATTATTTTATTTTCTTCGTTTTCCTTCCGTGTGCACAGTAGTGGCGTGGGTTATTATTTGCTTACGTCTGTGTGCCGGTCTTCAACTGAGTGCTAGGTGAAGGTTTAGATTACTTTGCTAATATTCATACAGGCTGATGTAAGTAGTGTCAAATGTTTTAAATATTTGGAACTGGAATTGTACTATCGGTTGGTTTATTCAAGAAAATATTACCTTAATCGCCCCATATGTGCATCATGCCATTTACGAGGCCACCTCACATTAAATTGCATAACCACGATTTTGCCCTCTGTTAAATTTAATGTTAATGTGCAATTTGAATCATACAATCTAATATAATTACTATTATTTTTATTATCTGTATCATGGCGGTTGGTAGAGAGTTGAAAATTGATTCTCCTAACTGTTAAATTTTCTTTTCTTAAGCGCTCACCAGAACAATTCACATCCCTGTTTTCTCTCTTCTTGATTGTGTACTCTGTAGCCTTGCGTGTAGCAGCATTACAGTTCGTGCGTGACTTTGTTCTGTAGTTTTGCTGGGACGCTCATATTTTCCATTAAAATTTTATGGTCGTATGGGGAATATTTAAGTAGGCTATGATATTTAAAAATTTAATTTTATTATAAAGCATAACTGGCTTACATTAATTTCAATTCTGGACGCACTGTGCGTTGCAGAAGTAATGTGGCACTGTTATCGTGTTTATTACCGTTATTGCAATTGTAATGTGAGCTTTGATTACGTTGAAACAAATTTCAAATTCATTTAAGTAGATTTATTTGATCCAATTAACTTAAATTCAGTTATCAGCAGGAAACAATTGTTGCAGGCCAGTATTTCATATTTACTTAAGAATTCTTTCGGTTATCCAAAAATTAGTATTTTCTTTAACCTTTGTTAAAATGGATGACCTATTCAAATTCTTCCAGTTTCAATTCATTGTAAGTTAAATATATTTCTGTTTCCGCCTTAAGAAAGTCTCGTAGCATTAGTGACTTGTGAAGTGTAAATTTTTATTTTGACACTGGCCTTTTACCTCTAAATAATTTAAGGGCACCTTCCATATTTTGATTATGCAGCTTACTGCACCTAAGGTAACTAACATTTGTTTCCTGTTCTTGTATTTGATTGTTTGGACAGTGTTGGTTTTGAGTGTCCTCGGGCCGTTGCAGTAAGTTGCTACAACATAGTAGTAAGCTGCATTTATACTTCGTAGACTCCGTAACATTTCACACAGGTTGTCTTTATGGCAAGCAGCCTATGCCAGGCCCGCATAGAATTTGTTAAACAATATCCATACTACACTGGTTGTGGAGACATAGAAAATGCATAAAGGAGAAACTAGTCGTTTCCTTTAACAAAGAAACATCCGTCTGGCTGGGAACACCTCCCTGGATACGCTCCCTGCTTTACCGTAAACCCTCCTAGGTGTTCTCAGCTCAGATAGAATACTTGAGAAGAAAGAACTCGGTGTATATGGGGATGCCACTTTCCTGGGATTCAAGAAGAGGTCCACATAGGTTATATCCACTGCTAAACTGAGTGGAGGCGTAAGGAGTATTAAAGCCTAGCGATATCTATTGCTACACTGCATGGAGCAGTAACAAGTAGTCCAGTCAGGTTATACCTACTGCTAACTGCATGGAGCAGTAACAAGTAGTCCAGTCAGGTCATACCTACTGCTAAACAGCCTGGGGCTGTAAGAAGTAGTACAGCCTTGTGATATCGACTGCTAAACTGCCAGGAGCCGCACGGAGTAGCCCAGCCTGGCGCTTTCTGGTGCTAAATTTCCTTGAGCCATAAGAAGTATTACAAACATGTTATATCTACTGCTAAACTGCTTGGGGCCGTAGGAAGGAGTCCAGTCAGGACATATCTACTGGTAAACTGCCTAGGGCCGTAAGAAGTAGTACAGCCATTTGTTATCAAATGCTAGACTGCCAGGAGGCGCAAAAAATAGTCCAGCTTGGCGATATCTACTGCTAAGTTGCATGGAGCCGTAGGAAGTAGTCCAGCCTTGCGATATCTACTGCTAAGTTTCCTAGAGCCGTAAGAAGTAGTCCAGCCTGGCGATATCTACTGCTAAAACGCCTGGAGCCGTAAGAAGTAGTCCAGCCTGGTGATATCTACTGTTAAAATGCCTGGAGCCGTAGGAAGTAGTCCAGCCTGGCGATATCTACTGCTATATTGTTGGGAGCCATAAGAAGTAGTCGAGCAAGGACATGTCGAGTGCTAAACTGCCTGGAACCGCAATAAATGATAAAGCTTGAACATGTCTACTGCTAAACTGCCTGGGACCGCAAGAAGGGGTAAAGCCTGAATATGTCTACTGCTAAATTGCATGGAGCCGTAAGAAGTAGTCCAGTCAGGACATACCTACTGCAAACTGCATGGAGCAATAACAAGTAGTCCAGCAAGGACATGTCTACTGCTAAACTGCATGGAGCCGTAAGAAGTAGTCCAGTCAGGACATAGCTACTGCTATCTGCATGGAGCAATAACAAGTAGTCCAGCAAGGACATTCTACTGCTAAACTGCCTGGAGGCGTAGGAAGTAGTACAGCCATGTGATATCTACTGCTACATTGCCTGGAGCCGTAGGAAATAGTCCAGCCTGGCGATACCTACTGCTAAACTGCTGGGGCCATAAGAAGTAGAACAGCCATGTGATATCTACTGCTACATTCTCTGGTGCCGTAAGCAGTAGAACAGCCATGTGATATGTGCTGCTAAACTGCTGGGGCCATTAGAAGTAGAACAGCCATGTGATATCTACTGCTACATTGTCTGGTGCCGTAAGCAGTAGTACAGCCATGTGATATGTGCTGCTAAACTGCCTGGAGGCGTAAGAAGTAGTCCAGTAAGGACACACCTTCTGCTACACTGCATGGAGCTGTAACAAGTAGTCCAGCAAGAATATATCTACTGCTAAACTGCCTGGACCCGTAAGAAGTAGTACGGCCATGTGATAGCTACTGCTACACTGCCTGGAGCCGCAAGAAGTAGTACAGTCATGTGATAGCTACTGCTACACTGCCTGGAGCCGCAAGAAGTAGTACAGCCATGTGATAACTACTGCTACACTGCCTGGAGCCGCAAGAAGTAGTACAGCCATGTGATAGCTACTGCTACACTGCCTGGAGCCGCAAGAAGTAGTACAGCCATGTGATAGCTACTGCTACAGTGCCTGGAGCCGCAAGAAGTAGTACAGCCATGTGATAGCTACTGCTACACTGCCTGGAGCCGCAAGAAGTAGTACAGCCATGTGATAGCTACTGCTACACTGCCTGGAGCCGCAAGAAGTAGTACAGCCATGTGATAGCTACTGCTACAGTGCCTGGAGCAGTAGGATGTAGCCCAGCCTGAACATATCTACTGCTACATTGCTTGGAGCCCAGCCAGAATATATCTACTGCTACACTACCTGGAAATGAGCCTTCTTCTATAGTACTGCATTTCCCCAAGTGATCTCTCGAGCTCTCCCTGATTTTCACTGTAATTGGCTGTTGATTTCCTCCACCACTGGTATTACTTGTGGTCAGCAGATGTTGATAACTTTCAGTTCGTCGTCAATTTTGTTCTTTAATATTTGAAAGCAAATTCCTAAACACAGTTACGTAGTTTCTTTACCTGGGTATTTCGGTCACTGAAGCCGGACATGGAAAACACCAGAATCCCCGTTTAATAAACAAATGGCTTGATTGACGTGTTGTCCCTTTTTACAGCAAGGGAATGATGTGCAGAGAGACCGACATTCCTTCACTTTTAGCACACACGAACAATAGACCTGCCATTTTCAATGTCATATCTAAGAATATGGAACTAACAGCATTGTTACCCGTAAGTTGCCACTCTATGGTATGGCGAAAAGTCCAATAAAGCAGCAATAACCTTGTGACGTGCGAGTGAGTAAACACAAGTGTCAGTGTGAGGAGGACCTGCTCACAGTGAACCTAACTTTCTACGTCTAAAGTTTTCGAAATTTGTTACAGGTTGACACGCGACGAATCACTTCGCCCGATAACCAGTATGAGTTAGACGTCAATGTGTTCCAGAAAATGTCGTATCTTAACTCAAGTGACATTCGGCACATGGTTTTGTTGACGTCGGTACATCCACCAGTACACGGTAAGAATATAACTCTTTTCACAGTTGGTATTCCAGTGCGTGTCTCCTCCGTGTGCAGGTAACAGCAGTAAGAGAAACGACCGACGCCTCTAGAGCAGGCAATCCTAGAGTTTCAGGTGATACAAGACTAGGAAATGTACTCACCAAGGAAGTAGGGGAATTTGGGTAGCTAGGAAGTAACATAACCAATGGCAGAAGAAACTAGCAGAACATTTATCGAAGAACAACATTTGCTAAAGGAAGCCTTCTTGTAAACGAACGTTCTCTCACCATAAATATACAATTCGGACAGTCGTTTGTGGAACATATGTCTGGATCGTGAGACTGCATGAGATAGAAACATGCTTATCAGAGAAAGGGAATAGAGGTCTTTGAAATGTGGTTTTACGGAAGAAGGCCTAAGGTAAGCAGTGGAAACTCGTGTCATTGCCTCGAGGTTGAGCAGTTCTTTCCAGTAGCACCCCCAATGAATGTGAGCGTATTTAGCTATATACCTGCAGTCCTGCCAAATTCGTGTGGAAAATGTGTGGGCCCACTTGCATTGCGCTAACCGTTACAGTTCGTAGCTTAAGGGGAGATAGCACGAAGGAAGAGCGGGTGACAAGGGAAGGAGAACAGCAGCAAAATACAAGGTGCGGTGGGAGGGGAAGCTCCGAAAAACAGGTACGCTAAGGGCAAAGGGATCAAGTGAAGTATCCGTGAGTCAGCGCTCGTAAAATACAGATGGAAATAGGGGGAAATGAAAGTGTTAGAGGAAGGTAGGAGATAAGTGGAAGGAGGTACGTTGAGTAGAGGACAGGAAGAAGGCCTAGAAAAGGGCCACGAGAAGGAGAAAACGGAGGAGGAAGTAGGATCTATAATCATCAGGGAAGACTAGGGAGACTAATAGGGAAAAGGATCTAATGAGGTGGATGGGGTCGAGGATCTGGTCATTGAGGACTCCATAGGTAGGCTCTGGGAGAAAGTGCGTGGAGGAAAGGGAACCCAGGTATACTAGAGGATAGGAAGAGGGCGTGGAACAGGGCCACGAGAAGGAGAAAACGGAGGAGGAAGTAGGATCTGTAATCATCAGGGAAGACTAGGGAGACTAATAGGGAAAAGAATCTAATGAGGTGGATGAGGTCGAAGATCTGGTCATTGAGGACTCTATAGATAGGCTCGGGGAGAAAGTGCGTGGAGGAAAGGGAACCAAGGAGTTGAGGAAAGAGGAGGGTATAGATTGTGAGGTATCGGTTCGAACAACGTATGGCAAGCAGGAATAACTACCAACATAGTGTGGGATCTTGTTATGCAGTTGAAGGGAGAGGAGAGTATGATCATTGGGATACTCAGTGGAGGGGTACTAAGGAGTAGGTACGTGTGAGTCTTTTAGTGCGTGTGTATGTATAGCTTAGGGGTGAGATATAGGAGCGGAGGTGTGAGTACAGCGACAGGAAAAGGTTGTAATGAAGTAATTCAGTATTTACCAGATGTTATATAAGGGGTTGAATCATGGCTAAAGAGTGACATAATGATACGCAAATTCCTTCCGGAACTGGAGTGTTTATTGTAGAGATAGGATGGGGAGTATTTGTACGAATGAAAGAAGAATGTGTTAGCTAATAAAGAGTTAAATGTGACAAACATGAAGTTCAAGAGATCAATCAATCAATCAATACTGATCAGCATTTAGGGCAGTCGCCCAGGTGGCAGACTCCCTATCTGTTGTTTTCCTAGTCTTTTCTTAAAGGATTGCAATTATATTGGAAATTTATCGAACATCTCCTTTGGTGAGTTATTCCAATCGCTAACTTTTGGGGTGTACAGACATGAATAAATTGATGCAGACGTGAAATATTTAATCATATAATCAGGGATGTAGGCTACTTCACAGAAAATAATGTGATTGTAGTGATTGTTCTAAATTAATAAACTGTTAACTCGGAAGGTGATGCGAATGGCAGAAATTTAAATTAATCTGGGACGAAGAGGTGGATCAGAAAGTATTTTGAGAAGATACGATGAAAGGCGGTATAGATGATCACGAAACTCTTTTAGCCGTAGCTAGGAACAAATGCGATAAAACAAGGTTATAAAAGTCAAAGAGTAAATTGATCGGTATTAATGCATAGATTGGATTGGTAAAAGTTCATATGGTTATGGGGAATTAAGGTGGTGTTTTAAGAGGAAGTACAACCTTTACTTACAACAACCAGTAGGAAGATGGAAGACTCGCTTATACCGTCAGGGTCGGAAAAGAACAAGTGGTAACCCGGTCATTCGCCTCTAAGAAATGCAAGGGATACCGTTTGTGTATTGTACTGTCCACTCGGCCACGAGTGACAGATTTGATATTAGAAATGACGTAGAACGTCAATAGTTTGGTGTTGTGAACACGGAGAACTGCGAGAAGGTCAGTATGTAGAGTAGGGAGTCATGTACGTTGTGGCCCTTACATTCCTTTGTGGTTCGACCAAAGGAGACCTGCAGAGAACAAACTGACTCTAGAACTCTGAGATTAATTAAACGTTTTGAATAAGATTTATGATTTTCTTCCACTTTAAGCTGACTCTGACGTCGAGGAAGACTTAATATGGTACTCGGGCTTCCGAGTCTCCCTAAGAAAAAAGTGGTGCTGGGAGAGCTCACTGCTCGGTGAATGCTGGGATTGTACCTATTTGTCTTCCCTCTCCAAGCGATAGTTCATACGTTCTTGGGCTCACTACTGCAGGAGAGGAGGAGCAGGCCACATGTTGCTAGCTGTGTTCCAAACACGTGACTCTCCGAGAGTTTCGAATGAAGACTTCGAGCACACGTCACCACTCGGGAACCAGCTGGTTAAAATGTGCATGTCTTTTTAGTTACAGATATTTCCTCAGCTCAGAACTCGCAAACTTATGTTCCCCTTGTCTTCCAGGTCAGACCGAAAATAAAATCTTCGGCATAACATTTGTAACTTACTTACTTGGCATCAGCTATAAGAGAGACGATTTGGATCTTGCTGTAAAACCAAGGTTACTTCCGGTAAAACTGGCACCACAATTTAGGTCCTGTGTGAAAGGGAACTACGATGTAATATGCCCGTTGATATACAACTCTGCTTCGAAAATACAGTAACATCAACTGTAAATATCTTTATTTGTCATCATTCTGGGTTTTAAGCTTGTAATTCTGTGTAAAAGGAACTGTGCACTTTGAAGAATGATAAATCAAACGAAATAGACCCTTCTGGAGCAATATTATTATAACGAGTAATGTTTCCACAAGTCTTTACACGAAAGAGACAAACACATACATTTTCCAATTCCTGGTGTAGAGCTCTTTTTAAACATACCCATTTTTTGAAGTAGACATTGTCGGTGACCGTGAAATAATTCTGTACGGATTTTATGTACACAGATTCTGATAGATTTTCAGGATTATTGCTTATCAGAAATTAACTATTTCCTGTGTATTTTTGTTCTTGGTACCTCGACGTCTCAAGAAGTGGAGCCGGTCACAATTTCCACGACTACACCAGCTACAACTACTACCAAAGAAGTTACAAGTACTACTCAAAAACCAAAGTCATGTCCTCATCCAGGTGAGTTAAGCAGATTATCAGCGAAGAGTGTACGAGAGACCAGCATACCTGTGTCCCTTGGAGATATGCATCTAGAGGAATATTCATTTATGGCTGTCATATTAGAAAAGGAACCACCCTTTCTCTCAAGAAACGTTCTAAGTATAGGTACTTTATGGCAGAAACAAGTTCCAAGGAGGATCTTCAAAAGGCAGAAGTATTCAGTCAGCAGTATGTAAAGATTGTTGGTTACAAGGATAATGTCCAGATAGAGGAGGAGACTAATACTAAAGAAGTATTGACATTTACAGCAAGATACGTTAGTTAAAAACTATAAAAGCGGCTGGAATTGATAAGGTTTCGGGGGATATTTTAAAGACGATGCGTTGGGATATAATACCATATCTGAAGCATGTATTTGATTATTGTTTCCAGGAAGGAACTTTACCAAATGAATGGAGAGTTGCTATAGTAGCCCCTGTATATAAAGGAAAGGCTGATAGACATAAAACTGAAAATTATAGGCCAGTCAGTTTGACATGCATTGTATGTAAGCTTTGGGAAAGCATTGTTTCTGATTATATAAGACATGTTAGCAAAATTAATAACTGGTTTGATAGAAAGCAGTTCGGGTTTAGGAAAGGTTATTCCACTGAAGCCCAACTTGTAGGATTCCAGCCAGATATAGCAGATATCCTGGATTCAGGAGGTCAAATTGACTGCATCGCGATTGACCTGTCCAAGGTATTTGATAGGGTAGATCATGGGAGACTACTGGCAAAAATGAGTGCCATTGGACTTAACAAAAGAGTGACTGAATGTGTTGCTGTATTCCTAGAAAATATAAATCAGGGAATTAGAGTAGGCGAATTTTTATTTGATCCTGTAATAAATAAGAGGGGAATTCCTCAATGCAGTATTATTACACCTTTACATTTTCTTATATATAGGTAAAGGATATGAGTGAAAGAGTGGATCAGAGATAAGGCTTTTCGCACATGATGTTATTCCGTACAGAGTAATAGATAAGTTACAATATTGTGAGCAACTGCAAAATGACCTCGATAATGTTGTGAGATGGACGGCGGGCAATGGTATGATGATAAACGGGGATAAATGTCAGGTTGTGAGTTTCACAAATAGGAAAAGTCCTCTCAGTTTTATTTACTGCGTTGATGGGTTGAACGTTCCTTTCGGGATCATTGTAAGTACCTAGGTATTAATATAAGGAAAGATCTTCATTGGGGTAATCACATAAATGGAATTGTAAATAAAGGGTACAGATCTCTGCACTTGCTCTTGAGGGTGTTTAGGGGTTGCAGTAAGGATGTAAAGGAGAGGGCATATATGTCTCTGGTAAGACCCCAACTAGAGTATGGTCCCAGTGTATGGGTTCCACACCAGGATTACTTGATTCAGAAAATGGAAAAAATCCAAAGAAAAGCAGCTCGATTTGTTCTGGGTGATTTCCGATAAGAGTAGTGTTACAAAAATGTTGCAAAGTTAGGACTGGAAAGGCTTGGGAGAAAGGAGACGAGCTGCTCGACTAAGTGGTATGTTCCAGGTGTCAGTGGAGAGATGGCGTGGGAGGACATCAGTAGATGGTGTTGTCTTTAAAAGTAGGAATGATCACAATATGAAGATAAAGCTCGAATTAAGGAGGGCAATTTGTTGAAAATATCCGTTTCTAGAAAGGGGAATTATGGATTGGAATGTTTTACCAAGCAAGATTTTCAATACATTTTCCAATTTATTTGCCATCATTGAAGAAAAGGCTAGGAAAACAACAGATACGGAATCAGCCACCTGGGCGACTGCCCTACATGCAGAACAGTAGTGATTGATTGATTGATTGATTGATTGATTGATTGATTGATTGATTGATTGAATTCCTACATATGAATAAATTTCCCTCCTTGGGAAGAGTAAATGGAGAGAATTTTAATCACAGACAAATCTTAAGTGGGCCTTCCGTATCACTTATAAACAAGTATTTTCGGCCGTTTCCCACTCAAGCGAGGGATCAGAAATAACTAGGAAAGTAACGTAGACAGTTTCACATGATGTATATGTCACGAGGCAAGAACTTCCCACATCACAAACGTTTCACAGATGTAATGCTCATCGTGTAGTTTCTACGGTTAAGACTGTTTAGGTGCTGCATTCTGCAGAACGAGTGCACTTGTTGTAGGAGAAGAAACGAGAGTGTCTTTGGTCCGAAGTGAATGTGAGGCACTGTGAGTGTTCCATGGATGAGCGAAGTCCCCTCACGCAAACAACTGTAGGCCGTGGGTTCGACAAACCTCAAGGTGACTGCGTGGCTCCTGAGTTTTCCTCGAGACAAATATCTGGGTGTGAATCTTTAGCAAGGTACCTTCACGTGACGTTAACTGACTTTGTAGGGGACGAAAGCAACAAGAAACTACTCCAGTGTAAGTACTAGGGATACATACTTGCTTATTTATAGTTTCCAGCTGAAATGCAATGCATCCACAATTTAGCAAGGATCCTCCATCATGAGGGCTCGTCTCACTCCTCAGCTTCTGGATGATGTGAGGAGCCACTAACTCTACGTATTTATTGTACCCGTTCCTCGAGCAGCAGATTGCAATGGAACAGAAGGAATTTGCGGCTCAGTTCACGGTGTTGAAATGATGTGACAGTAATGTGAAGTATTAAAATCCTGACCCAAACCCGGACAGAATGCAGTAAAACACTGACGCCGTCACGAAACACCTTGTTGATGAAGTCTCCTTTTTTGTCTGCGCTATCAAGGAAATAAAATATCTGCATTGTTCCTTCTCTAACGTCACCGCGATGTGACATGGACACAGTATCTCATCTCCGTTATTATCCGTAGTGTCGTATCCCCGCCAACAGGTGAGACGCCGAGCGGTGAGTGGAATCACCTGGTGGCTAAAAACACCACCAAAAAAGAAAAGGAATATAAGATGGTAAAGATATAGGCGTTAGGTAAGTTGGTTGTTAAGATTTGAAACTCATATGATTTCATATATATATGTGCGTATATTGACAGATGATGTACAAAGAATATACACGCGCAATTGAAGTCGGTATTTAGTGTGACATACTGCAAGTAGCCATCCTTAGAACGGCTACTCCAAGTAAATGCAAGTGGACTCTAAAACATTAGAGTACCACAGAAATGCTAAAGCGATTTAAACGGAGTATCGTGGAGTCCCACAGAGATTCCTCAAGCTTTAAGTTGCCAACTACGATAAAACCCAGAAGAACTAGGGCTTATATCGAGAATCGAAGTATGAATGATGAATACCAAATGTTGGCACCACCGTTATAAGCTGACGTACTAAGAATTATTCTAAGCAGCGAGACCTCCTGAAGAATAGATCGCGATTTCCTGACTTGAGCGCAAGGCAAGGCTTCCAAAGCGAAGACTAAGCAATAAGAGGCTTGTTCCTTCAATTACAACCATATTTAAAGAAACTAGCAATATGTTATGAGGGTATCCCTCCTCTTAGATAAAGCCTTTCTGGCTTCCTATTGGTTCTACCACCTACCCCATGTTTCGTAACTCGCATTCTCAGTACGTGGCAATTTTTATTGTCATGTACTCGCCTTCTCGCCTTTAACCCTGTCCTCATAACATTCCTCCCCCTTTCTAATACTTGTCATCATAAACATTATTCTCCGTCTCGTACCACTTAATTGGGTGGCCCTTTAAATTTAAGTATGGGATCCTTCAAACCACCCCCTTTCATGCTATCTCCAGACTATAGGTGGTCACTATTGAGATAGCCCGTATCCACTCCTTGCCAGACCTCCTGAACTCACAAGGCTCTGTTTTTATCTTCATTCCTTATGACCCCAACACATGGCTGCTTAGACAGCACGACAATGGACTGAGTTTTCAAGTAATCGCTATGTACTACTTATGCAATGCTACTTGATGGACGTTTGTGTCCCTGGACATGACAGTAGTAAGATCAATTTCTATGTTACGTAATCGATGGAAAGTTGCGATTCCTACTCACATCACATTTTACAGAGAACTTAATTTTAACTCTGATGACTGTTTACATGTGAAGACATGCACCCTATAACAGAACCGTGAATGCTTATGTCCCGCCGTCTTCCAGGTTTAAGAACACAAACATACAGAAAGACGTATGAAACGAATAATTATCAAGATACTTTACTCAAGTACACACATGCGAAACTTGGTGAAGTACGTCTCTATGTCACGTCATTCCGTTCTTTCTCTGTCGCATCCCTGGACACTCGAGGACTCTGAGGTAGACAGTGGTCATGCGCTCGGTAACAGTTATTAGTTTACTCGGCACATCTCAGTCGCCCCCCCACTTTGTGGAGAAAACATTCCATGTTTTCCGTCTGAAACAAGGAATGATGGGAATTATTAAGACAAGCAACTTGTACAGGGGGCCAACCGGGGTGTACTGAGGTGTCGCGCTCATAGTTCCTGCGCTGAATGTTTTACTGCATTCTCAATGAAAGCCTCAAAATGTATAAGTCATCTCTGTCGAACTTGTAACTCCCAATCGCCACTATTGCCACAGTAAGTGTGGGTTCAGGTCATTCTAAGATGACAAGAGTTGCCTTGGGTTTCTTTCACAGTATTCTCATAATTTGGCCTGAGAACGTCGGTTCTTCCAAAACTGGGATTCCGTGGACCATTGCTGATGTTCTCAGTTGTATCTGTCATGTGTGATCCCGTTGTTTCTACTCTGACGTACAAAAGCTGCATTTTATGACTAAAAAGTCGAAGTGAGGGAGAAATGCAGTGTTGCCAACCACTCAGAGTTACAATTTCAAATCTTCCAAACGGCTGGCGTAATTCAACCAAAATGCGAACCAAAGACCTGGTGCTGCCGACTACTTTGACTAAACACTGTACATTGGAGAAAAGCCCCTCTACATTAAGGTGGCTCCAGAATTATTAATAGTGAGCAGATGGAGGTGCCAACAAAACTGCAGCTAAAGTCGAGAAGAAATAAACACATCTCTTACTCACGATGCTCACTCTCTTCGTGCCGTGAAGGGGTGGGGCAGGCCCCTCTCAGTCCCAGTCCCAGCATTCGCCCTAGCGCATTAGTGTTGTCTTACTGCGCCTCCACGTGTTTCGTACAGCAGTAGGAGGAGGCTGTCTGCGGAAAGGACACCAACCTGACTTCCTGATACAAGTGTCATTTAATCAATCACTACTGATCTGCATTTAGGGCAGTCGACCGGGTGGCAGATTTCCTATCTGTTGTTTTCTTAGTCTTTTCCTAAATGATTTCAAAGAAATTGGAAATTTATTAAACATCTCCCTTGGTAAGTTTTTCCACTCCCTAACTCCCCTTCCTATAAACAAATATTTGCCCCAATTTGTCCTCTTGAATTTCAACTTTACCTTCATATTGTGAACTTTCCTACTTTATAAGACACCATCCAAACTTATTCCTCTATTGATGTCCTCCCACGCCATCTCTCCACTAACAGCTCGGAACATACCACTTATAATACCAATATAAATGGTCCGTTATTGGACATTATAAATTTTCCAGCTAGCTCATTCTTGGTTGCCAGCATTTCGCCCTCGTGTGCCAGGGTGGGCTCATCAGTTGGTACCTAGCACACCAAGAATGAGCTAGCTGGAAAATTTATAATGTCCAATAACGGACCATTTATATTGGTATTATAAATTTGCTCATTCAGGACAAATATTTCAGATTCCCTATGGGAATCAACATCTATATCATCTGATGGCCAAGCAGGCATCAATTTTTAGTGATGAGACAAAGTCTCTTAGTGCATTGGCACTGCCGGTGGCTCCAGTTAGCCTACGCAGTGGCCTCCACGATATGCACTAGCCAGCGTATTGGTAGGTGTGCTAGGTACCAACTGATGAGCCCACCCTGGCACACGAGGGCGAAACGCTGGCAACCAAGAATGAGCTAGCTGGAAAATTTATAATGTCCAATAACGGACCATTTATATTGGTATTATAAATTTGCTCATTCAGGACAAATATTTCAGATTCCCTATGGGAATCAACATCTATATCATCTGATGGCCAAGCAGGCATCAATTTTTAGTGATGAGACAAAGTCTCTTAGTGCATTGGCACTGCCGGTGGCTCCAGTTAGCCTACGCAGTGGCCTCCACGATATGCACTAGCCAGCGTATTGGAAGGTGTGTTAGGTACCAACTGATGAGCCCACCCTGGCACACAAGGGCGAAACGCTGGCAACCAAGAATGAGCTAGCTGGAAAATTTATAATGTCCAATAACGGACCATTTATATTGGTATTATAAATTTGCTCATTCAGGACAAATATTTCAGATTCCCTATGGGAATCAACATCTATATCATCTGATGGCCAAGCAGGCATCAATTTTTAGTGATGAGACAAAGTCTCTTAGTGCATTGGCACTGCCGGTGGCTCCAGTTAGCCTACGCAGTGGCCTCCACGATATGCACTAGCCAGCGTATTGGTAGGTGTGCTAGGTACCAACTGATGAGCCCACCCTGGCACACGAGGGCGAAACGCTGGCAACCAAGAATGAGCTAGCTGGAAAATTTATAATGTCCAATAACGGACCATTTATATTGGTATTATAAATTTGCTCATTCAGGACAAATATTTCAGATTCCCTATGGGAATCAACATCTATATCATCTGATGGCCAAGCAGGCATCAATTTTTAGTGATGAGACAAAGTCTCTTAGTGCATTGGCACTGCCGGTGGCTCCAGTTAGCCTACGCATTGGCCTCCACGATATGCACTAGCCAGCGTATTGGAAGGTGTGTTAGGTACCAACTGATGAGCCCACCCTGGCACACAAGGGCGAAACGCTGGCAACCAAGAATGAGCTAGCTGGAAAATTTATAATGTCCAATAACGGACCATTTATATTGGTATTATAAATTTGCTCATTCAGGACAAATATTTCAGATTCCCTATGGGAATCAACATCTATATCATCTGATGGCCAAGCAGGCATCAATTTTTAGTGATGAGACAAAGTCTCTTAGTGCATTGGCACTGCCGGTGGCTCCAGTTAGCCTACGCAGTGGCCTCCACGATATGCACTAGCCAGCGTATTGGTAGGTGTGCTAGGTACCAACTGATGAGCCCACCCTGGCACACGAGGGCGATACGCTGGCAACCAAGAATGAGCTAGCTGGAAAATTTATAATGTCCAATAACGGACCATTTATATTGGTATTATAAATTTGCTCATTCAGGACAAATATTTCAGATTCCCTATGGGAATCAACATCTATAACATACCACTTAGTCGAGCAGCTCGTCTCCTTTCTCCCAAGTCTTCCCAGCCCAAACTTTGCAACATTTTTGTAACGCTACTCTTTTGTCGGAAATCGCCCAGAACAAATCGAGCTGCTTTTCTTTCGATTTGTTCCACTTCCTGAATCAGGTAAACCTGCTGAGGGTCCCATACACTGGAACCATACTCTAGTTGGGGTCTCACCAGAGACAAATATGCACTGTCCTTTACATCCTTACTACAACCCCTAAATACTCTCATAACCATGTGCAGAGATCTGTACCCTTTATTTACAATCATATTTATATGATTACCCCAATGAAGAACTTTCCTTATAATAATACCTAGGTATTTACAATGATTCCCAAAGGGAACTTTCACCATATCAACGCAGTAATTAAAACTGAGAGGACTTTTCCTATTTGTGAAACTCACAGCCTGACATTTATCCCCATTTATCATCACACCATTGCCTACTGTCCATCTCACAACATTATCGAGCTCATTTTGCAGTTTCTCACTACCTTGTAACCTGCGAAAAGCCTTATCTCTGATTCCACTTCTTTACACATGTCATTGATGTTTATAAGGAAACATAAAGGACCAATAATATTGCCTTGAGGAATTCCCCTCTTAATTATTACTGGGTCAGAAAAAGCTTCACCTACTCTAATTCTCTGAGATCTGTTTTCTAGAAACAGAGCCACCCATTCAGTCACTCTTTTGTCAAGTCCAATTGCACTCATATTTGCCAGTAGTCTCCCACGATCTACCCTATCAAATGCCTTGGACAGATCAATCGCGAAACAGTCCAATTGACCTCCTGAATCCAGGAAATCTGCTATACCTTGCTGGAATCCTACAAGTTCGGCTTCAGTGGAATAACCTTTCCTAAATCAAAACTGCCTTCTATCAAACCAGTTATTAATTTTGCAAACATGTCTTATCTAATCAGAGAGAATGCTTGTCAAACTTACTGGCCTGTAATTTTCAACTTTATGTCTATCACCCTTTCCTTTATATACAGGGGCTACTATAGCAACTCTCCATTCATTTGGTAAAGTTCCCTCATGCAAACAATAATCAAACAAGTACTTCAGATATGGTACTATATCCCAACCCATTGTCTTTAATATATCCCCCGAAACCTTATCAATTTCAGCTGCTTTTCTAGTTTTCAACTTTTGTATCTTACTGTAAAAGTCATTGCTGTCATAGGTAAATTTTAATACTTCTTTAGTATTAGTAACCTCCTCTATCTGGACATTATCCTTGTAACCAACAATCTTTACATACTACTGACTGAATACTTATGCCTTTTGAAGATCCTCGCATTCATACTCCCCTTGTTCATTAATTATACCTGGAATGTCCTTCTTGGAAACTGTTTCTGCCTTAAAGTAAGTTTTACCTATACATACTCTCCCATTTTTCACTAAAATTAGTATGGCCACCAATTATGCTTGCCGTCATGTTATCCTTAGCTGACTTCTTTGCTAGATTCAATTTTCTAGTAAGTTCCTTCAATTTCTCCTTACTTCCACAGCCATTTCTAACTCTATTTCTTTCCAGTCTGCACCTCCTTCTTAGTCTTATTACTTTCCTGTTATAATATAGTGGGTCTTTACCACCATCCCAGAGTCTGTTTACATTTGTATTTACCGTTTTCTACCGATCATAATTACTTATTAAAAACTCCCTAATGCCTGTTTTATCAGCCATATGGTACTGCCTAACAGTCTTAATTTTAATCTCTTCCTTTCTTTCACATTTATTTTTAACTACGACAAAAACCGCTAATACCATCTATTACTTCGGTTTCTCTATAGAGCTCATCTGGTTTTACCAGCACCACATCCAGAATATTGTTCCCTCTAGTTTGTCCCATCACTTTCTGAATCAGGTGCCCTTCCCATATTAACTTATTTGCCATTTGTTGGTCATGATTCCTGTCGTTCCCATTACCTTCCCAATTGACATTTGGTAAATTGAGATCACCCGCTACAATCACGTTCATTTCCTTATCGTTTCCCACATAGCTGATTATCTTATCAAATAATTCTGAATCAGCATCTGTGCTACCCTTTCCTGGTCTGTACACTCCAAAGACATCAAGTTGCCTATTATCTTTAGAAATGAGCCTCTCCCCTAGAATTTCGTGCTTGTCATCTTTAACTTTTTCGTAGCTTACAAATTCTTCTTTCACGAGAATGAATACTCCCCCCTACCATTCCTATCCTATCTCTACGATACACCCTCTACTTCCGTGAGAAAATTTCTGCATCCATTATATCATTTCTCAGCCATGATTCAACTCCTATTACAATATCTGGTAAGTATATATCTGTTAAATTACTTAATTCTATTCCTTTCTTTACAATACTTCTACAATTGAGCACTAACAGTTTAATGTCATCCCTACTTGATTTCCAGTTCCCTGTTCCTTTAACACCACTCCCTAGGCCACTCTGTTTCCCTGAATGTACCTCCCTATGACCCTTCCAAACAAATTTCCTAACTTATATGTTCCACTGCGGTTTAAGTGAAGGCCATCTGAGCGCAGATCCCTATCTCCTACCCACCCATTAGGATCTAGAAATTTCACTCCCAGTTTCCCACATACCCACTCCATAGTCTCATTTAAATCCCCAATCACCCTCCAGTCAGTATCCCTCCCTCGCAGAATTCCACTGATAATCTCCGCTTTCTTAAATTTCATCCGTGCTGCATTTACCAGATCTCACACATCGCCAACTAAGTTGGTACTTATACCTGCTTGTCTTACGTTGTTAGTACCAACGTGAAACACTACCACCTTCTCCTTTCCCACCTCCCTCTCTTCTACTACCCTGAACATCTGCCTCAACCTAATTTCTGGATAACACTCTACTCTGGTACCCTTTCCTCCACACACTTTCCCGACATGTATAACAATAGAATCCCCCATGACCAGAGCCTCAACCCTACCCACCTCATTTGATGCCCTCCCCTCCTGGTCAGTCCTATCTTTCCTGACAGCTGCAGAAGCTACTTCCTCTTCCCTTTCCTCGATCCCATGACCCTGTTCCACCTGTCTTTTCCTATCCACTACTCCACATTTCCCTTTCCTACCTCTTCCCTTTCTCCTGCTTCCAGCCTTCTCGGCAAGAGTTCCCTGTTCCTCATCTTCCCTCGGTTGTTCTACCTGCAGTGACTCGTACCGATTTCTCACCGATACTTGTCCTGAATTTTTATCCTGAATGGAGCCCTTAGTCTGCAATCTCCTTCCCCTTAAAACATTAGACCATCTGTCTTCCACAATTTCCCCCTTTCCTTCCAATCCCTCTATTACACCTACTGTATCCTGTACATTGTTTGGAGGCCTACTTTCCTTCCTGTCCTCTGAGAGAATCCTAATTATCTCCCTCAAGCTCTCCAACTCCTCCCTCGTACTCCTTAATGCCTGGCCACACCCACAGTCCCTACATTCGCATTGCTTAGCCATTGTTTACTAAATAATGAAAAGAAAAGGAAAAATAATATAACTTATTCTGTGCGAAATAAAAATGAAAGGAAAGAAATATTGTCTAGGTTAGTTTACAAAGAACACACAACAGTAATTTATTTAATATAGGCTACTACTACACTACTATACTACTTAATTGTACTATTTTTATTCCTACAACACGCTAACACGATAAAAATCGCTGTTAATTACTGGAAACAGAATAATACACAAGAATTATACAATTCTTAACTGCAGTTAAGTCTACCCTAATTACAACAGAATTTTAGTAAGAGAGTTACTACAAATACTACAGAAACGGTACTATACTATACAAATATTTCATAGTAATAGGATAAACACACTTCTTACTAATAAGATGCTATAATACACTACAATAATGTTAAACTACGTTCAGACTGAGTACAGATATCGTTACTACAATACGCTACAATAATTTTAAACTACGTATTCTAATTATTATTAAATTACAACAGGTTATTACAAGCACAAACAGAAAAGAACATTACCATTCAAGTTCGAAATTCGCAAAACTACTCAAAATTATTGAATAGGCACTCTAATTCCTAATAAGTTACTATACTACACTACAATAATGTTAAAACTACGTTCAGAGGAATCCTAGCTTCTTACTGAGCACAAATAGAAATAAAAATTCCAATTAGGCCTGAATTTAGATATTCGCAAGAATTACCGGTAGGTACCGTACTCAAAGATTACCAACAAAGTTAAACACTGTTGTTGTTGTTGTTGTTTGAGTCATCAGTACAAAGACTGGTTTGATGCAGCCCTCCATGCCACCCTATCCTGTGCTAACCTTTTCATTCTACGTAACTATTGCATCCTACTTCTGCTCTAATCTGCTTGTCATATTCATACCTTGGTCTACCCCTACCGTTCTTACCACCTACACTTCCATCAAAAACCAACTGAATAAATCCTGGGTGTCTTAAGATGTGTCCTATCATTCTATCTCTTCTTCTCGTCAAATTTAGCCAAATCGATCTCCTCTCACCAATTCGATTCAGTATCTCTTCATTCGTGATTCGATCTATCCATCTCACCTTCAGCATTCTCCTATAACACCACATTGCAAAAGCTTCTATTCTCCTTCTTTCTGAGCTAGTTATCGTCCATGTTTCACTTCCATACAATGCCACGCTCCACACAAAAGTCTTCAAAAACATCTTTCTAATTCCTATATCAATGTTTGAAGTGAGCAAATTTCTTTTCTTAAGAAAGCTCTTCCTTGCTTGTGCTAGTCTGCATTTTATGTCCTCCTTACTTCTGCCATTGTTAGTTATTTTACTACCCAAGTAACAATATTCATCTACTTCCTTTAAGACTTCATTTCCTAATCTAATATTTCCTGCATCGCCTGCCTTCGTTCGACTGCAATCCATTACATTTGTTTTGGACTTATTTATTTTCATCTTGTACTCCTTACCCAAGACTTCATCCATACCATTCAACAACTTCTCGAAATCTTCTGCAGTCTCGGATAAAATAACAATATCATCGGCAAATCTCAAGGTTTTGATTTCCTCTCCTTGGACTGTGATTCCATTTCCAAATTTCTCTTTGATATCCTTTACTGCCTGTTCTATGTAAACGTTGAAAAGAAGAGGGGACAAACTGCAGCCTTGCCTCACTCTTTTCTGGATTGCTGCTTCTTTTTCAAAGCCCTCGATTCTTATCACTGCAGACTGATTTTTATACAGATTGTAGATAATTCTTCGTTCTCGGTTTCTGATCCCTATCATCTTCAGAATCATAAATAGCTTGTTCCAATCAACATTATCGAATGCCTTTTCTAGATCTACGAATGCCATGTACGTGGGCTTGTCCTTCTTGATTCGATCCTCTAACATCAGACGTAAAGTCAGGATTGCTTCACATGTTCCTACATTTCTTCTGAAACCAAATTGATCTTCTCCCAACTCAGCTTCAACTTGTTTTTCCATTCTTCTGTAAATAATACGTATTAAAATTTTGCAGGCATGAGATACTAAACTAATGGTGCGGTAGTTTTCACACCTGTCAGCACCGGCTTTCTTGGGAATAGGTATAACAACGTTCTTCCGAATATCGGATGGGACTTCTCCTGTCTCATACATCTTGCACACTAAATGAAATAACCTTGCCGTACTGGTTTCTCCTAAGGTAGTCAGTAATTCAGAGGGAATGTCATCAATTCCAGGTGCCTTGTTCCTATTGAGGTCACTCACAGCTCTGTCAAACTCTGACCTCAAAATTGGGTCTCCCATTTCATCAGCATTAACAGCCTCTTCATGTTCCAGAACCAAATTCTCTACATCTTTACCTTCATACAACTGTTGGATATGCTCCTGCCATCTTTCTGCTTTGTCTTCTTTCCCTAGAAGTGGCTTTCCATCTGAGCTCTTAATATTCATACACCTAGATTTCCTTTCTCCAAAGGTTTCCTTGATTTTCCTGTATGCAGCATCCACCTTTCCCAGGACCATACAGCCTTCGACATCCTTGCACTTCTCCTTCAGCCATTCTTCCTTAGCTACCTTGCACTTTCTATCCACTTCATTCTTTAATTGCCTGTATTCTTTTCTGCTCTCTTCATTTCTAGCATTCTTGTATTTTCGTCGTTCATCAATCAGGTCTAGTATCTCCTGAGTTATCCACTGATTCTTAGTTGATCTTTTCTTCCTTCCTAACATTTCTTCAGCAGCCCTACTGACTTCATTTTTCATGACTCTCCACTCTTCCTCTACAGTGTTTCCTTCAGCCTTTTCATTTAGTCCTTGTGCAACATGTTCCTTGAAACAATCCCTCACACTCCTTTCTTTCAACTCGTCTAGATCCCATCTTTTTGCATTCTTTCCTTTCTTCAATTTCTTCAACTTCAGATGGCATTTTATGACCAACAAGTTGTGGTCAGAGTCCACGTCTGCTCCTGGGAAAGTTTTGCAATCCAACACCTGGTTTCTGAACCTCTGCCTAATCATAATGAAGTCTATTTGATACCTTCCAGTGTCTCCAGGTCTCATCCACGTATACAGCCGTTGTTTGTGGTGTTTGAACCAAGTATTGGCAAGGACTAAATTATGACCAGTGCAGAATTCAACCAGCCGACTTCCTCTTTCGCTCCTTTGTCCCAATCCAAATTCTCCTGTACTACCTTCTCTTCCTTGGCCTGCCACTTCATTCCAGTCTCCCATCACAATTAGATCTCGTCACCTTTTACATATTGTATTAAATCTTCTATCTCCTCATATATTCTTTCAATTTCTTCATCATCCGCTGAACTAGTTGGCATATAGACCTGCACTATTGTGGTGGGCATTGGTTTGGTGTCTATCTTGACGACAATAATTCTTTCACTATGCTGGTCGTAGTAACTTACCCACTGCCCTATTTTCTTATTCATTATTAAACCAACTCCTGCATTTCCCCTGTTTGATTTTGTGTTGATAATTCGGTAGTCGCCTGACCAAAAATCTTGTTCTTCCTACCAACGTACTTCACTTATACCAACTACATCTAACTTTAGCCTATCTATCTCCCTTTTCAGATTCTCTAACCTACCACAACGATTTTAACTTCTAACATTCCACGCTACGACTCGCAGAATGTCAGTATCCATCTTCCTGATGATCGCCCCCTCTCGTGTAGTCCCCACCCGGAGATCCGAATGGGGGACTAGTTTACCTCCGGAATATTTTACCCGGGAGGAAGCCATCATCAGTACATCATTCATACAGAGAGAGCTGCATGTCCTCGGGAGTTAGTTACGGCTGTAGTTTCCCGTTGCTTTCAGCCGTGTAGCAGTATCAACATAGCTAAGCCATGTTGAGTATTGTTACAAGGCCGTATCAGTCAATCATCTAGACTGCTGCCCTTGCAACTACCGAAAGGCTGCTACCCCCCTTTTGATGAACCATTCATTAGTCTGGTCTCTCAACCGATACCCATCCGATATGGTTGCACCTGCGGCTTGGCTATCTGCATCATTGGGACACGCAAGCCTCCCCACCGCGGCAAGGTCACATGATTCGCAGGGGAGGAGTTAAACACTATACAGATTAATATTTGTACTACTTTGTCCTACTATGCTGTAATAGAAATGAAACCTGCCGTATGCACACGAATATAACTGGCAGGATACTATCTAATATATTGTACCTACACTACAATTCTAAACTGGAATGGGGTTATGTGATCTTTACAGATGGTGGATTTTCCCTCCTCCGCGGGACGGAGAATAAAAATGTCCTTAAATGTTGAAAAATATGAGGTTGTTTACAATATATTCTCAAACGTAACTGAAACGTAACTGTGCCGTGAAGAGAAAATCCACACCGGCAGATGTCTGTATTAAAGCATAAATCAACGAGAACAGAGAAAAAGGTATTGAATACAATGTTAAAGAAATGTCATCTAAAATTGAGAAAGCAATGAGCTGTCTTTTAAAAATGAAATCTTCCAGTGGTTATCGGCACTGCTTAATCATGAGCAGTTACTGCCGCTCTGTTTGAGGAAGCTGCTACTGCAGCCATGGCACAGTGTTTCAGTGGGAAGGAGCAGCATGCTGATATTTGATGAGCTAAAGTTTACACAAGGAGTTCTCTACAAGTCTGATTCGTTATGAGTGAAGGTTTCTTTATTTGGGAGCATTTACTTCAGAGGAAAGCAAGGATCAGTCGGCAAATCCTGCTCTAGTCTTCGCGCATTTCCCTTTCTGTGCAACTGGATCCAGCCAAAGCAAGCCTGGTGATAAAATTGCAAATATTTTAATTCTTGTCATGATACAGGCGTGTGTAGGAGTCGCTGGTACACGTCTCATGGCAGCAAGTTGAATAGACAGTTATGGAAATCCTTAGGAATATCCGGCAACACAAAGAATCTAAAATGTTCAATTTCGAATCCAGCTGACACCAGCAGAAAACTGTGGCCATTTTCAGACGCACCACATATCCGTGACAAAGTACATGTTAAAGACGATCGTGATATTGTTGATTATTCGATTTACACATTCGAAGAGAGCTGGCTGCTTCCAAGACACTCGAAACTGTCCAGCTCCTCAAATCAACAGTAGATAGAAGCCCTGGTCCTCCTGCTGGGCAACATTGTTAAGGCGTGGTTAGCAGGTTCGAGTCCCGTGGGTCTCCACCATCAGATTGTTGGCCGGCAGGGTAGGATAGGTGCTGGTAGAGAATTTCTAATCACTAGATTACATGCGAAAAGCCTGTGTTCATTCGAAACAGCAGCGCAGTGTACATTTAGAGCGAGGGCATATGACGCACTTGATGGTGATTCGTCTGTCTGACGGAGAAGTTAAGTCATGAACATTTGATAGAAGCTGTACCGCGTTTCACCCTCTCCTCTTCTGCTATCACACATCACGTCTCCTGTGTACACTACGGTGCCTCCTGACTAAAGAACACGACAAAACAAAGGATGTCATTCTCACTCATGTGATAGTCGAAAAGTGTGAACTAGTTTTTGAAATGTTTTGTCCTAACTGTTCACAGAATACAAACAGTTTGAAGATTTCAACTGTTATAAGGGATACATGGAAAAGAAGAAGTGGATTGACGCCAGGTACCAATGCAAAAGAGATGGTGGTGAACTCATGGTCCTTGAGAGTGTCGGTGAGAGGAAAGAGGTGTTCCCTACAATGTACAAGAGCGTGAAGAAGGACAAATGGCGCCCTTGGATGGGAGTGTACAAGGACACAAGTGATAATAGTTGGGTGTCTGTCACAGGTGAGTTATTCTCTCTTCTACTAAAGAAATACTGGCTTTCGGACGGAATACCTTTGTCATATTGAACAACAGAAGCTCAGCTGTAGTTAGCGATGTCACAGGCTAATGAGCGCACGGGGGGTTGATAACCACCCCATTCAGGAGAGGAATGAACAAGTAGCTCAGCTGTAGTTAGCGATGTCACTGACTAACGAGCGAACGGCAGTGGTTAACCACCCTCAATAAAGGGAGGAATGTACAAGTAGCTCAGCCGTAGTTAGCGATGTCACTGGCTACTGAGCGCACGGGGGTAGATAACCACCCAAATCAGGAAGGAATGTACAAGTAGCTCAGATGTAGTTAGCGATGTCACTGGTTAATTAGCGCAAGGGGGTAGATAAACACCAACAATCAGGTAGGAAAGAAAAAGTAGCTCAGCCACAGTTAGCTATGTCACCGGCTAATGAGCGCACGGGGGTTGATAACCACCCCATTCAGGAGAGGAATGTACAAGTAGCTCAGCTGTAGTTAGCGATGTCACTGGCTAATGAGCGAACGGGGTTTGATAACCACCCCATTCAGGAGAGGAATGACAAATTAGCTCGGCTGTAGTTACAGATGTCACTGGCTAATGTGCGCACGGCAGTAGATAACCACCCCAATCAGGAAGGAATGTACAAGTAGCTCAGCTGTAGTTAGCGATGTCACTGGCTAATTAGCGCAAGGGGGTAGATAAACACCAACAATCAGGTAGGAAAGAAAAAGTAGCTCAGCCGCAGTTAGCTATGTCACCGGCTAATGAGCGCACGGGGGTTGATAACCACCCCATTCAGGAGAGGAATTAACAAGTAGCTCAGCTGTAGTTAGCGATGTCACTGGCTAATGAGCGAACGGCAGTAGATAACCACCCTCAATAAGGGGAGGTATGTACAAGTAGATCAGCTGTAGTTAGCGATGTCACGGGCTAATGAGCGCACAAGGTAAGATAACCACCCGCATTCAGGGAGGAATGTACAAGTAGCTCAGCTGTAGTTAGCGATGTCACTGGCTAATGAGCGTACGGGGTTTGATAACCACCCCATTCAGGAGAGGAATGACAAATTAGCTCGGCTGTAGTTACAGATGTCACTGGCTAATGTGCGCACGGCAGTAGATAACCACCCCAATCAGGAAGGAATGTACAAGTAGCTCAGCTGTAGTTACAGATGTCACTGGCTAATTAGCGCAAGGGGGTTGATAATCACCCTATTCAGGAGAGGAATTAACAAGTAGCTCAGCTGTAGTTACAGATGTCACTGGCTAATTAGCGCAAGGGGGTTGATAATCACCCTATTCAGGAGAGGAATTAACAAGTAGCTCAGCTGTAGTTACAGATGTCACTGGCTAATTAGCGCAAGGGGGTTGATAACCACCCCATTCAGGAGAGGAATTAACAAGTAGCTCAGCTGTAGTTAGCGATGTCACTGGCTAATGAGCGTACGGGGTTTGATAACCACCCCATTCAGGAGAGGAATGACAAATTAGCTCGGCTGTAGTTACAGATGTCACTGGCTAATGTGCGCACGGCAGTAGATAACCACCCCAATCAGGAAGGAATGTACAAGTAGCTCAGCTGTAGTTAGCGATGTCACTGGCTAATTAGCGCAAGGGGGTAGATAAATTCCAACAATCAGGGAGGAATGTACAAGTAGCTCAGCTGTAGTTAGCGATGTCACTGGCTAATGAGCGCACGGGGGTTGATAATCACCCTATTCAGGAGAGGAATTAACAAGTAGCTCAGCTGTAGTTAGCGATGTCACTGGCTAATGAGCGTACGGGGTTTGATAACCACCCCATTCAGGAGAGGAATGACAAATTAGCTCGGCTGTAGTTACAGATGTCACTGGCTAATGTGCGCACGGCAGTAGATAACCACCCCAATCAGGAAGGAATGTACAAGTAGCTCAGCTGTAGTTAGCGATGTCACTGGCTAATTAGCGCAAGGGGGTAGATAAATTCCAACAATCAGGGAGGAATGTACAAGTAGCTCAGCTGTAGTTAGCGATGTCACTGGCTAATGAGCGAACGGCAGTAGATAACCACCCTCAATAAGAGGAGGAATGTACAAGTCGCTGAGCTGTAGTTAGCGATGTCACTGGCTAATGAGCGCAAGGGGTTGGATAAACACCAATAATCAGGGAGGAATGCACAAGCAGCTTAGCTGTTGTAAGAGATGTCACTGGCTAATGAGCGCAAGGGTTGGATAAACACCACCAATCAAGGAAGAATGAAGAAGCAGCTTAGCTGTAGTTAGCGATGTCACTGGCTAATGAGCGCACGGGGGTAGGAAACCACCGCCAATCAGGCAGGAATGTACAATTATCTCAGCTGTAGTTAGAGATGTCACTGGCTAATGAGCGCACGGGGGTTGATAACCACCCCATTCAGGAGAAGAATGAACAAGTAGCTAAGCTGTAGTTAGCGATGTCACTGGCTAATGAGCGAACGGCAGTAGATAACCACCCTCAATAAGGGGAGGAATGTACAAGTAGCTCAGCTGTAGTTAGCTATGTCACTGGCTAATGAGCCCAAGGGGTTGGATAAGCACCACCAATCAGGGAGGAATGTACAAGCAGCTGAGCTGTAGTTAGCGAAGTCACTGGCTAATGAGCGCACGGGTGTAGATAACAACTCTCAATCAGAGAGGAATGAACAAGTAGCTCAGCTGTTGTTAGTGATGTCGCTGGCTAATGAGCGCACGGCAATAGATAACCACCCCCAATCGGAGGAGGAATGTACAAGTACCTCAGCTTTATTTAGCGATGTCACTGGCTAATGAGGGCCCGGGCTTAGATAAGAACCTCCATTCAGGGAGGAATGAGGAAGTAGCTCAGCTGTAGTTAGCGATGTCACTGGCTAACGTGCGCACGGCAGTAGATAACCACCCTCAATAAGGGGAGGAATGTACAAGTAGCTCAGCTGTAGTTAGCGATGTCACGGGCTAATGAGCGCACAAGGTTAGATAACCACCCCCATTCAGGGAGGAATGTACAAGCAGCTCAGCTGTATATAGCGATGTCACTGGCTAATGAGTGCACGGGGGTAGATAACCACCCCAATCAGGGAGGAATGTACATGGTGCTCACCTGTAGTTAGCGATGTCACTGGCTAATGAGCGAACGGCAGTAGATAACCACCTTCAATGAGGGGAGGAATGTAAAAGTCGCTCAACTGTAGTTAGCGATGTCACTGGCTAATGAGCGCAAGGGGTTGGATAAACACCACCAATCAGGGAGGAATGCACAAGCAGCTTAGCTGTTGTAAGAGACGTCACTGGCTAATGAGCGCAAGGGGTTTGATAAACACCACCAATCAGGGAGGAATGAAGAAGCAGCTCAGCTGTAGTTAGCGATGTCACTGGCTAATGAGCGAACGGCAGTAGATAACCACCCTCAATAAGGGGAGGAATGTACAAGTAGCTCAGTTGTAGTTAGCGATGTCACGGGCTAATGAGCGCAAGGGGTTGGATAAACACCACCAATCAGGGAGGAATGCACAAGCAGCTTAGCTGTTGTAAGAGACGTCACTGGCTAATGAGTGAACGGCAGTAGATAACCACCCTCAATAAGGGGAGGAATGTACAAGTAGCTCAGTTGTAGTTAGCGATGTCACGGGCTAATGAGCGCACAAGGTTAGATAACCACCCCCATTCAGGGAGGAATGTACAAGCAGCTCAGCTGTAGTTAGCGATGTCACTGGCTAATGAGTGCACGGGGGTAGATAACCACCCCAATCAGGGAGGAATGTACATGGTGCTCACCTGTAGTTAGCGATGTCACTGGCTAATGAGCGAACGGCAGTAGATAACCACCTTCAAGGAGGGGAGGAATGTACAAGTCGCTCAACTGTAGTTAGCGATGTCACTGGCTAATGAGCGCAAGGGGTTGGATAAACACCACCAATCAGGGAGGAATGCACAAGCAGCTTAGCTGTTGTAAGAGACGTCACTGGCTAATGAGCGCAAGGGGTTTGATAAACACCACCAATCAGGGAGGAATGAAGAAGCAGCTCAGCTGTAGTTAGCGATGTCACTGGCTAATGAGCGCACGGGGGTAGGTAACCACCGCCAATCAGGGAGGAATGTACAAGTAGCTCAATTGTAGTTAGCGATGTCACTGGCTAATGAGCGCAAGGGGTTTGATAAACACCACCAATCAGGGAGGAATGTACAAGTCGCTCAGCTGTAGTTAGCGATGTCACTGGCTAATGAGCGCACGGGGGTAGGTAACCACCGCCAATCAGGGAGGAATGTACAAGTAGCTCAATTGTAGTTAGCGATGTCACGGGCTAATGAGCCCACAAGGTTAGATAACCACCCCCATTCAGGGAGGAAAGTACAGGCAGCTCAACTGTAGTTAGCGATGTCACTGGCTAATGAGCGCACGGGGGTAGATAACCACCCTCAATAAGGGGAGGAATGTACAAGTAGCTCAGCTGTAGTTAGCAATGTCACTGGCTAATGAGCGAACGGCAGTAGATAACCACCCTCAATAAGGGGAGGAATGTACAAGTAGCTCAGCTGTAGTTAGCGATGTCACTGGCTAATGAGCGAATGGCAGTAGATAACCACCCTCAATAAGGGGAGGAATGTACAAGTATCTCAGCTGTAGTTGGCTATGTCACTGGCTAATGAGCGCAAGGGGTTGGATAAGCACCACCAATCAGGGAGGAATGTACAAGCAGCTCAGCTGTAGTTAGCGATGTCACTGGCTAATGAGCGCACAGGTGTAGATAACCACTCCCAATCAGAAAAGAATGAACAAGTAGCTCAGCTGTAGTTAGCGATGTCACTGGCTAATGTGCGCACGGCAGTAGATAACCACCCTCAATAAGGGGAGGAATGTACAAGTAGCTCAGCTGTAGTTAGCGATGTCCCTGGCTAATGTGCGCACGGCAGTAGATAACCACCCTCAATAAGGGGAGGAATGTACAAGTAGCTCAGCTGTAGTTGGCTATGTCACTGGCTAATGAGCGCAAGGGGTTGGATAAGCACCACCAATCAGGGAGGAATGTACAAGCAGCTCAGCTGTAGTTAGCGATGTCACTGGCTAATGATCGCACGGGGGTAGATAACCACCCCCAATCAGAGAAGAATGTACAAGCAGCTCAGCTGTAGTTACCGATGTCACTGGCTAATGTGCGCACGGCAGTAGATAACCACCCCCGATCGTAGGAGGCATGTACAAGTAGCTCAGCTGTAGTTAGCGATGTCATTGGCTAATGAGCGCACGGGTGTAGATAACCACTCCCAATCAGAGAGGAATGAACTAGTAGCTCAGCTGTAGTTAGCGATGACACTGGCTAATGAGCGCACGGCAATAGATAACCACCGCCAATCAGAGGAGGAATGTACAAGTACCTCAGCTGTATTTAGCGATGTCACTGGCTAATGAGCGCCCGGGTTTAGATAACAACCCCCATTCAGGGAGGAATGAAGAATTAGCTCAGCTGTAGTTAGCGATGTCACTGGTTAATGAGCGCACGGGGTTTGCTAACTACCCCATTCAGGAGAATAATGAAAAAGTAGCTCAGCTGTAGTTAGCGATGTCATTGGCTAATGAGCGCACGGGTGTAGGTAACCACTCCCAATCAGAGAGGAATGAACAAGTAGCTCAGCTGTAGTTAGCGATGTCACAGGCTAATGAGCGCACGGGAGCAGATAACCACACCATTCATGGAGGAATGAACAAGTAGCTCAGCTGTAGTTAGCGATGTCACAGGCTAAAGAGCGCACAGCGTTTGATAACCACTCCCATTCAGGGAGGAATGAACTAGTAGCTCAGCTATAGTTAGGGACTTCAATGGCTAATGAGCGCACGGGAGTAGATATCCACCCCCATTCATGGAGAAATGAACAAGTAGCTCAGCTGTGGTTAGCGATAACACTGGCTAATGAGCGCACGGCAGTAGGTAACCACCCCCAATCACGGGAGGAATGTACAAGTAGCTCAGCTGTAGTTAGCGATGTCACTGGCTGATGAGCGCACCGGGGCCGATAACGAACAATTCAGCGTTCTAAAAAAACATCATATCAGAACAAGATGACATGTTTTGGCTGTGTTAGGCCATCTTCAGCTGTCTATAAATAACTTCAACATAAAATTCATGGATTGAAAGTTGCAAAACATTTACATCCATATGATAGGTGGATGCTGAAACATCACCAGCTTCTAGAAGCGTTTGATGTAGTATGAAGACGTCAGCTCTTCTAGATAATAAATTACAATGATGATTAATTAATATTAATTTAAAGTTTCTTCCATTCCTTAAAATTCGTTTCACATAAAAATATTTACATTTAGTTCATTAAAATTGTTGTTCTGCTTCGTAAAAGAACTTCTGTTTTAAAATGTAGATTAAATTCATTTAAGTGCCAGCCAGACCATTGAGTATAAATTAACTGCCGTCAGGTCATGTTGTGTGATATGAAATCTGGAAGGAAAAAGAAGAATTAGTAAGATGAATATTAAAACGAGGGAAGCAAGGTACAGCGAAAGACGAACCGTATAGACAGAAATATACAACAACAGACATAAACTGTATATGTATTGTTGCTTTAAAGTAATAATTTTACAACGTTGAATTGTGGGTGGAACCACTATCCTAGTTAAGAGCTCACAATAATGAACAACTGTAACTGTGAATCAAATTTAATATATCCTATTAGCATTTTAAAATAGATGATTGTGTTAATCTTGACATTCTTTCAATATTTTCATTGTGTGTATAAATATTTGTGATCTGTGCTGAAGGGGCGTGCATCCAGAGAATTTTATTGCCCCTAAATGGAAATTACACAGTTGAACATGTAAATGCTCTGAGCTGAAACTACCTATCACACATTTTAGGTGTTATTTGGGTGACATATTGGTTCAAAATACAGTAGAACACCGATTATCCGAAATAAAGGGGGCGGTGCCACTTCGGTCGACGCGCTTTTTCGGATGACCACAGGGTAAATACTTTTGGAAGTTAAATGTCGAAACAAAATACGTAAACTCGTTAAGCAAAGGTGCATACTGTATATTAACATTAAAATGTTTACATAATGTCACTAATAGTATAAAATCAGTGATTTTCTTCTGAATTTCCTTGGTGCAGCGCTGTCGTTCAGCTATGTCGCGCCACCGTTTAATCAACTATACATCAGCTGGTGTAGATTCATTGCTTTGTTCAACAAAGCGCAAAGTAGAAATAATGAAATATTTCTTTGTTACTATTGAACTGAATACTGTATACAGTAATTGTATTACAGTACTGTAATTAAAGCGTGTGCTACTGTACTTTAAGAAAAATTCAAAATCAATCTTACCTCTAATGCATTAAATCCATCATCTAATGTTAAATCGATTGTCAGATCTGCTATTGTCAAGGTCGGTGTCGTGTGCATAATCTTCATGACGAATAATACAGTAATAATGATAATAATATCATAATAGTATCATGGAACGAACTAGAGGGTAAGAAACTGTTCTGTTCTATGCTACACGTGTGGTGGTCTAATGTCCTAAGGGGAAGGAGATTGCAGGCCAAGGGCTCTATTCAGGATCAGAATTCCAGACAGGTGTCTGTGCGAAATCGGTACGAGTCACTCCAGGTAGAACAACAGAGGGAAGATGAGGGACAGGGAACTGTTGCTGAGATGTGTGGAAGTAGCAGGAAGGGAAAAGGTAGGAAAGGAAAATGTAGAGTAGAGAATAGGAAAAGACAGGTGGAACAGTGTCATGGGAATGAGAAAAGGGGGAGGAAGTAGCTTCTGCAGCTATCAGGAAAGATAGGGCTGACCAGAAGGGGAGGGGATCAAATGAGGAGGGTTGGGTTGAGGCTCTGGTCATGGGGGATTCCATCGTTAGACACGTGGGGAAAGTGTGTGGAGGAAAGGGTACCAGGTTAGAGTATTATCCAGGAATTAGGTTAAGGCAGATGTTGAAGAAAGTAGAAGAGGAGGAGGAGGGAAAGGAGTAGGTGGTAGTGTTTCACGTTGGTACTAACAACGTAAGACAAGCAGGTATAAGTACCAACATAGTTGGAGATGTGTGGGATCTGGTAAATGCAGCACGGGTGACGTTTAAGAAAGCAGAGATTGTTATTAGTGGAATAGTGTGTAGAAGGGATAATGATTGGAGGGTGATTGGGGTCATAAATGAGACTATGGAGTGGGTAAGTTATGTAGGAAACTAGTAGTGAAATTTCTAGATCCTAATGGGTGGCCTTCATTTAAACTGCACTGGTACGTATAAGTTAGGAAATTTGTTTGGAAGGGTAATAAGGAGGTACATTCAGGGGAACTGGATGGTCTAGGGAGCGGTGATATGGGAACAGGGAACTGGAAATCAAGTAGGGATGACATAAAATTGTTAGTGTTGAACTGTAGAAGTATTGTAAGGAAAGGAATAGAATTAAGTAATTTAATAGATATATATTTACCAGATATTGTAATAGGAGTTGATTCATGGCTGAGAAATGATATAATGGATGCAGAAATTTCTCACGGCACTGGAGTGTGTATCGTCGAGATAGGATAGGAAGGGGTGGGAGGGGGAGTGTTCATTCTGGTGAAAGAAGAATTTGTAAGCTACGAAAAAGTTAAAGATGAGACACATGAAATTCTAGGTCTAAATATAATAGGCAACTTGATATATTTGGAGTGTACAGATCGGGAAAGGGTAGCACTGACGCGGATTCGGAATTATTTGATAGGATAGTCAGCTATGTGGGAAACGACATGGAAAGAAATGTGACTGTAGCGGGAGATCTGAATTTGCCAGATGTCAATTGGGAAGGAAATGCGAACGACAGGAAGCATGACCAACAAATGGCAAATAAGTTAATATGGCAAGGACAGCTGATTCAGAAAGTGACGGAACCAACCAGAGGGAAAAATATCCTGGATGTCGTGCCGATAAAACCAGATGAGCTCTATAGGGAAACTGAAGTAATAGATGGTATTAGTGATCATGAGCTGTTTTTGTGGTAGTTAAAAATTAATGTGATAGAAAGGAAGGTCTTAAAAGAAGGACTGTTAGGCAGTACCATATGGCTGATACAGCAGGCATGAGGCAGTTTCTAAAAAGTTACTATGATCGGTGGAAAACGGTAAATAAAAATGTAAACAGACTCTGGGATGGGTTTAAAGCAATTGTTGAGGAATGCGAAGACAGGTTTGTACCATTAAGGGTGGTAAGGAATGGTAGAGACCCACCTTATTATAATGGAGAAATAAAGAGACTAAGAATGAGGTACAGACTGGAAAGAAATAAGAGTTAGAAATGGCTGTGGAAGTAAGGAGAAATTGAAGGAACTTACTAGAAAATTGAATCTAGCAAAGAAGGCAGCTAAGGATAACATGATGGCAAGCATAATTGGCAGTCATATGAATTTTAGTGAAAAATGGAAGTGTATGTATAGGTATTTTAAGGCAGAAACTGGTTCCAAGAAGAACATTCCAGGAATAATTAACGAACAAGGGGAGTGTGTATGTGAGGATCTTCAAAAGGCAGAAGTATTCAGTCAGCAGTAAGTAAAGATTGTTGGTTACAAGGATAATGTCGAGATAGAGAAGGAGACTAAGGCCAAAGAAGTAATGAAATTTACATATGATAACAATGACATTTACAATAAGATACAAAAGTTGAAAACTAGAAAAGCGGCTGGAATTGATCAGATTTCTGGGGATATACTAAAGACAATGGGTTGGGATATAGTACCATATCTGAAGTACTTATTTGATTATTGTTTGGTCGGAGGAGCTATACCAGATGAATGGAGAGTTGCTGTAGTAGCCCCTGTGTATAAAGGAAAGGGTGATAGACATAAAACTGAAAATTACAGGCCAGTAAGTTTGACATGCATTGTATGTAAGCTTTGGGAAGGCATTCTTTCTGATTATATTAGACATGTTTGTGAAATTAATAACTGGTTCGATAGAAGGCAATTTGGTTTTAGGAAAGGTTATTCCACTGAAGCTCAACTTGTAGGATTCCAGCAAGATATAGCAGATATCTTGGATTCTGAAGGTCAAATGGACTGTATCACAATTGACCTGTCTAAAGCATTTGATAGGGTGGATCATGGGAGACTACTGGTAAAAATGAGTGCAATTGGACTAGACAAAAGAGTGACTGAATGGGTTGCTATATTTCTAGAAAATAGGTCTCAGAGAATTAGAGTAGGTGAAGGTTTATCTGACCCTGTAATAATTAAGAGGGGAATTCCTCAAGGCAGTATTATCGGACCTTTATGTTTTCTTATATATATAAATGATATGAGTAAAGGAGTGGAATTGGAGGTAAGGCTTTTTGCGGATGATGTTATTCTCTATAGAGTGATAAATAAGTTACAAGATTGTGAGCAACTGCAACGTGACCTTGAAAATGTTGTGAGATGGACAGCAGGCAATGGTATGTTGATAAACGGGGTTAAAAGTCGGGTTGTGAGTTTCACAAATAGGAAAAGTCCTCTCAGTTTTAATTACTGCGTTGATAGGGTGAAAGTTCCTTTTGGGGATCATTGTAAGTATCTAGGTTTTAATATAAGGAAAGATCTTCATTGGGGTAATCACATAAATGGGATTGTAAATAAAGGGTACAGATCTCTGCACATGGTTATGAGGGTGTTTAGGGGTTATAGTAAGGATGTAAAGGAGAGTGCATATAAGTCTCTGGTAAGACCCCAACTAGAGTATGGTTCCAGTATATGGGGCCCTCACCAGGATTACCTGATTCAAGAACTGGAAAAAATGCAAAGAAAAGCAGCTCGATTTGTTCTGGGTGATTTCCTACAAAAGAGTAGAGTTACAAAAATGTTGCAATGTTTGGGTTGGGAAGAATTGAGAGAAAGAAGAAGAGCTGCTCGACTAAGTGGTATGTGATGTAGATGTTGATTCCCATAGGGAATGGCCAGGCAGGCATCTATTTTTGGAAATGAGACATAGCTCTCATAGTGCATTGGCACTGCTGGTGGCTTCAAATAGCCTATGCGGTGGCCTCCACGGTATGCACTAGCATTGCGTCTTGGGTGTTGTGTTAAGTCCGAACTGACGAGCCTAACTTAGCACAGGAGGGCGAAACACAGGCAACCAAGAATGAGTTAGCTGGAAAATTTATAATGTCCAATAACGGACCATTATATTGGTATTATAAATGGTATGTTCCGAGCTGTCAGCGGAGAGTAGGCGTGGAATGACATTAGGAGACGAGTAAATTTGAATGGCGTTTATAAAAGTAGGAAAGATCACAATATGAAGATAAAGGTGGAATTCAAGGGGACAAACTGGGGCAAATATTCATTTATAGGAAGGGGAGTTAGGGATGGGAATAACTTACCACGGGAGATGTTCAATAAATTTCCAATTACTTTGAAATCATTTAGGAAAAAGCTAGGAAAGCAACAGATAGGGAATCTGCCACCTGGGCGACTCCCCTAAATGCAGATCAGTATTGAGTGATTGATTGATATTCTGGCACAACTCATAATACAAAAATAGGGTTCGCCTTGTAGCTCTCAGCACATATAGCAAGAGAATTAATAACATGGACGGCTAAGAACGAGAGGGTAGAAACAAAATACAGTAGAAGTCCGTTATAGCGAGAATTCATAACATCGAAAAATTTACTCGCTATAGCGGATTGTCGTTATATCCGATGTTGATATAAAAGTCGGAAAACCCTTCATGCACTTTAAAATCGGTATGAAACGGCAATCAGTTTGTCAAAACTATCGTTTCCGTAGATGATATCCACACTACGGCTTACTTGTTTGTTTCGTAATCCGATACTATGTGAAAGTGTATGTTTAATTTCATTCTGAAAAAATATAGTACCGTAATTTCCCACAACTATGATCCGGCAATACAACTATGGTCCGTGATACATACATATCCTTGAAGCGTTCTATGAGTTAGTGCCATTTTATTCCGCGTTTTTGCTACAGTGGATTGGAGAGCTAAGCAACTGCTGCTATCTATGCGTGTACTTCAATACTAGTGGCACAACGTTGAACGAGCTCAGAGCAGTAAATCTTCCGTTACAGAAGCACGTGTTTTGTATTGTCCTATGAACTTTGTCGTCTGCTGTTATCCAGGTAAGACCAATGGACAAATTTATCTTTAAGTTTGGGTAGCAAAGTATTAGTGACGTGTTTAATTTCCATTTATTCTTTAAAGCTACTTCAGGTAACTTTCAATTAATATAAAATTAAGAAATTGTAACTTGAAACATGACTATGGTCCAGTAAGTTCATTGGACCATAGTTGTATGCTTCCCCATATTCCTAACTATATTCGATTTAAAACAATATAACAGTAATAATACACTTGTATCTGAATTCCAGGTTATTCCTAGCTGCAGTAATGAATTCAAAATACAACAGACGAAAAATTGGGGGTCGTCCTTATGTCCCATACACTGCTGAAACAATGGAATTATGCTTAAGTGCGATTATGGGAAATTAATTAACTCAAAGAGAAGCATCAGCCAAATACAACATACCTCGCAGTACTCTAATTCTAAAAATGAAAGCTATACGCAATGACAATGTGCAGTTGCCAGGTCGTACATGTGTATTCACACGAGAGGAAGAAGACTCTTTCGTTGACCATTTAGTGAAAATGTGTGACTTTGGTTTCCCAGTTACTCCACTGGACTTGAGATTTATTGTCAAAACATATTTAGATAGCACTGGGCGGAAAGAAGAGAGGTTCTCAAATAATATGCCTGGGAAACGCTGGGCGGAATCATTTCTGGTATTGTTTTAAATATTTCTGATTCAGGAGCTAAAGTAAGTTGCATGGCTAGGAGTGGTAGGTTGTGGACCTGGCCAAAAGACAATGATATCCTCAACTATGAACTTTCTGATGTCATCTCTAAAATAAACCCTCTAGTAAAGGTATCCTCCAAACGGGAGTTATATTCTGTGAATGAACTGAGTGCTAAACGGGGTAACTGATAACTTTGTGATTTTCTGCATGTTAATTGTCATTATTGATTCAATAAAACATCATTTAATAAGTACAAGCCATTTTATTGCGAATTTCACAGTAAAATACTAAAAAGAATGCTACAAGTATGAACCATGGTAAGGAATGTGAGTTGGACCATAGTTAGGCACTTCGACATACAACTATGTACCATGATTCAAATTTATTTTTCTTCATGATTTATAAATATAACTCAAAAGTAACATACATATTACATTCTGATCAACTTTCCTACTTATTGAAATATTTAAAATTATTTTAGCAAATTGTATGTACCAACAGTGTAGAAAATTTTAAGAAAGTAATGAAAAATGGACCATAGTTATAGGAAATCACGGTACCGTATATCTCCGAATCCAAGATGAACCCCACTTTTTCCTTCAAAAAATTTAGATCAGGCTCAAAAAGAAGTTTGTAAAATCATATGAATGCCTTGTTGTACAGTAGGCCTACGCATTTTTAGACTATCTAAAAATAGTCTTTATTTTTGGCGGCTACACAATTATTCTTTATTTCCGCGGGTTTAAGGAAGATTAATTTAACATTGGCATCATATTACCGAAGAGAACTCGTTGAAAATTTTCCGGCAATACCTATTCCATGCGTCTCTACAATACAACGATCCATCAGGAAATTATTCTTGCTGTCTATAAAACTGTTACCTTTTTCGCAGCGTCAGATATAACCGGCTGCCGCTACACGCACGCCTCGCTTGTCGGGTTCGGCCAAATTCAGTGGCTAGCGATGTATTGGCCTAATCGGGAACATTGAAATTCAACGAACGAGTTGCTTGCTTTTTCGTGCACATACCTCACAATTTCATCTTCGACTTCTTTAAAGCGTCCTTATTGCGGACCACTGAATGCATTTTTTGTACAGTACGCATTTTTTACCTCTTTGTCTTCACGCTAACGCCAAATATTGGCTTTAGTTAGGCCTATGCCGTATTTTCTTGCGGCTGCACAATTATTCTACATTTCCGAGTGTTTAATAAACATTAACTTATAATTGGCATCATAATATCGACTAGAACCCGGTGAAAATTTGCCGGCAATACCTTTACCACGTATCTTTAGAATACAACTATCCATCACGAAAATATTTCTGCTGTCTATAAACCTTAATTTTACTAAGCGTCAAGTACAATAGACGCGTTATGACTCTGCCACTGAGTAGCCATGGTTTTCCTAAGAATTCGAAGGGTCGCATGCTTTGATGCCATTCTGCAGATTTGAGAAACACACAGGCTCTGTACAACCGGTTGTCGCGGCTAGCGATGTGTAGTAAAGAGGCGGTTGTTTATTGTCAACGAGTTCTGTGCCCGTGTAAAAAGAAGCAGCATGGTTACCGCGGTAGTTGCCAGTGGTATCCATTAACTTACTGTTAGGCCGCGAATGCAATAACCCTTGAGTTTTCAAATGAGATTCTGAGAAAAAAAAAAGTCTTGGATTCGGAGAAATACGGTATCACTACAGAGATTTCTGTGGCAACCTTAGCTTTCTTATTCAAACAGCGTCACCTAACCTAACCGTATATGTAGCCTATCATGAAAAAATATTTGAAACGCATGTAGAGAAATAACCTCCTCGCGAAAATTTTACATGTAAATAGCCGTAACTTTGAGCGAGAAGATATGAAATATCCTCTGAAATCAGTGATGTACTCTGCCATATCTTGAGGTCTATCACATTCTTACTTAATTTCCGTACATAACATTAAAATTAAGATACTGTATCGTTTACTTCAGTCTTTATTTTTAACGAGTTAACAACTGCTATCGGCCACGTTATTTACACATTTATTACGAAAACGTGTTTCTTCTCTTTCATTTCGATTTTTTTTTTAGAGAACATCAGTCAATGGGTAGTACTAATAAACTCCAACATCGCCTTTGAATGTCAACGAGAGAGTTTGCAAATGCACAAAGTGAGAAAACTATACCGTGCCGAAGATGATCGACAGCATTTTGTTTCAGTTTTCTTATTCAAACAGCGTCACGTATCCTAACTTAACCGTACTATACGTATGATGAAAACACACTTCAAGCGCACGTAGAGAAACTATACCTTTCTCGCTATATATTTTCATATTAACCTTTCCGTAATTTAACCAGACACGACAAAATAGAAACCAACCTCTGAAATCAATTAAGCACTCTGCCATATCTTAAGGTGTATTCCATTCTTACTTAATTGCAGTATTTAGCCTCAAAATTAAGCGGTCGTCTAGTCAGCCTTAATTTTAACGAGTTAACAACCGTTGATAGAGATGTTGATTCCCATAGGGAATCTGAAATATTTGTCCTGAATGAGTAAATTTATAATACCAATATAAATGGTCCGTTATTGGACATTATAAATTTTCCAGCTAACTCATTCTTGGTTGCCAGCGTTTCGGCCTCGTGTGCTAGGGTGGGCTCATCAGTTGGTACCTAGCACACCTACCAATACGCTGGCTAGTGCATACCGTGGAGGCCACTGCGTAGGCTAACTGGAGCCACCGGCAGTGCCAATGCGCTAAGAGACTTTGTCTCATAACTAAAAATTGATGCCTGCTTGGCCATCAGATGATAGAGATGTTGATTCCCATAGGGAATCTGAAATATTTGTCCTGAATGAGTAAATTTATAATACCAATATAAATGGTCCGTTATTGGACATTATAAATTTTCCAGCTAACTCATTCTTGGTTGCCAGCGTTTCGCCCTCGTGTGCTAGGGTGGGCTCATCAGTTGGTACCTAGCACACCTACCAATACGCTGGCTAGTGCATACCGTGGAGGCCACTGCGTAGGCTAACTGGAGCCACCGGCAGTGCCAATGCACTAAGAGACTTTGTCTCATAACTAAAAATTGATGCCTGCTTGGCCATCAGATGATAGAGATGTTGATTCCCATAGGGAATCTGAAATATTTGTCCTGAATGAGTAAATTTATAATACCAATATAAATGGTCCGTTATTGGACATTATAAATTTTCCAGCTAACTCATTCTTGGTTGCCAGCGTTTCGCCCTCGTGTGCTAGGGTGGGCTCATCAGTTGGTACCTAGCACACCTACCAATACGCTGGCTAGTGCATACCGTGGAGGCCACTGCGTAGGCTAACTGGAGCCACCGGCAGTGCCAATGCACTAAGAGACTTTGTCTCATAACTAAAAATTGATGCCTGCTTGGCCATCAGATGATAGAGATGTTGATTCCCATAGGGAATCTGAAATATTTGTCCTGAATGAGTAAATTTATAATACCAATATAAATGGTCCGTTATTGGACATTATAAATTTTCCAGCTAACTCATTCTTGGTTGCCAGCGTTTCGCCCTCGTGTGCTAGGGTGGGCTCATCAGTTGGTACCTAGCACACCTACCAATACGCTGGCTAGTGCATACCGTGGAGGCCACTGCGTAGGCTAACTGGAGCCACCGGCAGTGCCAATGCACTAAGAGACTTTGTCTCATAACTAAAAATTGATGCCTGCTTGGCCATCAGATGATAGAGATGTTGATTCCCATAGGGAATCTGAAATATTTGTCCTGAATGAGTAAATTTATAATACCAATATAAATGGTCCGTTATTGGACATTATAAATTTTCCAGCTAACTCATTCTTGGTTGCCAGCGTTTCGCCCTCGTGTGCTAGGGTGGGCTCATCAGTTGGTACCTAGCACACCTACCAATACGCTGGCTAGTGCATACCGTGGAGGCCACTGCGTAGGCTAACTGGAGCCACCGGCAGTGCCAATGCACTAAGAGACTTTGTCTCATAACTAAAAATTGATTGGTGGGTGTGCTAGGTACCAACTGATGAGCCCACCCTAGCACACGAGGGCGAAACGCTGGCAACCAAGAATGAGTTAGCTGGAAAATTTATAATGTCCAATAACGGACCATTTATATTGGTATTAACAACCGTTATCGGACACGTTATTTACGCATTTATTACGAAAATATGTTCTCTTTCATTTTGAATTTTCTTTACGGAACAACTGTCGACGGATTTTACTAATCAACTCCGACATCGCCTTCGAATGTCGACGAGAGAAATCGCTAGTTCACATAGCGAGGAAAGGATGCCGAAGGTAATCGATCGCATGCAATATCATCGCTGGGGTGCATAAATATCGGTAATGGAGAAATCGCGCGCGCTTAATCACTCATAATAACGAATGCGCCAGTGATAGGGTTCTCGCTGTAACCAAAGGACGATACACAGTTTAATATAGGAATTATGGAACGACGGACAGAAAAATGTTGCCGCTATAACGGAGCTCACGTTATATGCCGTACTCGCTATATCGGACTTCTACTGTATTAAAGAACAATTTTGCCAGATCATTTCGGTTAAGCTGGGTTTCGTTTAAGCAAAGTTCGGTTAAGCAGGGTGCTACTGTACAATTTTTATTTTCCCAAAAAATGACTGTTTTGGATTAAGCCCCTTTCAGCATGAACTGATTCAATTAGAATATGGTTTGGGTGTGTTGGACTTTAATACCCATAGAATAAGTAAATAAATCTAAATCTGGTAATTTTAAGTTTATATTCAAATGTTCGCAACAGTCATATGTTAAAAAGATATCAGGAACTATGTCCTTTTTATTAGTAGTATTCACTTGATCTGAAGATTTTAATTTTATATTTGGCCCGTAGGCAGTGCAAGTTTCATAAAAGGTAAGAATACCTACTCCTTTTATTGTTACATCACTTGTTTCACGACATACCACTGTTAATTTAGTTGGTTCTGTAGCTACATATATATATATTTATTTCTATTAATTGACATCCAAAATTACTGTTGCACTTGCACTATATCTTTAGGACAGTTTAATGGTATGGAGCTAGTACCAGTTAATAAAGTTAAAACACGATCATTTTCTCCATGAGTAATTTTCAAGGGAAATTCTACAGGACATAGGCTACATTCGTATTTTCAGAGATTGTCTTACATTTAAGCATTTGGTCCTTGGACACGTAAGTATACAATTGTTGTTCTTCACTTATCATAATGAATTCTGATGTTGGTCTTATTATTATAAACTGATGATTTTCATGTCATTGGTGTGGGGAAAGGAAGAATTTTGTACACCATAAAATTCTTTTCATCACTGAGAGGAGTTGTGGGTACATATACTAAGACTTCTTGGTTAATGACAACCTGTAACTTGGCTATCTTATAAATTAGGTACTCATGAGTGGTGCCCAATTCAAATGGTAGAGTCATCTTCTGAGGGAGTTGTCCTAATGCTTTTTTATAAGCCTTAACTATTTCTGCAGGACTTAATATTTGGACATGAATAATTCTTAGTTGAGCATATGTAATGGCTGAGGTTATTATATTGGTCGTGTATTTGGACTAATAAGTCTTCAATTTCTGTTAAATGTTGATTAATGTTAACTTCCTTGCTAAGTTGGTTTTTGGCTTGTTCTAATTGTTGGGTTTCATTTTTAATAAAACTTTTAATTTGCTCTAAGCTTTGACTAAGTTTTAACTCATTGTTAGTGACGTCATATAGTGTATTATTCATTGATTGGAGTGTCGAACGTACGACCAGCATTTGCTCTTTCGCAACTTTAATCACTGACATCTGTTCTTTTTCTAATTCGGATATTTTATCCTGATAAAAATCTGCATCGTCTTGGTACATCGTTCCAAATAATAATTTAAATAGCGTGCCAATAAAATTGAAAAGACCTCTCTTGGTTCTCTGGTTTTGTCCTCTAGAAAATTATTTGATTATATTTTTGAGATTTTGAATCTTTTGTATTCTAATTAACTTTAATTGAACCTTGTGTTGACACGTATGGTTTAATGTTTGTGGTAATCGATAATATAGTGTTTGTGTTTTCTGAATATTCTTTCGAACGATTGTAAGTGTTGTGTGGAGTTTCGTTAGGTTTACATAGGTAATTAATTTCCATTTGGTAGTGGTAAGTTGCACTACAATCTGATCCTTGAAATAAATGCCTGGTGTCTTTTCATAGGGGGTGACTTGGTAATCTAGTGTATTAACTATAATTATGTGGTACATCAAGACTAATGGTACGAGGGTTAGAAGGTGGGTTGCCTTTGTTGTTGGCTGCGCCATCTTGTTCCGTGAGAGAGACCTGTAAGAAAGAGAATGCACTTCGCTACGTTGTAACTTTTGTGTGTAGTACATGTGTACAGTACCTTTTAAGCGTGATTGTTTTAATTTGCCCTACTTCCTTATGACAGTGTCCAATTTTTGTATAGCGACTAATTTTATGTATGTAATATCCTTGGGGTCGGCCTTGTGGCACTTAGGGTATGTTTTTAAGCAGCATGTTTAAGGGTACATTATAATACTAATTTGTGAGTGGTGACTCACGGTCACAGGGGAGTACCCTGCGTGGGTATCTATTACCGTGCTCTTGTTAGGAATGTTGAAGAAATGACACTAAGGAGTCTTGTGGTCAGGTGGAGACATACAACCTGTGGTGTGGAAGGATCTGCTTTTATCATACAGTGTCCGATATAGGACTTAGGGCATACCGTTAGGTAGTCTAAAGCTTTAGGGGTTATATTGGGTGGCCCTTAAGGTGGTGGCTATCGGCCGAGGAGTAGCTCACCTTCTGGTACTCAACATCCTAAAAGTAAGACGGCTGTTCCGTTCCACGGGTAACATCACCGTAAATTTAAGTACCAGAATGTTACCTTATGAGTCTTGTTATCAGATAGCTGTTGTCAATATCGACATTTCTGTCCTGATAGAGGATTTGTTCATTGACTGGTATCCAGTACGAATTCTTACTGCAATGAATCGTACCATAAGACTACGTTCTTATTGCCTAGATCCAGTTTTGGATAATAGTGGTATCCCCAGGTGCAATATTGTCCATCGCTAATGATTTCAGCTGTATTTTTGGCATTAATGGATTGTAATATGAGTAGTCAGCAGTTCTGTGTTTACTGTGCGGTTTTATGTTGATTTCATCTCGCCCTTCTTACAGCTACGGGCGAGGAAGGTTCCGTTCAAAATCATCCCGTCCCTTTCAAAACTAAGGACGAGGTACCTGTTTGAGTTCTACTGTTTCGGTAACGTGTGTACATTGGGTGTCCGGTCTGGCTCGCACGGACCTTGTTTCGCTTGTGAGATCTTATCTACTTCCGCTGTTTACTAACACAGCTGTAGTGCTTTCTTATCTTAAAACTCACTCATTCATTCCAATTTATTTTCGAACCGTTCGCTCACGAATTATGAAATGCAGGAGTGCCTGATCAGCGATACGACATACAGTCTGTACGTAGAGGAACTGTCACTTTGTTGCACATAGCAGAAGTTCATTGTGTTGAGTGTAACACAGCACAGCCATCTCTTGCAACACAGTGACACGGTCCTATGAAGAGACCTGCACCAAATTATTACAGCAATGAAAACTGATCCCAAAATATCAAAGTTTAGTTGGAAAATGACATATTTTTGTTGGGGATTGTATTTTGTACAGATTGTGCAGAACACTTAGCTTTTGCCACGACAACAGCGTATAAAGCCGGTAAGCAGTAACAATCAGTCAACTCGGTTTTGAACGAGCTTTCTTTGCGCGAACCTATCAGTTGTAAGGTTTCATATTTTTGAAACTTTACTTGGACACTTTTTGATTTGATTTATTTTGTTTGTACATTTTTCTGTGTTGTAATCAAATAAATTATCATAAGCGAGAGTTCGGTAACAGAGAGTATAGTGAAAAATTAAACCAATTAACATTAAGTAGGAACAAGTAAGCAGTTCAGCAGCTTAGCCGTTAAACCACGGAGGCAGTCAAATGAAACCTATTAAACAGTATTTTTCAATAATCTTGCAGTAGAAAATAATATTTTCATTCATATAACTTGTCAATATATTGCATTAATTCTACCTGCTGTAATTAAATTTATATCAAGTTAATCATAGGTGTTATATTTTATTTAAGGTCCTGAATTTTCATCTTGGCAGGCGGGTCCATATTGCTTTCATTACACCCCTGAGCTTGCCTCTCAGGGCCGACAGCAACTGGATGAAGAAGAACTGGGTCTGATGCGGGGGAGTGTTCTCGTCTCCTCTTCCACCCTGACATATCATTGTGTTTATCCTATCTCGCTTTATATGACTTCATACTCGTGTGCTTCAGCTCTCAGTCTGAAACAATCGGCGACATTGTGAAGGGAAAAATCATCTTTGAACAGCTGAACGTAAAATTCAAATTCCCCTTTGACAATTGTGTGCTGCCTTTAATCGTATGCTAAAATATGTCAAATACCACTGAATCTGAAGACTGCTAGTCACGAAGGAGGCTGTTGATGGAGGTTCCAGTTGCTTAAGGATAAGGGCAACTGGCCTCGCACCTTTCAAAGGAGATGTAATAGAGTTTCACATCTGCAGAAACAAACAAACAAACATCTCTTTTAGCAAGTAGTAACAAAATACTGTACAAAGTTTTATTTTAAAGTGACATCAAATACAGGTGGTTTTGTTTCTCTTGGAATGAAACCCAGGTCAGTGCAGAAAAAAGAGCAGCAAAGCACAAAGTGATTAGTGAGACACCAATTGTATCGCTTCATGCAGAAAGGGCCTCAAGCCCACGTGTTGTACACTCCTAAATGCACGTATTCTTGCTGAAAAGGCTTCCTCTCAGTCAGTAAACCAGGATTCAATGAGCACTATTGAAGGAAAAAGGTCATCAGTCACAGACTCGAGCCCGTTCTCCATAAAACAAAGGTGTTGGTATCTACCTAACAGCAGATGCACACAACAGTAACTGATTATGTTTTGTTCACCAAGAGCAGATATTCTTCATTTATTGATAGCTGTGCACGGCACACCTTCCCCCTGAGGAGAAACTCTTCAACATGTGCTGGGATTCTGCCGGAGCATTGAGCTAATGTGCAAAAATAACCACCAGCATGTAAGAATGTTTATTGCTCAAGCCTTGAGACAGCATGGATAGGAGATTCACTGCATCCACACCAAAGACTCTAATCGGACCGCTGACATCATAGCCATCAGCAGAAATACACTAGATCCCGCCATTCGCTCTGAAAGAGACTCAAATCAGGCTCAGGATGGGGACCATGCACCATGCTTGCCTTACCTGTCAGCAAAGTACAAAATAACCATCGATCGTTCAGAGGCCTGCTATTCAGAGCAAGAGGCACCTTCCCTAGTCAGCCATTGATCTTATTATAAAACTTGGAAATTCCATCCTGCAAAATAGAAATACAGTTCCTGAGGGACTCTACATCTCTACCTGAGAGTGTACAACCCCCCCACTGGAAAAAGAAGACAAAAACAACATTAACAATTATAAATTTCCACCTTTTGATGTTTTTAAGTACTATCGAAACTGTAACTAGATGTAAACAGTCACCCTCATTGGAGGATGGACAATTTATGATTTCTTTAATAAATCTCTCTGTCTAGACTTGTGACCCAAAACTCTTTAACATTTGACCAGGTAATACTTCACGGAATATCGGCATGATTCGCATGACATGGGGTTTTATTGATAAAAACAATGAGTGCACAAACAGGCCAACAGATGGCGGTGGTCAGCAACACGTGAATGATGCTGCATGAGTATTAAAGGTCCTGTCGTGAGGAAGGGCGTCATATTCACCTGCACTCGCGGCACGTTGGCGTTACCAGAAAAGGCATGGTTAATGAAGCTTTATTTTGGTGTCAATAAAACCTCATGTCATGCCAAACGTGGGTGTCAATTATTACCTCTCTACCTCCGACACTCCGTGAAGTACTGCCTTGTCAAATGTTAGCAGATTTTTGGGTCATCCTCTACAATATTCTGTTAATGTGGACATTTTTGTAATATTTCAACTTGTTTGCTTATGAATGTTTGTGATTTTTGCAGAAGAGGCCTCAGTCCAGTTAAGAGCTTTGGATCTGTATTGACAGTTATGTAATATAAGTTGAAAAACTGCTATATTGGCTCCACCTAGTCAATAGCTTTAAGCTTATTTACAATTCAGCGTTCTAAAAAAGCATCATATCAGAACAAGATGACATGTTTTGGCTGCGTTAGGCCATCTTCAGCTGTCTACAAATAACTTCAACTTAAAATTCATGGATTGAAAGTTGCAAAACATTTACATCCATATGATAGGTGGTTGCTGAAACATCACCAGCTTCTAGAAGCGTTTGATGTAGTATGAAGACGTCAGCTCTTCTAGATAATAAATGACAATGATGATTAATTAATATTAATTTAAAGTTTCTTCCATTCCTTAAAATTCGTTTCACACAAAAATATTTACATTTAGTTCATTAAAATTGTTGTTCTGCTTCGTAAAAGAACTTCTGTTTTAAAATGTAGATTAAATTCATTTAAGTGCCAGCCAGACCATTGAGTATAAATGAACTGCCGTCAGGTCATGTTGTGTGATATGAAATCTGGAAGGAAAAATAAGAATTAGTAAGGTGAATATTAAAACGAGGGAAGCAAGGTACAGCAAAAGACAAACCTTATAGACAGAAATATACAACAAGAGACATAAACTGTATATGTATTGTTGCTCTAAAGTAATAATTTTACAACGTTGAATTGTGGGTGGAACCACTATCCTAGTTGAGAGCTCACAATAATGAACAACTGTAACTGTGAATCAAATTTAATATATCCTATTAGCATTTTAAAATAGATGATTGTGTTAATCTTGACATTCTTTCAATATTTTCATTGTGTGTATAAATATTTGTGATCTGTGCTGAAGGGGCGTGCATCCAGAGAATTTTATTGCCCCTAAATGGAAATTACGCAGTTGAACATGTACATGCTCTGAGCTGAAACTACCTATCACACATTTTAGGTGTTATTTGGGTGACATATTGGTTCAAAATACAGTAGAACACCGATTATCCGAAATAAAGGGGGCGGTGCCACTTCGGTCGACGCCCTTTTTCGGATGACCACAGGGTAAATACTTTTGGAAGTTAAATGTCGAAACAAAATACATAAACTTGTTAAGCAAGGTGCATACTGTATATTAACATTAAAATGTTTACATAATGTCACTAATAGTATAAAATCAGTGATTTTCTTCTGAATTTCCTTGGTGCAGCGCTGTCGTTCAGCTATGTCGCGCTACCGTTTAATCAACTATACATCAGCTGGTGTAGATTCATTGCTTTGTTCAACAAAGCGCAAAGTAGAAATAATGAAATATTTCTTTGTTACTATTGAACTGAATACTGTATACAGTAATTGTATTACAGTACTGTAATTAAAGCGTGTGCTACTGTACTTTAAGAAAAATTCAAAATCAATCTTACCTCTAATGCATTAAATCCATCATCTAATGTTAAATCTATTCTCAGAACTGCTATTGTCAAGGTCGGTGTCGTGTGCATAATCTTCATGACGAATAATACAGTAATAATGATAATAATATCATAATAGTATCATGGAACGAACTAGAGGGTAAGAAACTGTTCTGTTCTATGCTACACGTGTGGTGGTCTAATGTCCTAAGGGGAAGGAGATTGCAGGCTAAGGGCTCTATTCAGGATCAGAATTCAGGACAGGTGTCTGTGCGAAATCGGTACGAGTCACTCCACGTAGAACAACAGAGGGAAGATGAGGGACAGGGAACTGTTGCTGAGATGTGTGGAAGTAGCAGGAAGGGAAAAGGTAGGAAAGGAAGATGTAGAGTAGAGGATAGGAAAAGACAGGTGGAACAGTGTCATGGGGATGAGAAAAGGGAGGAGGAAGTAGCTTCTGCAGCTATCAGGAAAGATAGGGCTGACCAGAAGGGGAGGGGATCAAATGAGGTGGGTAGGGTTGAGGCTCTGGTCATGGGGGATTCCATCGTTAGACACGTGGGGAAAGTGTGTGGAGGAAAGGGTACCAGGTTAGAGTGTTATCCAGGAATTAGGTTAAGGCAGATGTTGAAGAAAGTAGAAGAGAAGGAGGAGGGAAAGGAGTAGGTGGTAGTGTTTCACGTTGGTATTAACAACGTAAGACAACCAGGTATAAGTACCAACATAGTTGGAGATGTGTGGGATCTGGTAAATGCAGCACGGGTGAAGTTTAAGAAAGCAGAGATTGTTATTAGTGGAATAGTGTGTAGAAGGGATAATGACTGGAAGGTGATTGGGGTTATAAATGAGACTATGGAGTGGGTAAGTTATGTAGGAAACTAGTAGTGAAATTTCTAGATCCTAATGGGTGGGTAGGAGATAGGGCTCTGCGCACAGATGGCCTTCATTTAAACTGCACTGGTACGTATAAGTTAGGAAATTTGTTTGGAAGGGTAATAAGGAGGTACATTCAGGGGAACTGGATGGCCTAGGGAGCGGTGATAAGGGAACAGGGAATTGGAAATCAAGTAGGGATGACATAAAATTGTTAGTGTTGAACTGTAGAAGTATTGTAAGGAAAGGAATAGAATTAAGTAATTTAATAGATATATATTTACTAGATATTGTAACAGGAGTTGAATCATGGCTGAGAAATGATATAATGGATGCAGAAATTTTCTCACGGCACTGGAGTGTGTATCGTCGAGATAGGATAGGAAGGGTGGGAGGGGGAGTGTTCATTCTGGTGAAGGAAGAATTTGTAAGCTACGAAAAAGTTAAAGATGAGACACATGAAATTCTAGGTCTAAATATAATAGGCAACTTGATATATTTGGAGTGTACAGATCGGGAAAGGGTAGCACTGATGCGGATTCGGAATTATTTGATAGGATAGTCAGCTATGTGGGAAACGACATGGAAAGAAATGTGACTGTAGCGGGAGATCTGAATTTGCCAGATGTCAATTGGGAAGGAAATGCGAACGACAGGAAGCATGACCAACAAATGGCAAATAAGTTAATATGGCAAGGACAGCTGATTCAGAAAGTGACGGAACCAACCAGAGGGAAAAATATCCTGGATGTCGCGCTGATAAAACCAGATGAGCTCTATAGGGAAACTGAAGTAATAGATGGTATTAGTGATCGTGAAGATGTTTTTGTGGTAGTTAAAAATTAATGTGATAGAAAGAAAGGTCTTAAAAGTAGGACTGTTAGGCAGTACCATACGGCTGATAAAGCAGGCATGAGGCAGTTTCTAAAAAGTAACTATGATCGGTGGAAAACGGTAAATAAAAATGTAAACAGACTCTGGGATGGGTTTAAAGAAAGTGTTGAGGAATGCGAAAACAGGTTTGTACCATTAAGGGTGGTAAGGAATGGTAGAGACCCACCTTATTATAATAGAGAAATGAAGAGACTAAGAAGGAGGTGCAGACTGGAAAGAAATAAGAGTTAGAAATGGCTGTGGAAGTAAGGAGAAATTGAAGGAACTTACTAGAAAATTGAATCTAGCAAAGAAGGCAGCTAAGGATAACATGATGGCAAGCATAATTGGCAGTCATACGAATTTTGGTGAAAAATGGAAGTGTATGTATAGGTATTTTAAGGCAGAAACTGGTTCCAAGAAGAACATTCCAGGAATAATTAATGAACAAGGGGAGTGTGTATGTGAGGATCTTCAAAAGGCAGAAGTATTCAGTCAGCAGTAAGTAAAGATTGTTGGTTACAAGGGTAATGTCGAGATAGAGGAGAAGACTAAGGCCAAAGAAGTAATAAAATTTATATATGATAACAATGACATTTACAATAAGATACAAAAGTTGAAAACTAGAAAAGCGGCTGGAATTGATCAGATTTCTGAGGATATACAAAAGGCAATGGGTTGGGATATAGTACCATATATGAAGTACTTATTTGATTTTTGTTTGGTCGGAGGAGCTATACCAGATGAATGGAGAGTTGCTGTAGTAACCCCTGTGTATAAAGGAATGGGTGATAGACATAAAACTGAAAATTACAGGCCAGTAAGTTTGACATGCATTGTATGTAAGCTTTGGGAAGGCATTCTTTCTGATTATATTAGACATGTTTGTGAAATGAATAACTGGTTCGATAGAAGGCAATTCGGTTTTAGGAAAGGTTATTCCAATGAAGCTCAACTGGTAGAATTCCAGCAAGATATAGCCGATATCTTGGATTCTGGAGGTCAAATGGACTGTATCGCGATTGACCTGTCTAAAGCATTTGATAGGGTGGATCATGGGAGACTACTGGCAAAAATGAGTGCAATTGGACTAGACAAAAGAGTGACTGAATGGGTTGCTATATTTCTAGAAAATAGATCTCAGAGAATTAGAGTAGGTGAAGGTTTATCTGACCCTGTAATAATTAAGAGGGGAATTCCTCAAGGCAGTATTATCGGACCTTTATGTTTTCTTATATATATAAATGATATGAGTAAAGGAGTGGAATCGGAGGTAAGGCTTTTTGCGGATGATGTTATTCTCTATAGAGTGATAAATAAGTTACAAGATTGTGAGCAACTGCAACGTGACCTCGAAAATGTTGTGAGATGGACAGCAGGCAATGGTATGTTGATAAACGGGGTTAAAAGTCAGGTTGTGAGTTTCACAAATAGGAAAAGTCCTCTCAGTTTTAATTACTGCATTGATGGGGTGAAAGTTCGTTTTGGGGATCATTGTAAGTATCTAGGTTTTAAAATAAGGAAAGATCTTCATTGGGGTAATCACATAAATGGGATTGTAAATAAAGGGTACAGATCTCTGCACATGGTTATGAGGGTGTTTAGGGGTTATAGTAAGGATGTAAAGGAGAGTGCATATAAGTCTCTGGTAAGACCCCAACTAGAGTATGGTTCCAGTGTATGGGACCCTCACCAGGATTACCTGATTCAAGAACTGGAAAAAATCCAAAGAAAAGCAGCTCGATTTGTTCTGGGTGATTTCCGACAAAAGAGTAGCGTTACGAAAATGTTGCAATGTTTGGGTTGGGAAGAATTGAGAGAAAGAAGAATAGCTGCTTGACTAAGTGGTATGTGATGTAGATGTTGATTCCCATAGGGAATGGCCAGGCAGGCATCTATTTTTGGAAATGAGACATAGCTCTCATAGTGCATTGGCATTGCTGGTGGCTTCAAATAGCCTATGCGGTGGCCTCCACGGTATGCACTAGCATTGCGTCTTGGGTGTTGTGCTAAGTCCCAACTGACGAGCTAACTTAGCACACGAGGGCGAAACGCAGGCAACCAAGAATGAGTTAGCTGGAAAATTTATAATGTCCAATAACGGACCATTATATTGGTATTATAAGTGGTATGTTCCGAGCTGTCAGCGGAGAGTAGGCGTGGAATGACATTAGTAGACGAATAAGTTTGATGGCATTAATAAAAGTAGGAAAGATCACAATATGAAGATAAAGGTGGAATTTTAGAGGACAAACTGGGGCAAATATTCATTTATAGGAAGGGGAGTTAGGGATGGGAATAACTTACTACGGGAGATGTTCAATAAATTTCCAATTACTTTGAAATCATTTAGGAAAAAGCTAGGAAAGCAACAGATAAGGAATCTGCCACCTGGGCGACTCCCCTAAATGCAGATCAGTATTGAGTGATTGATTGATATTCTGGCACAACTCATAATACAAAAATAGGGTTCGCCTTGTAGCTCTCAGCACATATAGCAAGAGAATTAATAACATGGACGGCTAAGAACGAGAGGGTAGAAACAAAATACAGTAGAAGTCCGTTATAGCGAGAATTCATAACTTCGAAAAATTTACTCGCTATAGCGGATTGTCGTTATATCCGATGTTGATATAAAAGTCGGAAAACCCTTCATGCACTTTAAAATCGGTATGAAACGGCAATCAGTTTGTCAAAACTTGCGTTTCCGTAGATGATATCCACACTACGGCTTACTTGTTTGTTTCGTAATCCGATACTATGTTTAAGTGTATGTTTAATTTCATTCTGAAAAAAGATAGTACCGTATATCTCCGAATCCACTATGAACCCCACTTTTTCCTTCAAAAAATTTAAATCAGGCTCAAAAAGAAGTTTGTAAAATCATATGAATGCCTTGTTGTACAGTAGGCCTACGCATTTTTAGACTATCTAAAAATAGTCTTTATTTTTGGCGGCTACACAATTATTCTTTATTTCCGCGGGTTTAAGGAAGATTAATTTAACATTGGCATCATATTACCGAAGAGAACTCGTTGAAAATTTTCCGGCAATACCTATTCCATGCGTCTCTACAATACAACGATCCATCAGGAAATTATTCTTGCTGTCTATAAAACTGTTACTTTTACGCAGCGTCAGATATAACCGGCTGCCGCTACACGCACGCCTCGTTTGTCGGGTTCGGCCAAATTCAGTGGCTAGCGATGTATTGGCCTAATCGGGAACGTTGAAATTCAACGAACGAGTTTATTGCGCCACGGTATGGCCATTCCGCCCTTGTTTTTTCGTGCACATACCTCACAATTTCATCTTCGACTTCTTTAAAGCGTCCTTATTGCGGACCACTGAATGCATTTTTTGTACAGTACGCATTTTTTAGCTCTTTGTCTTCACGCTAACGCCAAATATTGGCTTTAGTTAGGCCTATGCCGTATTTTCTTGCGGCTGCACAATTATTCTACATTTCCGAGTGTTTAATAAACATTAACTTATAATTGGATGCCGTTATGCATCACTAGACCAAGCGCCAAAAGTTGGTTGCGAGATAATCGCGTTTAAATTTGGTTCTATGTGTAAATTCGAGCGAAAATAATTTTGCTAAATATGGTATTACTGGTGTTGTAGGATAATATATTGTACCTTCTCACCAAATTTCAACATTTTTATACTCGCACTACATAGATTTTCTTGAAGAAATGGCGCTTAGTCTACTGATGCAATTTAAGGTTTTTCTCAAGTGCGAATAATGTATCACGATCACCTATAACCCCTTACTGTTGAGTATCTACTGAGTAAAACTTCAAAAAATATAACGTGGCGGCAGCCATGATTAAAAACTGAATCTCCTACTGTCTGAAAAGGCCCGCTAAGTGCTTGATCCACCACGAGCCGCGCCACAACTCTGGTACATTATTCAAGTTTAAGATGGAGACATTCTAGAAGGGAAGCTATTCTCTAAAGTCGTTGCTATAACGACTTACTGATTTGAGGAATTTCAACTTATCTGAGTCAAATACATTGGTAAGACATGAGCCATTGTAGTCTGTACAATTTTTGAAAGGATTTTTCTTCACGATAGGCCTATTATATTCTGAGAGTACAGTATTGACGTGATATTTTTAAGCCTTGTTTCGTTTTGCTTGAGACAGAAAATGTGATTAAAGATAATTTCTCCCATAAATACACACAAATCACTGGACAGGTAATAAGATTGTTGCTCTCAGTTCATTCAGTCTCGAAATCAGGATCTCCATTAAACCTATGTACGTCATCCACGATGTCAGAATCTGCTTGAAGATTCTAGTAACATTGTTTGGCATCTGCAAGTATTAGGTGCATCAGCGAACCAAAGTCTCTTTGTTTGGCTTCAGAGATAATTCGTTTTCCTTTTGGCAAAAAACGTATTAATGCCTGGTGAAAGGGAACTCTACTTTCCCGTGGTCGTCCCGTCTTGACTTATTTAGATTTACTTCTTGAGATACACCATCAAATTCTAGAGAATGATTATCAGACGCAACCTTCTTAGCAAGCTGCATTAGTAGCATTGTCCTTCTCGTTACTTTTGGAAGTACTTGATACATCGCTGAACTTCGTCGCTTGATAAACCACTCAATGTATCACTACGTAAAAATGTCAGCACTATCGAGAACGCTGTTATCCGCGCAATGTGAGGAATGTGGCGCTTGGTCCAATGATGCAAACTGGAACGTCGCATAGTCTACTGATGCAATATACATTTTTACTGATTCCCGCTTTGTCGCTTAGGTTTTCTGTTTACTAAAACCTAACAGCCTCCTGTAATGCAGTGGGGAATTTTTTATAAATAGTTCAAGCCTTCCTCTACAAGATGGCGCTAAAATCTCAATTTTCGTTAAATGGCGCTTAGTCTACTGATGCCACTGCCTGCTCGATCTGCATCCGATGGCTGCTTATACTGCCTGCTCATTACAACATTTTAACATGGCACTAAATGAAACACTCCGTTTACAAATACCCACAGCAGGTGGCAGCACCAACCGGCTCCAGACCTGTCGGAATGAAATAGCGGGAAATAGGATAGACTGTACTTGTTTTCAGTGAAAATGGTGTACTGCTGCGTGCCTTTCTGCAAATCAAAGAGAGGGAAACCAGAATGCCGTGATATTTCATTCCATGATATACCTTCAAGTACACAATTGCGTCGAAAGTGGTTAAGTATTATATCCAGGGAAGGAAACAGCAAGGGAAGTAAATTGATTCCTTCTGATTATTCCGTGGTTTGCAGTCTACATATCGTAAATGACGATGTCAAAGTGACCAGCAAAACGCGAAAATTAAAAACAGGATCTGTACCCAGCCCTTTCCCTGATTATCCAGCTTATAAACAACCGCTAATTTCAGCGATGATTAAGAGAAGGGATTCAAGCACAGAGACGTCTAACAAGAGCTCTTCAAACACCATTGCAGAAAATGGTAAGCGTAAGGTTTGAAGTATTACATACTAAGTAATATAATATCTGGGGACACTGTACTGTTAATGTGAAGGTACAAAACAGAATAATATGCTGTCATAGATTCCATTGTCCGCCTCTGTGGTGTAGTGGTTAGTGTGATTAGCTGCTAACGCCGGAGGCCCGGGTTCTATTCCCGACTCTGCTACGAAATTTGAAAAGTGATACGAGGGCTGGAACGGGGTCCACTCAGCCTCGGGAGGTCAACTGAGTAGAGGTGGGTTCGATTCCCACCTCAGCCATCCTGGATGTGGTTTTCCGTGGTTTCCCACTTCTCCTCCAGGCAAATGCCGGGAGCTTCCTTCACCCTTCCTTGTCTATCCCTTCCGAGGCCCCTGTTCAGCATAGCAGCTGAGGCCGCCTGGGCGAGGTACTGGTCATCCTCCCCAGTTTCATCCCCCCGACCCAGAGTCTGAAGTTCAAGGACACTGCCCTTGAGGCGGTAGAGGTGGGATCCTTCGCTGAGTCCGAGGGAAAAGCCAACCCTGGAGGGTAAGCAGATTAAGATTCCATTACGAGTCTTTTGCTAGCAGTATAAAATCGTGTCAATATACTGCTCCTTTTATTACTATTATTATTTACGCAAGTAGGGCCTATTTAGTTAATTGGTTAATTCCATTGGCTCGGGGGCTGGGGTGTGTGTGGCATCTTCAGCATTAGAAATCATCCTAGGTAGGGCTTTCATCTTCACAGATATGCAAGTCGCCTAATAGGCCGTCTATTATTATTATTTCCTGAGTATGTACTTGATTTACTGGAAGATTTTCGTGAGCCCCCTGAGTCAGTGTGTGTCACTTCGGAAACTGCTTACCAGGGATTAGTGTGTGGTTATTTAGAAAAAACAGAATGCAGCACGTGCTTGAATAACGTTTCTCCCTCATTTAAATCATCCCCATTGATAGCTGCGCTAGCCCTAGCAACGATTTATTGGCCTAATTATGAGGCTTCAGAAATTTGTTGAGGCGGCTCTACCGTACTGCAAGAAATCTGCAAGTCTGCTCCAGACTATAAAAAACTATGTTCTACCTTCTTTGTGCCAATGTAAGTTTTTAAAGTGTTTTAGTAACAATAAGCACCAGGAACTTGTGTCAGAAACTGTGGTGGTCAAAGTCGTGAAACCTCTACTTAGTAATGTAGGGAAGTAACATACAAACAAAGTTTCCAGGTTTTCTTGTTCGTCGAAACCTCTTTCTCGAAAAGTGCTGAAGCTATAACTCTCCAGAGCACAACTTTATACGTAAAATTCTTTAATATTTCTCTTACTTTCAGATTTTAAATTTTGCTGGTATGCTTATCTAGTTGTATTCACGCGGTAAATGGGTACGTTTGGTGCTGCCATCTAGCGGCAGATTGTTTGTAAGGCGTGTTACACGTTTGAGTATGGAATGAGCAGGCAGTTTAAGCAGCCATCGGATGCAGATCGAGCAGGCAGTGACTGATGCATAACGGCATCCAATTGGCATCATAATATCGACTAGAACCCGGTGAAAATTTGCCGGCAATACCTTTACCACGTATCTTTACAATACGACTATCCATCACGAAAATATTCCTGCTCTCTATAAACCTTAATTTTACTAAGCGTCAAGTACAATAGACGCGTTATGACTCTGCCACTGAGTAGCCATGGTTTTTCTAAGAATTCGAAGGGTCGCATGCTTTGATGCCATTCTGCAGATTTGAGAAACACACAGGCTCTGTACAACCGGTTGTCGCGGCTAGCGATGTGTAGTAAAGAGGCGGTCGTCTATTGTCAACGAGTTCTGTGCCCGTGTCAAAAGAAGCAGCGTGGTTACCGCGGTAGTTGCCAGTGGTATCCATTAACTTACTGTTAGGCCGCGAATGCAATAACCCTTGAGTTTTCGCATGAGATTCTGAGAAAAAAAAAGTCTTGGATTCGGAGAAATACGGTATCACTACAGAGATTTCTGTGGCAAACACCTCAGCTTTCTTATTCAAACAGCGTCACCTAACCTAACCGTATATGTAGCCTATCATGAAAACATATTTGAAACGCATGTAGAGAAATAACCTCCTCGCGAAAATTTTACATGTAAATAGCCGTAACTTTGAGCGAGAAGATATGAAATATCCTCTGAAATCAGTGATGTACTCTGCCATATCTTGAGGTGTATCACATTCTTACTTAATTTCCGTACATAACATTAAAATTAAGATATCGTTTACTTCAGTCTTTATTTTTAACGAGTTAACAACTGCTATCGGCCACGTTATTTACGCATTTATTACGAAAACGTGTTTTTCTCTTTCATTTCGATTTTTTCTTTTTTTTAGAGAACATCAGTCAATGGGTAGTACTAATAAACTCCAACATCGCCTTTGAATGTCAACGAGAGAGCTTGCAAATGCACAAAGTGAGAAAACTATACCGTGCCGAAGATGATCGACAGCATTTTGTTGCAAACGTTTCAGTTTTCTTATTCAAACAGCGTCACGTATCCTAACTTAACCGTACTATACGTATGATGAAAACACACTTCAAGCGCACGTAGAGAAACTATACCTTTCTCGCTATATATTTTCATATTAACCTTTCCGTAATTCAACCAGACGCGACAAAATAGAAACCAACCTCTGAAATCAATTAAGCACTCTGCCATATCTTAAGGTGTATCCCATTCTTACTTAATTGCAGTATTTAGCCTCAAAATTAAGCGGTCGTTTAGTCAACCTTAATTTTAACGAGTTAACAACCGTTATCGGACACGTTATTTACGCATTTATTACGAAAATATGTTCTCTTTCATTTCGAATTTTCTTTATGGAACAACTGTCGACGGATATTACTAATCAACTCTGACATCGCCTTCGAATGTCGACGAGAGAAATCGCTAGTGCACATAGCGAGGAAACGATGCCGAAGGTAATCGATCGCATGCAATATCACCGCTGGGGTGCATAAATATCGGTAATGGAGAAATCGCGCGCGCTTAATCACTCGTAATAACGAATGCGCCAGTGATAGGGTTCTCGCTGTAACCAAAGGACGATACACAGTTTAATATAGGAACTTTGGAGGGACGGACAGAAAAATGTTGCCGCTATAACGGAGCTCCCGTTATATGCTGTACTCGCTATATCGGACTTCTACTGTATTAAAGAACATTTTTGCCAGATCATTTCGGTTAAGCTGGGTTTCGTTTAAGCAAAGTTCGGTTAAGCGGGGTGCTACTGTACAATTTTTATTTTCCCAAAAATGACTGTTTTGGATTAAGCCCCTTTCAGCATGAACTGATTCAATTAGAATATGGTTTGGGTGTGTTGGACTTTAATACCCATAGAATAAGTAAATAAATCTAAATCTGGTAATTTTAAGATTATATTCAAATGTTCGCAACAGTCATATGTTAAAAAGATATCAGGAACTATGCCCTTTTTATTAGTTGTATTCACTTGATTTGAAGATTTTAATTTTATATTTGGCCCGTAGGCAGTGCAAGTTTCATAAAAGGTAAGAATACCTACTCCTTTTATTGTTACATCACTTGTTTCATGACATACCACTGTTAATTTAGTTGGTTCTGTAGCTACATATATATATATTTATTTCTATTAATTGACAACCAAAATTACTGTTGCACTTGCACTATATCTTTAGGACAGTTTAATGGTATGGAGCTAGTACCAGTTAATAAAGTTAAAACACAATCATTTTCTCCATGAGTAATTTTCAAGGGAAATTCTACTGGACCTAGGCTACATTCGTATTTTCAGAGATTGTCTTACATTTAAGCATTTGGTCATTGGACACGTAAGTATACAATTGTTGTTCTTCACTTATCATAATGAATTCTGATGTCGGTCTTATTATTATAAACTGATGATCTTCATTTGTCATTGGTGTGGGGAAAGGAAGAATTTTGTACACCATAAAATACTTTTCATCACTGAGAGGAGTTGTGGGTACATATACTAAGACTTCTTGGTTAATGACAGCCTGTAACTTGGCTATCTTATAAATTAGGTACTCATGAGTTGTGCCCAATTCAAATGGTAGGGTCATCTTCTGAGGGAGTTGTCCTAATGGTTTTTTTATAAGCCTTAACTATTTCTGCAGGACTTAATATTTGGACATGAATAATTCCTAGTTGAGCATATGTAATGGATGAGGTTATTCCATTATATTGGTCGTGTATTTGGACTAATAAGTCTTCAATTTCTATTAAATGTTGATTAATGTTAACTTCCTTGCTAAGTTGGTTTTTGGCTTGTTCTAATTGTTGGGTTTCATTTTTAATAAAACTTTTAATTTGCTCTAAGCTTTGACTAAGTTTTAACTCATTGTTAGTGACGTCATATAGTGTACTATTCATTGATTGGAGTGTCGAACGTACGACCAGCATTTGCTCTTTTGCAACTTTAATCACTGACATCTGTTCTTTTTCTAATTCGGATATTTTATCCTGATAAAAATCTGCATCGTCAAGGTACATCGTTCCAAAAAATAATTTAAATAGCGTGCCAATAAAATTGAAAAGACCTCTCTCTGTTCTCTGGTTTTGTCCTCTAGAAAATTATTTGATTATATTTTTGAGATTTTGAATCTTTTGTATTCTAATTAACTTTAATTGAACCTTGTGTTGACACGTATGGTTTAATGTTTGTGGTAATCGATAACATAGTGTTTGTGTTTTCTGAATATTCTTTCGAACGATTGTAAGTATTGTGTGGAGTTTAGTTAGGTTTACGTAGGTAATTAATTTCCATTCGGTAGTGGTAAGTTGCACTACACACTGATGCTTGAAATAAATGCCTGGTGTCTTTTCATAGGGGGTGACTTGGTAATCTAGTGTATTAACTATAATTATGTGGTACATCAAGACTAATGGTACGAGGGTTAGAAGGTGGGTTGCCTTTGTTGTTGGTTGCGCCATCTTGTTCCGTGAGAGTGACTTGTAAGAAAGAGAATGTACTTCGCTACGTTGTAACGTTTGTGAGTAGTACATGTGTACAGTACCTTTTAAGCATGATCGTTTTAATTTGCCTCACTTCCTTATGACAGTGTCCAATTTTTGTATAGCAACTAATTTTATGTATGTAATATCCCTGGGGTCGGCCTTGTGGCACTTAGGGTATGTTTCTAAACAGCATGTTTAAGGGTACGTAATAATACTAATTCGTGAGTGGTGACTCACGGTCACAAGGGAGTACCCTGCGTGTGTATCTATTACCGTGGTCTTGTTAGGAATATTGAAGAAATGACAATAAGGAGTCTTGTGGTCAGGTGGAGACATACAACCTGTGGTGTGGAAGGATCTGCTTTTATCATACAGTGTGTCCGATATAGGACTTAGGGTATACCTTTAGGTAGTCTAAAGCTTTAGGAGTTATATTGGGTGGCCCTTAAGGTGGTGGCTATCGGCCGAGGAGTAGCTCACCTTCTGGTACTCAACATCCTAAACGGAAGACGGCTGTTCCGTTCCACGGGTAACATCACCGTAAATTTACGTACCAGAATGTTACCTTATGAGTCTTGTTATCAGATAGCTGTTGTCAATATCAACATTTCTGTCCTGATAGAGGATTTGTTCATTGACTGGTATCCAGTACGAATTCTTACTGCAATGAATCGTACCATAAGACTACGTTCTTATTGCCTAGATCCAGTTTTGGATCCTCGTGGTATCCCCAGCTGCAATACTGTCCATCGCTAATGGTTTCAGCTGTATTTGTGGCATTAATGGATTGTAATATGAGTAGTCAGCAGTTCTGTGTTTACTGTGCGGTTTTATGTTGATTTCATCTCGCCCTTCTTACAGCTACGGGCGAGGAAGATTCCGTGCAAAATCATCCCGTCCCTTTCAAAACTAAGGACGAGGTACCTGTTTGAGTTCTACTGTTTCGGTAACGTGTGTACATTGGGTGTCCGGTCTGGCTCGCACGGACCTTGTTTCGCTTGTGAGGTCTTATCTACTTCCGCTGTTTACTAACACAGCTGTAGTGCTTTCTTATCTTAAAACTCACTCATTCATTCGAATTTATTTTCGAACCGCTCGCTCACGAATTATGAAATGCGGGAGTGCCTGATCAGCGATACGACATACAGTCTGTACGTAGAGGAACTGTCACTTTGTTGCACATAGCAGAAGTTCATTGTGTTGAGTGTAACACAGCACAGCCATCTCTTGCAACACAGTGACGCGGTCCTATGAAAGGACCTGCACCAAATTATTACAGCAATGAAAACTGATCCCAAAATATCAAAGTTTAGTTGGAAAATGACATATATTTGTTGGGGATTGTATTTTGTACAGATTGTGCAGAACACTTAGCTTTTGTCACGACAACAGTGTATAAAGCCGGTAAGCAGTAACAATGAGTCAACTCGGTTTCGAACGAGCTTTATTTGCGCGAACCTATCAGTTGTAGGCCTAAGGTTTCATATTTTTGAAACTTTACTTGGACACTTTTTGATTTGATTTTGTTTGTATATTTTTCTGTGTTGTAATCAAATAAATTATCATAAGCGAGAGTTCGGTAACAGAGAGTATAGTGAAAAATTAAACCACTGGCGTAGCCAGGGGGGGGGGCCCAGGGGGGCCGGGCCCCCCCCAAAATATTTCCTGAAACTAGAGCGAGGATTAGCCGTTGTTTTACGTACGGTACGAACAACTTAAAAACGTACGCCGAAATGTTAAATTAACGTAGCGACAAGAATCTATTAGTAGGGCTCAATAGGGACATACATAATTCTCCATATTTGTACTGCTTGAATGAAAGGAAGACACTTAGGATTGTGATGCGCGAGGATATTTTCCTGTAGAGGCCTCAGTATTGGGAATGAAACCGTGTATTGACAAATTTCAAGACATGAAGAAAAGGCCAATTAGCAAGGGATTACTCAGTAGGGGGGCGGAACGTGACCACCGAGATAACGGGGGCCACGTCCAGAAACAGCTGCAAGCTTACAACATCATGTCAGCTTTTGCAGATCGGTTCCAGGAAACAACAATGTCCTAGGGATCCTCGGGTTGCACCGTGGTTGAGAGATGTGCTGTGTTTGAGTTGCAGCGTTGGGAAGACTGTGACAGGATTGTGATCTGCACGTTAGTTCCTCATTTTGTGCCATGTAAGTAACATTTTTTGAAGAGGGACCGTTTTGTCACTGAAAAGCCAACACTATGTGCATCCTCGGTAAGTTATGAAAAAGGTTTTTTTTAAATTCTTACAGTGCCAAGACAATCGCGGATGCTTGCCTAAGTTCGATAGGTAGGCCTATATATTTTGTCAAATGCCCGGGGACTGATTGGAACCTCAAATGGCACCATCAAAAGTGCGGGTAAATACTTTATAATTGGCGGGCATGATAACTCCGTTCCAATGCTTCTATCTTCTCATCAGGACGGCCCAGGCTTGTATCGCAGTCGATACATGAAACATTTTTAAAATGGGTAGTCACGTTCTAATGATACGGATTCTAGATCCCGTCCCTTACCTTTCTTTATACTTTTGAGCCAGAACCGCATCATTTATGGTGGTGTATTTTGAGTATCCAACCATTCTTCGGACTTACCTTGTACCTTAAATGAGTGGATGCAGTGGCGTACCCACAAAATAATTTCAGTGGGTGGGGTGTAACTCCAGGCCAGTAGTGTGGATACAACTTTCCCTGGGAAGGGGTTGTGAAAAGATTTTTTATTTTTTATTTAGAATTTGCTTTACGTCACACCGTAGATCTTCAATGGCGACGATGGGAAAGGAAAGGGCTGAGAGTGGGAAGAAGCGGCCGTGGCCTTAATTAAGGCACAGCCCCAGCATTTGCCTGGTGTGAAAATGGGAAACCACAGAAAACCATATTTAGGGCTGCCGACAGAGGTGTTTGAACCCACTATCTCCCGGATGCAAGCACACAGCTGTGCGCCCCTAACTGCACGGCCAACTCGCCCGGTGAATATGAAAAGAAAGCCGGTCCTACCGAGTGCGGTGACGGATCTTCAGTAGATATTGTTGGTTTTGATTGTTACCATGTACAATCATAGCTTTTGTACTTTTAACATAAACCGGCTGCATTATTGAAACTGTTCGTAAAATTGATAATATCGTTCTTCGTTTGTGAGGAAGTAGAATCTTCATTTAATTTGTCTTCTTAAAAAAAAGGAACCACTTTGGTACTACACTCCGTGAAGGTGACTACCTTCCAGGCCGTATATATTTCGATTACGAGAGACTCGAGGAAAACTCTACTGCACCCAAAAACAAGGCTGTATCCTCCCCATCCCATGCCTTTCTTAACTCTGTCAGTGCCGGGAATCGAATGCAGGATGTCTTAAGTCAAATTCGAAAACAAGGAGACCTAAAAGTACCAGCCGGCCCCACAGTGTACGGGTAGCATGCCTGCCTCTTACCGGAGGCCCCGGGTTCTATTCCCAGCCAGGTCAGGGACTTTTACCTGGATCTGAGGGCTGGTTCGAGGTACACTCAGCCCACGTGTTTATAATTGAGGAGCTATCTAACGGTGAGATGGCGGCCCCGGTCTAGAAAGCCAGGAATAACAGCGGAGAGGATTCGTCGTGCTGACCACACAACACCTCGTAATCTGCAGGCCTCCGGGCTGAACAGCCGTCGCTTGATAGGCGATAGCGCTTCGGGGCTGTTACGTCATGGAGTTTGATTTGGAAAAGTGAACAGAGAAGGAAGCGACACCCCTGCAAGGTTCCTTAGCTTCCAGCTAGTTCTTCTGTCCGGCCTCGTGCGTTTAGGACAGTAAGAAAACGTACGCCTTAATAAATGATCCTCACAAAACCTTTGTAAAAATACTAGCTGCATCTATTTATAACAATAATCACAAACGCCTCCTTTTCATGTGGCTCAGTTGGTTGAGTCGCTCTCCTTCTGAGTCTGAGTTCGCAGGTTCAAATCCCGGATTGGATCGGTAACCCTTAAAACGGTGTTGAAATGGCAACAGCTCAGTGTCGTTGATTTCTGGCACGTTAATAAAAATTATAGATACGAATATTAGCGTAACGAAACTATAACTTTATACTACTATATTCTGTATCCCAGACTTGCGTGGAAAAGTAATTAACAATTTACTTTACGTCACACCGACACAGATAGGTCTTATGGCGACGTCGGGATAGGAAAAGCCTAGGAGTGGGAAGGAAGCGGCCGTGGCCTTAATTAAGGTACGGCCCCAGCATTTGCTTGGTGTGAAAATGGGAAACCGCGGGAAAACATTTTCAGGGCTGCCGACAGTGGGGTTCGAATCCACTATCTCCCGGATGCAAGCTCACAGCTGCGTGGCCCTAACCGCGTTGGAAACTAACAGGACAAGGTAAACCCTACATAGCATTTGTTGTAACGTGTATTTTTCTTTACCAACTAACAAAATATCTATACCCATACGCTTTACATTATTTATTTATTTATTTATTTATTTATTTATTTATTTATTTATTTATTTATTTATTTATTTATTTATTTATTTATTTATTTATTTATTTATTTATTTATTTATTTATTTATTTATTTATTTATTTATTTATTTATTTATTTATTTATTTATTTATTTATTTATTTATTTATTTATTTATTTATTTATTTATTTATTTATTTATTTATTTATTTATTTATTTATTTATTTATTTATTTATTTATTTATTTATTTATTTATTTATTTATTTATTTATTTATTTATTTATTTATTTATTTATTTATTTATTTATTTATTTATTTATTTATTTATTTATTTATTTATTTATTTATTTATTTATTTATTTATTTATTTATTTATTTATTTATTTATTTATTTATTTATTTATTTATTTATTTATTTATTTATTTATTTATTTATTTATTTATTTATTTATTTATTTATTTATTTATTTATTTATTTATTTATTTATTTATTTATTTATTTATTTATTTATTTATTTATTTATTTATTTATTTATTTATTTATTTATTTATTTATTTATTTATTTATTTATTTATTAGTGCCTTCAGTACAGTGGCGAAGTTAGGGCTCCAGGCCCTCTTGTACACTTAACCACATACTAATCAACATCTTAGATAAAATACTGAGATTCTTAAAATAGTTAAAACTACAAAAATTAATAGAATTTAAAATAAATTTAAATAAATTACTTACTAAGTATTCGGTGGTGGGGTCATGTGAGCCGAATGGAGGAGGATAGGTTACCTAGGAGAATAATGGACTCTGCTATGGAGGGTAAAAGAAGTAGAGGTAGACCAAGACGACGATGGTTAGCCTCGGTTTCTAACGATTTAAAGATAAGAGGTATAGAACAAAATGAGGCTACAACATTAGTTGAAAATCGAGGATTGTGGCGACGTTTAGTAAATTCACAGAGGCTTGCAGACTGAACGCTGAAAGGCATAACAGTCTATAATGATAATGTATGTATGTATGTATGAAAATTAATATTAGAACTAATTAATATTAAAAACTCTTAAACATGGCTATTCCTCAGGAACGCACACATTCATATTTCAACCATTCAGTCAGCTGTCCTCAAGCAGGTAGTCTCGGCAGGTGACCTTAAATCGTGATTTAAAAAAAGCTAGATTCTCTGATCTGAACTGGCAGGGAATTCCAGAATCTGGCGACAGTCACCACAAATGATCTAATAATTTTATTTGTGCGGTGCAGTGAAATAGAAAGAATGGATCTAGAACGTGTATTAATGTTGTGAAATGATGATAAAAAGACGAATTTAGAAGAAATATACATTGGCTGACTTCCAGCTACCACTCTGATCACCATCGTTAAAGTGTGCAGCTGCCGACGTTTATCAGACATCAGCCATGAGACAGCCTGATAGTATGGGGTGATATGAAAATCGTACGGTACTCGATATTGTAAATAAATCGCAGGCAGGAATTCAGTGCTCGTTGAAGTTTAAGTGTTTCTTCTCTCGTCATGTCAACTAAAACAACGTCACAATAATCAAGAATAGGGAGAATGAGTGTCTGTATTAGTTTGGCCTGTAGCTCAAATGGAAATACATTCCTCTGTCGTTTAAGAGGGTGAAGTACTCCAAAAATCTTTTTACGTATTTCTTTCGTTTGATCAGACCAATCAACTGTTACATTCATCATTACGCCGGGATTTTTAACCGTTTTACTGTAGGGAATAATGTTACCATTCAGTAGGATAGGCGGGATTGCGACATTGTTTGAGAAGCTCAGTAATTTTCGTGATCCAATTATAATTGTCTGAGTTTTTTTGCAGTTTAGTATAAGAGAGCTTCGTTGTGCATATACACTGAGTCGTCGGAGGTCCCTGTTAATATCTTGTCTTGCAGTGTCGATGTCTGTCTGTTAGGTCATCAGCCCAGAGGCTGGTTGGATCCTCAAATAGCACCACCAAAGGTTATGCGGTTATGAGGAAACCGCAAAAAACCAATGGCAGCACTAAAATGAGGCGTACTAGGCAAGATGAGGAGTGAGGTAGTTTGCCATTGCTTTCCTCACTGGGTCAGAAAGTACTATTGCAGCACAACTGACCCTATGAGCAGCACCTTTCATAACACTCAGATGCACTAGTCATGCTCTGAATGTCATTACTCAGCACTACCCATACCGCAGCAACTTCCATAATGTCACAGCCATGGATGTTGACTGGGACTTCGGTGGAAGCTACACTTTACTCTAGCCTGTGCCAAGATATAGCCTATTTAAAGATCGTCAGCACAGAGGTCATGTGTGTTATTTCCTGTCACAGATGGTATGTCATTGATATACACTGACTGACAGAGCAAATGCAACACCAAGAAGGAGTGGTCAGAACTTTATGCCAATTGCAGGGTAGACTGACGTCACTGAGGTATGCTCATGATGTGAAATGCGCCGCTGTGCTGCGCACGTAGCGAACGATAAATGGGACACGGCGTTGGCGAATGGCCCACTTCGTACGGTGATTTCTCAGCCGACAGTCATTGTAGAACGTGTTGTCGTGTGCCACAGGACACGTGTATAGCTAAGAATGCCAGGCCGCCATCAACGGAGGCATTTCCAGCAGACAGACGACTTTACGAGGGGTATGGTGATCGGGCTGAGAAGGGCAGGTTGGTCGCTTCGTCAAATCGCAGCCGATACCCATAGGGATGTGTCCACGGTGCAGCGCCTGTGGCGAAGATGGTTGGCGCAGGGACATGTGGCACGTGCGAGGGGTCCAGGCGCAGCCCGAGTGACGTCAGCACGCGAGGATCGGCGCATCCGCCGCCAAGCGGTGGCAGCCCCGCACGCCACGTCAACCGCCATTCTTCAGCATGTGCAAGACACCCTGGCTGTTCCAATATCGACCAGAACAATTTCCCGTCGATTGGTTGAAGGAGGCCTGCACTCCCGGCGTCCGCTCAGAAGACTACCATTGACTCCACAGCATAGACGTGCACGCCTGGCATAGTGCCGGGCTAGAGCGACTTGGATGAGGGAATGGCGGAACGTCGTGTTCTCCGATGAGTCACGCTTCTGTTCTGTCAGTGATAGTCACCGCAGACGAGTGTGGCGTCGGCGTGGAGAAAGGTCAAATCCGGCAGTAACTGTGGAGCGCCTTACCGCTAGACAACGCGGCATCATGGTTTGGGGCGCTATTGCGTATGATTCCACGTCACCTCTAGTGCGTATTCAAGGCACGTTAAATGCCCACCGCTACGTGCAGCATGTGCTGCGGCCGGTGGCACTCCCGTACCTTCAGGGGCTGCCCAATGCTCTGTTTCAGCAGGATAATGCCCGCCCACACACTGCTCGCATCTCCCAACAGGCTCTACGAGGTGTACAGATGCTTCCGTGGCCAGCATACTCTCCGGATCTCTCACCAATCGAACACGTGTGGGATCTCATTGGACGCCGTTTGCAAACTCTGCCCCAGCCTCGTCCGGACGACCAACTGTGGCAAATGGTTGACAGAGAATGGAGAACCATCCCTCAGGACACCATCCGCACTCTTATTGACTCTGTACCTCGACGTGTTTCTGCGTGCATCGCCGCTCGCTGTTGTCCTACATCCTACTGAGTCGATGCCGTGCGCATTGTGTAACCTGCATATCGGTTTGAAATAAACATAAATTATTCTTCCGTGCCGACTCTGTTTTTTCCCCAACTTTCATCCCTTTCGAACCACTCCTCCTTGGTGTTGCATTGTCACTGTCAGTCAGTGTAAATACAGAAACTTAGGGGCCGTAGAATACTGCCCTGTGGGGCAACACTTTCATTTTCCATTTAGAGGCCTTGTCGGTTACTGTTACACGCTGTTGACGGTTACTCATAATGTTATGTATAAAAGTAATAGGAATATCATATACACCTGTAGTCTTTGATTTTATCGAGTACAAAGCCTTTTAACCTGATTTTCTGTGACACTGTGAAATGTGAATGGCAGATTGGCTGGAGGGGAGGGCGGTGAGTCGGTGCAGTTAATTTGGATAGGTTGAATATTTATTCTACTAAAGTAATCGTTCAGTTCGTCAAGTGGAATGTCAGGAGTTGTCTGTCTCTGTTGATGTTTTCCTATTCCCAGAGCTCTAAGTTGGTCCCATGCGCGATTAGAATTTAAGTTGTTAGCTGAAATCCGAAAATATATGCATTTTTTAAATTTCTGATTAACTGCTTTGTGCGATTTCTTAAGATGCGGTTAGATTCGAAGTCTGTGTCATCTAGGGTTTGTTTATAATGTCGAAATAACGAGTCACGGTGGGCCATCATTCTCTTGCCTTCATCATCTAGCCATGGACAAGTAACCTGTATTCGACGCGCGCGCAAGCGCGCGCGTGTGTGTTTGTGTGTGTATCTTTGCCGCATTATTTGTATAAAATGTCACTTCTTTATTGCTTATCACATGACCATTATTATTATAACATTACCGTATTTGTTCTAAACCAGAATATTGCATCCTTACTCAAAGTGTTTATTCTTGCATTCATTTCACTTCTACGCGGAATATATGAAATGCTGCAGTTATGTTGGGATGGGAGTAACAGAGGTAGCCGAGACCGGGGGTTGTCGTCCAAGGAGTCCAGACACCCCAGGAGTTTTAACGAAAGTTCTTTTATTGAGCATTTTATATATAATGTGCATTAATATTAGCTTCCGGAGTCCGACTCATTGGCTGAATGATCAGTGTTGAGGCCTTCGGTTGAGACGGTTCCGGGTTCGATTCCCGGCTGGGTCGGGGATTTTAATCGCGTCTGAATAATTCTTCTGGCTTGGGACTGGGTGTTTGTCCCAACATATTCATATTCAGACAACATACTACATTACCAACCACCAAATAAGCACACAACACTGATTACATCCCTCTATATAGGGTTGCGTCGGGAAGGACATCCGGCCGTAAAACAGGGCCAAATCCACATGTGCGACACATTTCGCACCCGCGACACCACAGATGAGGGAAAAGTGGGGAAGAAGAAGAAGGAAATTACTATTAGCTTCCGGAATCCGCACGAATCCACCACTCTTACTTGGATCCAAGGACACTCATTTCCTTTTTCGGTATTCTACACCACCTAAACTATGGAAGTTTGGACACCTATCAAAATAAAATTCTGGATGAATGGGCCCCCCCCAAACTGGATTCCTGGCTACGCTACTGAATTAAACCAATTAATATTAAGTAGGAACAAGTAAGCAGTTCAGCAGCTTAGCTGTTAAACCACGGAGGCAGTCAAATGAAACCTATTAAACAGTATTTTTCAATAATCTTGCAGTAGAAAATAATATTTTCATTCATATAACTTGACAATATATTGCATTAATTCTACCTGCTGTAATTAAATTTATATCAAGTTAATCATAGGTGTTACATTTTAATTAAGGTCCTGAAATTTCATTTTGGCAGGCGGGTCCATATTGCTTTCATTACACCCCTGAGCTTGCCTCTCAGGGCCGACAGCAACTGGATGAAGAAGAACTGGGTCTGATGCGGGGGAGTGTTCTCGTCTCCTCTTCCACCCTGACATATCATTGTGTTTATCCTATCTCGCTTTATATGACTTCATTTCTCATACTCGTGTGCTTCAGCTCTCAGTCTGAAACAATCTGCTACATTGTGAGGGAAAAATCATCTTTGAAAAGCTGAACGTAAAATTCAAATTCCCCTTGGACAATTGTGTGCTGCCTTTAATCGTATAGGTGCTAAAATATGTCAAATACCACTGAGTCTGAAGACTGTGCTAATCACGAAAGAGACTGTTGATGGAGGTTCCAGATGCTTAAGGATAAGGGCAACTGGCCTCGCACCTTTCAAACGAGATGTGATAGAGTTTCACATCGGCAGAAACAAACAAACAAACACCTCTTTTAGCAAGTAGTAACAAAATACTGTACATTATTTTAAAGTGTCATCAAATACAGGTGGTTTTTTTTCTCTTGGAATGAAACCCAGGTCAGTGCAGAAAAAAGAGCAGCAAAGCACAAAGTGATTAGTGAGACACCAATTGTACCGCTTCATGCAGAAAGGGCCTCAAGCCCACGTGTTGTACACTCCCAGATGCATGTATTCTTACTGAAAAGGCTTCCTCTCAGTCAGTAAACCAGGAGTCAATGAGCACTATTCAAGGAAAAAGGTCATCAGTCACTGACTCGAGCCAGTTCTCCATAAAACAAAGGCGTTGGTATCTACCTAACAGCAGATGCACACAACAGTAACTGATTATGTTTTGTTCACCAAGAGCAGATATTCTTCATTTATTGATAGCTGTGCACGGCACACCTTCCCCCTGAGGAAAAACTCTTCAACATGTGCTGGGATTCTGCCGGAGCATTGAGCTAATGTGCAAAAATCACCACCAGCATGTAAAAACCTTGATTGCCCAAGCCTTGAGACAGCATGGATAGGAGATTCACTGCATCTACACCAAAGACCCTAATCGGACCGCTGACATCATAGCCATCAGCAGAAATACACTAGATCCCGCCATTCGCTCTGAAAGAGACTCAAATCAGGCTCAGGATGGGGACCATGCAACATGCTTGCCTTACCTGTCAGCAAAGTACAAAATAACCATCGTTCGATCAGAGGCCTGCTATTCAGAGCAAGAGGCACCTTCCCTAGTCAGCCATTGATCTTATTACAAAACTTGAAAAATCTATCCTGCGAAATAGAAATACAGTTTCTGAGGGACTCTACATCTCTACCTGAGAGCGTGTAACCCCCCCCCCCCCCAATGGAAAAAGAAGACAAAAACAACATTAACAATTATAAATTTCCACCTTTTGATGTTTTTAAGTACTATCGAAACTGTCAATAAAACCTCATGTCATGCCAATCGTGGGTGTCAATTATTACCTCTCTACCTCCGACACTCCGTGAAGTACTGCCTTGTCAAATGTTAGCAGATTTTTGGGTCATCCTCTACAATATTCTGTTAATGTGGACATTTTTGTAATATTTCAACTTGTTTGCTTATGAATGTTTGTGATTTTTGCAGAAGAGGCCTCAGTCCAGTTAAGAGCTTTGGATCTGCATTGACAGTTATGTAATATAAATTGAAAAACTGCTATATTGGCTCCACCTAGTCAATAGCTTTAAGCTTATTTACAATTCAGCGTTCTAAAAAAACATCGTATCAGAACAAGATGACATATTTTGGCTGCGTTAGGCCAACTTCAGCTGTCTACAAATAACTTCAACTTAAAATTCATGGATTGAAAGTTGCAAAACATTTACATCCATATGATAGGTGGATGCTGAAACATCACCAGCTTCTAGAAGCGTTTGATGTAGTATGAAGACGTCAGCTCTTCTAGATAATAAATTACAATGATGATTAATTAATATTAATTTAAAGTTTCTTCCATTCCTTAAAATTCGTTTCACATAAAAATATTTACATTTAGTTCATTAAAATTGTTGTTCTGCTTCGTACAAGAACTTCTGTTTTAAAATGTAGATTAAATTCATTTAAGTGCCAGCCAGACCATTGAGTATAAATGAACTGCCGTCAGGTCATGTTGTGTGATATGAAATCTGGAAGGAAAAATAAGAATTAGTAAGATGAATATTAAAACGAGGTAAGCAAGGTACAGCGAAAGACGAACCGTATAGACAGAAATATACAACAACAGACATAAACTGTATATGTATTGTTGCTCTAAAGTGATATTTTTACAACGTTGAATTGTGGGTGGAACCACTATCCTAGTTGAGAGCTCACAATGATGAACAACTGTAACTGTGAATCAAATTTAATATATCCTATTAGCATTTTAAAATAGATGATTGTGTTAATCTTGACATTCTTTCAATATTTTCATTGTGTGTATAAATATTTGTGATCTGTGCTGAAGGGGCGTGCATCCAGAGAATTTTATTGCCCCTAAATGGAAATTACGCAGTTGAAAATGTACATGCTCTGAGCTGAAACTACCTATCACACATTTTAGGTATTATTTGGGTGACATATTGGTTCAAAATACAGTAGAACACCGATTATCCGAAATAAAGGGGGCGGTGCCACTTCGGTCGACGCGCTTTTTCGGATGACCACAGGGTAAATACTTTTGGAAGTTAAATGTCGAAACAAAATACATCAACTCGTTAAGCAAAGGTGCATACTGTATATTAACATTAAAATGTTTACATAATGTCACTAATAGTATAAAATCAGTGATTTTCTTCTGAATTTCCTTGGTGCAGTGCTGTCGTTCAGCTATGTCGCGCTACCGTTTAATCAACTATACATCAGCTGGTGTAGATTCATTGCTTTGTTCAACAAAGCGCAAAGTTGAAATAATGAAATATTTCTTTGTTACTATTGAACTGAATACTGTATACAGTAATTGTATTACAGTACTGTAATTAAAGCGTGTGCTACTGTACTTTAAGAAAAATTCAAAATCAATCTCACCTCTAATGCATTAAATCCATCATCTAATGTTAAATCGATTCTCAGAACTGCTATTGTCAAGGTCGGTGTCGTGTGCATAATCTTCATGACGAATAATACAGTAATAATGATAATAATATCATAATAGTATCATGGAACGAAATAGAGGGTAAGAAACTGTTCTGTTCTATGCTACACGTGTGATGGTCTAATGTTCTAAGGGGAAGGAGATAGCAGGCTAAGGGCTCTATTCAGGATCAGAATTCAGGACAGGTGTCTGTGCGAAATCGGTACGGGTCACTCCAGGTAGAACAACAGAGGGAAGATGAGGGACAGGGAACTGTTGCTGAGATGTGTGGAAGTAGCAGGAAGGGAAAAGGTAGGAAAGGAAAATGAAGAGTAGAGGATAGGAAAAGACAGGTGGAACAGGGTCATGGGAATGAGAAAGGGGAGGAGGAAGTAGCTTCTGCAGCTATCAGGAAAGATAGGGCTGACCAGAAGGGGAGGGGTTCAAATGAGGTGGGTAGGGTTGAGGCTCTGGTCATGGGGGATTCCATCGTTAGACACGTGGGGAAAGTGTGTGGAGGCAAGGGTACCAGTTTAGAGTGTTATCCAGGAATTAGGTTAAGGCAGATGTTGAAGAAAGTAGAAGAGAAGGAGGAGGGAAAGGAGTAGGTGGTAGTGTTTCACGTTGGTACTAACAACGTAAGACAAGCAGGTATAAGTACCAACATAGTTGGAGATGTGTGGGATCTGGTAAATGCAGCACGGGTGACGTTTAAGAAAGCAGAGATTGTTATTAGTGGAATAGTGTGTAGAAGGGATAATGACTGGAGGGTGATTGGGGTTATAAATGAGACTATGGAGTGGGTAAGTTATGTAGGAAACTAGTAGTGAAATTTCTAGATCCTAATGGGTGGGTAGGAGATAGGGCTCTGCGCACAGATGGCCTTCATTTAAACTGCACTGGTACGTATAAGTTAGGAAATTTGTTTGGAAGGGTAATAAGGAGGTACATTCAGGGGAACTGGATGGCCTAGGGAGCGGTGATAAGGGAACAGGGAACTGGAAATCAAGTAGGGATGACATAAAATTGTTAGTGTTGAACTGTAGAAGTATTGTAAGGAAGGGAATAGAATTAAGTAATTTAATAGATATATATTTACCAGATATTGTAATAGGAGTTGAATCATGGCTGAGAAATGATATAATGGATGCAGAAATTTTCTCACGGCACTGGAGTGTGTATCGTCGAGATAGGATAGGAAGGGTGGGAGGGGGACTGTTCATTCTGGTGAAAGAAGAATTTGTAAGCTACGAAAAAGTTAAAGATGAGACACATGAAATTCTAGGTCTAAATATAATAGGCAACTTGATATATTTGGAGTGTACAGATCGGGAAAGGGTAGCACTGACGCGGATTCGGAATTATTTGATAGGATAGTCAGCTATGTGGGAAACGACATGGAAAGAAATGTGACTGTAGCGGGAGATCTGGATTTGCCAGATGTCAATTGCGAAGGAAATGTGAACGACGGGAAGCATGACCAACAAGTGGCAAATAAGTTCATATGGCAAGGACAGCTGATTCAGAAAGTGACGGAACCAACCAGAGGGGAAAATATCCTGGATGTCGTGCTGATAAAGCCAGATGAGCTCTATAGGGAAACTGAAGTAATAGATGGTATTAGTGATCATGAAGCTGTTTTTGTGGTAGTTAAAAATTAATGTGATAGAAAGGAAGGTCTTAAAAGTAGGACTGTTAGGCAGTACCATAAGGCTGATAAAGCAGGCATGAGGCAGTTTCTAAAAAGTAACTATGATCGGTGGAATACGGTAAATAAAAATGTAAACAGACTCTGGGATGGGTTTAAAGAAAGTGTTGAGGAATGCGTAAACAGGTTTGTATCATTAAGGGTGGTAAGGAATGGTAGAGGCCCACCTTATTATAATAGAGAAATAAAGAGACTAAGAAGGAGGTGCAGACTGGAGAGAAATAAGAGTTAGAAATGGCTGTGGAAGTAAGGAGAAATTGAAGGAACTTACTAGAAAATTGAATCTAGCAAAGAAGGCAGCTAAGGATAACATGATGGCAAGCATAATTGGCAGTCATACTAATTTTAGTGAAAAATGGAAGGGTATGTATAGGTATTTTAAGGCAGAAACTGGTTCCAAGAAGAACATTCCAGGAATAATTAACAAACAAGGGGAGTGTGTATGTGAGGATCTTCAAAAGGCAGAAGTATTCAGTCAGCAGTAAGTAAAGATTGTTGGTTACAAGGATAATGTCGAGATAGAGGAGGAGACTAAGGCCAAAGAAGTCATAAAATTTATATATGATAACAATGACATCTATATAAATAAAATTGTTTCTGTTTGTCTGTTTGTCTGTCTGTTTGTCTGTTCCACCATCACGTCGAAACGGCTGGATAGATCTCAACCAAACTTCATATTTAGAGTATACTGACCCCGGGGAAGGTTTCGATATGCATATCATTTTAAAATCTTTGAAAAGACGGGGGTTTTATAGGAAAAACGGTTTTCCTCCATTTTCTCTTATACTATTATAGGCAAAATATCGAATTTGTCGTATAAGGACGAGACAAAGCTCAATTTAATCCTCTTGACGCAAAGAACAAAACTCGGTAAGCCCTACGGGCCCGAAAACCATGTTTTAAGGCCCTAAAACCAACCGTTACGGAGATATTGGCACCACACTACCCCTGCTCTAGGAATCGGATAAAGAAATGAACTGCCGTAACCATGGCAACGTCAGCTCCAGGATTCTAGAGCAGTGAGATTATGCATGTACGTTTGGGCATAGCTGTCAACCAAAATAGGTACAAATAAGACTTAATATCTGGGAAAAAAATATACTGTTGTGTAAGGCACTCATAGGACTCCTTTGGGCGGGGATGGAAAGGGGGTGAAGAACGAGTGTAAAAATCTATATAAATAAAATTGTTTCTGTTTGTCTGTCTGTTTGTCTGTTCCACCATCACGTCGAAACGGCTGGATAGATCTCAACCAAACTTCATATTTAGGGTATACTCATCCCGGAGAAGGTTTTGATATGCATATCATTTTAAAATCCTTGAATAGACAGGGGGTTTATAGGAAAACCAGAATGGTTTTTCCACCATCACGTCGAAACGGCTGGGTAGATCTCAACCAAACTTCATATTTAGAGGATACTCATCGCGGGGAAATTTTCCATATGCATATCATTTTAAAATATTTGAATATATGGGGGGTTTATAGGAAAATCAGAATGGTTTTTCCACCATCACGTCGAAACGGCTGGATGGATCTCAACCAAACATTGTATTTAGAGTATACTAATCCCGGGGAAGGTTTAGATATGCATATCATTTTAAAATCCTTGAATAGACGGGGGGTTTATAGGAAAACCAGAGTGGTTTTCCCACCATCACGTCGAAACGGCTGGATAGATCTCAGCCAAACTTCATATTTAGAGTATACTCATCCCAGGAAAGGTTCCGATATGCATATAATTTTAAAATCTTTGAATAGACGGGGTGTTTATAGGAAAACCACAGTGGTTTTCCTCTATTTTCTCTTATACTATTGATTTTCTGTAAACTTCGTTTACCGTACGTGAAACGTCTCTTCATTATAAACAACTTTCGTTATGTTCATAATTTACCTTACTCTTCACATGACGGAGAAATTTACAATTTTCTGCTGGTATCATGCTCTGCATTTAGTGACCGACAGACCGACAACGAACCTACAGGTTACCATGCCAACGTCTCTGACTGCATGCCAGTAGGGAAGTAACGTATTGCCATTTTCCTCATCATGCTTTTAAATTCGTGGTTGTTCCTTGGGTAGATGGCAAGAGAGGCATCAATCGGCTCATCTGCGGGATATTGGCGGAATATCGTTGGAGGTTATAACCGCCCTCGAATAGATTAAGTAATAACACCATTAGTCATCTTCATATTTGTTTACCTAAGAATCACTGAACCTAAATTTCTCCTCTGTTAGCGCTTTATTATATCCATAACTCACGGCATTTATTTATTTGTCGTTATCCGGCTGTCCTCAGTTATAATCCATTTTCTATTAGTTTCAACATTCTTAACTGTATTATTTTCTTCCTTAATTACGCCGTATGTACGTGAATGCTAGAAACTACTGGATGCATTTCCACCAAGATTCGTATTTAGAATACACCTGTCCTTGATAGGTTTCAGGGCAAATATTGTTTCTAAATCCCTGAACTAACTGGGGGTTTATACGAAACCGAAACAGTGATTTTGCACTTCCAAAAAATATACACAACAAAAGTTCATGGAAGTCTACCTACCTTGGTAGAAATTAATGTCTAAACCTTTTTTTCTCATGTGCATCATTTCGATACGAGGATCAATAAGGGAGATATCATTAAAGGACCGTTTTTCTGTACAAGTCCCATCGGACTTAACTCACGAGCGGGTGAGTGTAAAGCGTATTCCTTACAACTTGAAAACTACTGAAGACATTAGAACCAAACTTTGTATTTAGCATCCACCTGTCCAAAGGTAGGTTTTAAACTTAAATAACATTTCATGTTCCGGAATGGACTGGCGGTTTATAGGGAACCGAAATGGTTATTTTACTCTTCCACAATATATACAGAACAAGACCAACCTGACGAAATCGACCAAACGTGATAGAATTCCACCTCTAAACCCTTTTTTTCATGTGCATTTTTTCGTCAGTAGGATTAATAAGGGAGATATCATGAATGGTCACTTTTGCATGTTAAGTCCAGCGCACATAGCCCGAAGGGTGGTTTACATGGAGCAGATTCATTATCTATATAAATCAAATCGCAACCACTGTGTACCTCTACACTGACTATTTTGGCGAAATTTTCGTACAGCTTTCCGTTTAAGGGGTAATAATGATCATCTCCATAATTTTTGGTTTAGTTACCTGGAAGTCCTAATTTTTACCCGCCTCGCCCAAAATCCAGATTTCGGCATAATCTGCCAGAAGAAAAAGAAGATAATTGAAATTTGAAAAAATTATACGTTTTAGCCTGTAACGAACGGAAAACATCCTAGATTATTACATTTTTCACTTTTTATCCCCGAAGAATATCGAAATATGCAGGCAATTTTAATGATGGTGCAGACCTTCGGAAATTCCTATCACATAACAGATTGCACAATCTCCGTTCAATTTGGAATGATCTACAACCTTGGTCTTATGACTTTTTGCCGTATCTGTATCCCTTTTACGCTTGATTTTTCTCTATTAATCGATGTTAAGTCAGTTTGGAATTTTCACAAGCATAATTCATACTTTCGATTACTTATATGAAATACAGAATCATCAAACTCTTCACGAAAATTGGCCCACCCAGTAGCCATCTGTGAGCCAAATTCTATGTATGTAGCTGTCACATAATTATCCGAAAAGTAATGTAATGTGAGATAATCTTACAAAAACGTTACCCTGTTCCACGTTTCTAACTCAATCTGACCCTAGAATAGATGACATATCATAGGACCAGCCATTTAGGGCACTAAATCCGGCGTGTCTTATAGTATAATTCTTTGTCGATATGACGTACGTTTAGTAGCAGTTAATCTGTAAATGAAGGTCTTCAATATTGTAAACACGCATATACTTTCGTATGTCGATCTATATATATTCACTGATGTCGATTTGTAGCGATCGAGAAAGGGTGGGTCTGCTAATGTAATGAGTACTCCCCACACCGACTTTGACTGGCTGAATGAAAGGGCCCTTCTCCAACTCCTGTGTAACTGTCATTAGTAAGGAAGGTCTACAATTGTAATGAATAGTTCGCTTCTCGATTTGACTTGCAGAAGGCAAGTGAGCATGCAGTTTTGTGTAAAACTTCCCTACCCGATTGTGTTTGGCAGAAGGCAAGGGTGCCCGCCATTATAAACAAATGTCCTCATCTAAAATGTGACTGGCATTAGGCATAGTGGCCTGCTATTTTGATGGAAACTCACCAACTTGGTGTGACTGGCAGTAAGCTGGCTGGCAGTAGGAAAATCGGCCTGACATTATAATGATAACGGCACAACTCAATTTTTAATGGTGGTAGGGAATTTGCCTGCCATAATAAGAAAATCTCCTCGACTGTAATCTGTTTGGGAGTAGAAAATGGGGCCTGCCATTGTAACGAACACTCCCAACTTGATTGTGACCGCGCAGTAGGCAATGGGGCCTCCAATTATAATGTAAACTTCCCAACTCGATTGTGAATGGCAGTAGACAAGTGAGCCTGCCGTTATATCACAAATCCGTAACAAACACTTTACATTGGAAACAACGTATGGGGACATCCCCATGCTCTTTCTCGGATAACGCTAAGAGACATGCAATTTTAAAACAATCTTATTTACTGCATGTACACTGTTTACTTCGATATTCGAATACAATGTTGAACACCGTAGCGAAGCACGGGTACATTTGCTAGTCGGATAAAGAAATGAACTGCCGTAACCATGGCAACGTCAGCTCCAGGATTCTAGAGCAGTGAGATTATGCATGTACGTTTGGGCATAGCTGTCAACCAAAATAGGTACAAATAAGACTTAATATCTGGGAAAAAAATATACTGTTGTGTAAGGCACTCATAGGACTCCTTTGGGCGGGGATGGAAAGGGGGTGAAGAACGAGTGTAAAAATCTATATAAATAAAATTGTTTCTGTTTGTCTGTCTGTTTGTCTGTTCCACCATCACGTCGAAACGGCTGGATAGATCTCAACCAAACTTCATATTTAGGGTATACTCATCCCGGAGAAGGTTTTGATATGCATATCATTTTAAAATCCTTGAATAGACAGGGGGTTTATAGGAAAACCAGAATGGTTTTTCCACCATCACGTCGAAACGGCTGGATAGATCTCAACCAAACTTCATATTTAGAGGATACTCATCGCGGGGAAGTTTTCCATATGCATATCATTTTAAAATATTTGAATATATGGGGGGTTTATAGGAAAATCAGAATGGTTTTTCCACCATCACGTCGAAACGGCTGGATGGATCTCAACCAAACATTGTATTTAGAGTATACTAATCCCGGGGAAGGTTTAGATATGCATATCATTTTAAAATCCTTGAATAGACGGGGGGTTTATAGGAAAACCAGAGTGGTTTTCCCACCATCACGTCGAAACGGCTGGATAGATCTCAGCCAAACTTCATATTTAGAGTATACTCATCCCAGGAAAGGTTCCGATATGCATATAATTTTAAAATCTTTGAATAGACGGGGTGTTTATAGGAAAACCACAGTGGTTTTCCTCTATTTTCTCTTATACTATTGATTTTCTGTAAACTTCGTTTACCGTACGTGAAACGTCTCTTCATTATAAACAACTTTCGTTATGTTCATAATTTACCTTACTCTTCACATGACGGAGAAATTTACAATTTTCTGCTGGTATCATGCTCTGCATTTAGTGACCGACAGACCGACAACGAACCTACAGGTTACCATGCCAACGTCTCTGACTGCATGCCAGTAGGGAAGTAACGTATTGCCATTTTCCTCATCATGCTTTTAAATTCGTGGTTGTTCCTTGGGTAGATGGCAAGAGAGGCATCAATCGGCTCATCTGCGGGATATTGGCGGAATATCGTTGGAGGTTATAACCGCCCTCGAATAGATTAAGTAATAACACCATTAGTCATCTTCATATTTGTTTACCTAAGAATCACTGAACCTAAATTTCTCCTCTGTTAGCGCTTTATTATATCCATAACTCACGGCATTTATTTATTTGTCGTTATCCGGCTGTCCTCAGTTATAATCCATTTTCTATTAGTTTCAACATTCTTAACTGTATTATTTTCTTCCTTAATTACGCCGTATGTACGTGAATGCTAGAAACTACTGGATGCATTTCCACCAAGATTCGTATTTAGAATACACCTGTCCTTGATAGGTTTCAGGGCAAATATTGTTTCTAAATCCCTGAACTAACTGGGGGTTTATACGAAACCGAAACAGTGATTTTGCACTTCCAAAAAATATACACAACAAAAGTTTATGGAAGTCTACCTACCTTGGTAGAAATTAATGTCTAAACCTTTTTTTCTCATGTGCATCATTTCGATACGAGGATCAATAAGGGAGATATCATTAAAGGACCGTTTTTCTCTACAAGTCCCATCGGACTTAACTCACGAGCGGGTGCGTGTAAAGCGTATTCCTTACAACTTGAAAACTACTGAAGACATTCGAAACAAAATTTATATTTAGCATCCACCTGTCCAAAGGTAGGTTTTAAACGTAAATAACATTTCATGTTCCGGAATGGACTGGCGGTTTATAAGGAACCGAAATGGTGATTTTACTCTTCCACAATATATACAGAACAAGACCAACCTGACTGGAAATCGACCAAACCTGATGGAATTCCACCTCTAAACCTTTTTTCTCATGTGCATTTTTTCGTCAGGAGGATTAATAAGGGAGATATCATGAATGGTCACTTTTGCAGGTTAAGTCCAGCGGACATAGCCCAAAAGGTGTTTTACATGGAGCAGATTCCTTATCTATATAAATCAAATCGTAACGACTGTGTACCTCTACACTGACTATTTTGGCGAAATTTTCGTACAGCTTTCCGTTTAAGGGGTAATAATAACAATCTCCATAATTTTTGATTTCCTGAAAGTCCTAATTTTTACCCGCCTCGCCCAAAATCCACATTGTGGCATAATCTGCCAGAAGAATAAGAAGATAATTGAAATTTGACAAAATTATACGTTTTAGCCTGTAACGAATGAAAAATCCTATATCATTAAATTTTTCATTTTTTATCCCCGAAGAATATCGAAATATGCAGGCAATTTTAATGATGGTGCAGACCTTCGGAAATTCCTATCACGTAACGGATTGCACAATCTCCGTTCAATTTGGAATGATCTACAACCTTGGTCTTATGACTTTATGCCGTATCTGTATCCCTTTTACGTTTGATTTTTCTCTATTAATCGATGTTAAGTCAATTTGGAATTTTCACATGCATTATTCATACTTTCAATTACTTATATGAAATACAGAATCATCAAACTCTTCACGAAAATTGGCCCACTCAGTAGCCATATGTGAGCCAAATGCTACGGTACGTATGTAGCTGTCACATTATTATCCGAAAAGTAATGTAATGTGAGATGATCTTACAAAACCTTTACCCTGTTCCACGTTTCTAAATCTGACCCAAGAATAGATGACATATCATTGGACCAGCCATTTAGGCCACTAAATCCGGCGTGTCTTATGGTATAATCCTTTGTCGATATGACGTACGTTTAGTAGCAGTTAATCTGTAAATGAAGGTCTTCAATATTGTAAACACGCATATACTTTCGTATGTCGATCTATATATATTCACTGATGTCGATTTAGCGATCGAGAAAGGGTCGGTCTGCTATTGTAATCAGTACTCCCCACACCGACTTTGACTGGCAGTAGGAAAGGGTTCCTTCTCCAACTCCTGTGTAACTGTCATTAGTAAGGAAGGCCTACAATTGTAATGAATAGTTCCCTTCTCGATTTGACTTGCAGAAGGTAAGTGAGCATGCAGTTTTGTTTAAAACTCCCCTACCCGATTGTGTTTGGCAGTAGGCAAGGGTGCCCGCCATTATAAAGAAATGTACTCATCTAAAATGTGACTGGCATTAGGCATAGTGGCCTGCTATTTTGATGGAAACTCACCAACTTGGTGTGACTGGCAGTACGCTGGCTGGCAGTAGGAAAAGGGGCCTGTCATTATAATGATAACTGCACAACTCAATTTCGAGTGATAGTAGGGTAATTGCCTGCCATTATAATAAAAACTGTAATCTGTCTGGAGGTAGGAAAGGGGGGCTGCCATTTTAACGAAAACTCCCCAAATCGATTCTGTCCGCATAGTAGGCAATGGGGCCTGCAATTATAATGTAAACTTCCCAACCTGATTGTGAATGCCAGTAGGCAAGTGAGCCTGCCGTTATATCACAAATCCGTAACAAACACTTTACATTGGAAACGTACGGGGACCTCCCCATGCTCTTTCTCGGATAACGCTAAGAGACATGCAATTTTAAAACTATCTTATTTACTGCATGTACACTATTTACTTCGATATTCGAATACAATGTAGAATACCGTAGCGAAGCACGGGTACATTCGCTAGTTTACAATAAGATACAAAAGTTGAAAACTAGGAAAGCGGCTGGAATTGATCAGATTTCTGGGGATATACTAAAGACAATGGGTTGGGATATAGTACCATATCTGAAGTACTTATTTGATTATTGTTTGGCCAAAGGAGCTATACCAGATGAATGGAGAGTTGCTGTAGTAGCCCCTGTGTATAAAGGAAAGGGTGATAGACATAAAACTGAAAATTACAGGCCAGTAAGTTTGACATGCATTGTATGTAAGCTTTGGGAAGGCATTCTTTCTGATTATATTAGACATGTTTGTGAAATTAATAACTGGTTCGATAGAAGGCAATTCGGTTTTAGGAAAGGTTATTCCACTGAAGCTCAACTTGTAGGATTCCAGCAAGATATAGCAGATATCTTGGATTCTGGAGGTCAAATGGCCTGTATCGCAATTGACCTGTCTAAAGCATTTGATAGGGTGGACCATGGGAGACTACTGGTAAAAATGAGTGCAATTGGACTAGACAAAAGAGTGACTGAATGGGTTGCTATATTTCTAGAAAATAGATCTCAGAGAATTAGAGTAGGTGAAGGTTTATTTGACCCTGTAATAATTAAGAGGGGAATTCCTCAAGGCAGTATTATCGGACCTTTATGTTTTCATATATATATAAATGATATGAGTAAAGGAGTGGAATCGGAGGTAAGGCTTTTTGCGGATGATGTTATTCTCTATAGAGTGATAAATAAGTTACAAGATTGTGAGCAACTGCAACGTGACCTCGAAAATGTTGTGAGATGGACAGCAGGCAATGGTATGTTGATAAACAGGGTTAAAAGTCAGGTTGTGAGTTTCAGAAATAGGAGAAGTCCTCTCAGTTTTAATTACTGCATTGATGGGGTGAAAGTTCCTTTTGGGGATCATTGTAAGTATCTAGGTGTTAATATAAGGAAAGATCTTCATTGGGGTAATCACATAAATGGGTTTGTAAATAAAGGGTACAGATCTCTGCACATGGTTATGAGGGTGTTTAGGGGTTGTAGTAAGGATGTATAGGAGAGTGCATATCTGGTAAGACCCCAACCAGAGTATGGTTCCAGTATATGGGACCCTCACCAGGATTACCTTATTCAAGAACTAGAACAAATCCAAAGAAAAGCAGCTCAATTTGTTCTGGGTGATTTCCGACAAAAGAGTAGCGTTACAAAAATGTTGCAATGTTTGGGTTGGGAAGAATTGAGAGAAAGAAGAAGAGCTGCTCGACTAAGTGGTATGTTCAGAGCTGTCAGCAGAGAGATGGCGTGGAATGACATTACTAGACGAGTAAGTTTGAATGGCGTTTATAAATGTAGGAAAGATCACAATATGAAGATAAAGTTGGAATTTAAGAGGACAAACTGGGGCAAATATTCATTTATAGGAAGGGGAGTTAGGGATTGGAATAACTTACCAAGGGAGATGTTCAATAAATTTCCAATTTCTTTGAAATCATTTAGGAAAAGGCTTGGAAAGCAACAGATAGGGAATCTACCACCTGGGCGACTGCCCTAAATGCAGATCAGTATTGATTGATTGATCTCTCAACCATGGTACAACCCGAGGATCCCTAGGACATTGTTGTTTCCTAGAACCGATATGCAAATTCTGACACTATGTTGTAAGCTTGGAAGTGTTTCTGACTGTGGCCCCAGTAATCTGGATGGTCTCGTTCCGATCCCCAACTGAGTAATCCCTTGGTAATTGCCCTTTTCCTGTCCGGTTCCATGGCTAAAAGGTTAGCCTGCTAGCCTTTGGCCACAGGGGTCCCGGATTCGATTCCCTTAACCTTAATTGGTTAATTTCGCTTGCACGGTGTCTGGGTGTATGTGTCGTCTTCACCGTCATTTCATCCTCATTACGACGCGTAGGTTGCCTACGGGAGTCAAATCAAAAGACCTGCATCTGGCGAGCCGAACTTGTCCTCGGACCCTCCGGCACTAAACGCTATACGCTATTTCATTTCATTTTTTATTCTGCTCTTTTTCTCATGTCTTGACATTTGTAAACACAGGTTACATTCCCAATACTGAGGCTTCTACAGGAAAATATTCCCCCGCATCACAATCCTAAGAGTTTTCCTTTCATTCAAGTGGTATAAATATGGAAAATTATGATTCGCCCTATTGAGCCTTGCTAGTAGATTCTTTTTGTCGCTACATTTCGGCGTAAGTTTTTAATTTGTTCGTGACGTACGTAAAACAACGGCTGATCCTCGCTCTAATTTCAGGAAATATTTTTTGGGGGTGGGGGTGGGCGGTCCCACTGCCCCCCCCCCCCCCTTGGCTACGCTTGTGACTCCGACTTTGGTCCAAGTCCCTTCGCTTTCATCACTCACAAAAAATAAACAGGGAAAACAAACCATCCTGTTGGTAATTTCGCACCCACGCAACCACTGGATTCTTTTGCATAGGGCCTATATCCATTCTGAATTTACGCACGATTTCTTTACTTTTAATCTGCATCGTTATATCAAGATCAGGCAGTGGGCGGCCGGCATTCTTAATCTCAAGTTTGCGCTCAAGAGGGAGAGAAGAAAATTTTGTCTTTCTAGGTATCTGGACACTGTTCATACTCATTTTGTAGCTCCTTACCTTTCCCGAGCACAAAGATTGTGGACGCAACCACAATGCACAAAAAAAAAAACACACACGGACATAAGATTGTAACTTCTTTATGTTCTAAAAATTAAGTTTCTGTACGACACAATAGTACACTGACACGCTTGCACAGCGTACAATAATATAACGAATTATGATAAATACTGCAAAGTTTTATAAACACTACTATCACATGTGAAAAACAGAAGGAAATTTTAGGGATGTGTGTTCGCCCTGTTGACAACGTTGGTAACTTAATTTTACGAACTCGTGTGGGCTAGGCAGTTAGCATTTGCATTGGTATCATCTTCCCGCAATTTTTTTTTTTTTTTTTTTTTTTTTTTTTTTTTTTTTTTGCCTCTGACCGGGCGAGTTTGCCGTGCGCGTAGAGGCGCGCGGCAGTGAGCTTGCATCCGGGAAATAGTAGGTTCGAATCCCACTATCTGCAGCCCTGAAGATGGTTTTCCGTGGTTTCCCATTTTCACACCAGGCAAATGTTGGGGCTGTACCTTAATTAAGGCCACGGTCGCTTCCTTCCAACTCCTAGGCCTTTCCTATCCCGTCGTCGCCATAAGACCTATCTGTGTCGGTGCGACGTAAAGCCCCTAGCAAAAAAAAAAAAATGCCTCAGTGATTTTTAAGTTAAGTTTCTCTCCAAGAAGTAATTACTCCAAAGAAGGCAAATGAATAGATGTTCAGTAAGTATTAGTAATATATTTGGGACAAAGTATCAATCGGAATTTGGCAGTTTAATGTGACTTTTGTTAGTAATGATGCTTTCCAACACTAGTGTTAACCATATGTACTATTCTTTGCTGCCGTAGTTAAATTCCTGTAAGGGCAACAGATGGCAGGCATGTACTAGTTTTCTGACCCCAACAACACGACTTGCGATTACGAAGACGGGTGAGAGAGAGTGGCATACTGCGCATGCGTAAATCACGGATATTCGTTTGTGCGGGGTCACAATCGATTTGGGAAGTTTTTGTTACAATCGCAGGCACCCCTTTCCTACTTCCAGACTGATTACAGTTGAGGAGATTTTATAATAATGGCAGGCAGCTTTCCTACGGCCAGGTAAATTGAGTTGTGCTGTTATCATTACAATGATAGGGCACTTTTGCAATCTAGCCAGCTTAATACCAGTCACACCAAGTTGATGGGTTTTCATTAAAATAGCAGGCCACTGTGCCTAATGCCAGTCACATTTTAGATGGGTACATTTGTTCATAATGGCGGGCACCATTACCTACAGCCAAACACAATCGGGTAGGGGAGTGTTGAAAACATCCGCATGCTCCATTGACTTCTGCAAGTGAAATCGAGAAAGGAATTATTCATTAAAATGGTGGGCCCACTTTACTAATGCCACTTACACAGGAGTTGGAGCAGGACTCCATTCCTACTGCCAGTCAAAGTCGATGTCGGGAGTACTGATTACAATAGTAGGCACAAATTTCTTGACCTCGAAAAATCGACATCAGTGAATATATATACATAGGTCGACATACGTAATTATATGCATGTTTGAAATATTGCACACCTTCATATACATATTAACTGCTGCTATCGACAAACGGATTCTACCACAAGACGTCGTACATAGCGGTATAAATGGCTGTATCTCGTCTATTCATGGGTCAGATTGAGTAAGATACATTGAATAGGGTGAACTTTGGGTTAGATTGTCCAACAGTGCATTACTTTTCGCATAATTATATGCCAGCTACAAATATAGCATTTGGCATATATATGGCTACTGTGTGGGCAAATGTTCGTGTAGAATTTGATGATTCTCTCTTTGCCACTGGCGTAGCCAAGGGGGGGGGCAGGGGGGCCGCCCCCCCCAAATATTTCCTGAAACTAGGGCGAGGATCAGCCGTTGTTTTACGTACGGTACGAACAACTTAAAAACGTACGTCGAAATGTTAATTTAACGTAGCGACAAGAATCTACTAGCAGGGCTCTATAGGGCCATACATAATTATCCATATTTGTACTGCTTGAATGAAAGGAAGACACTTGTGATGCGCGGGGATATTTCCCTGTAGAGGACTCACTATTGAGAATGTGTTGAAAAATGTCAAGACATGAAGAAAGGGGCAATTAGCAAGGGATTACTCAGTAGGGGGCCGGAACGTGACCACCAAGATAACGGGGACGACGGCCAGAAACAGTTGCAAGCTTACCACATCTTGTCAGCTTTTGCATATCGGTTCCAGGAAACAACAATGTCCTAGGGATCCTCGGGTTGTATCGTGGTTGAGAGATGTGCTGTGTTTAAGTTGCAGCGTTGGGAAGACTGTGACAGGATTGTGAACTGCACGTTAGTTCCTCATTTTGTGCCATATAAGTAACTTTTTTGAAGAGGGACCGTTTTGTCACTGAGAAGCCAACACTATGTGCATCCTCGGTAAGTTATGAAAAGGTTTTTTTTATTCTTCCAGTAGCAAAACAACCGCGGATGCGTGCCTAAGTTCGATAGGTAGGCCTATATATTTTGTCAAATGCTCGGGGATTGATTGGAACCTCAAATGGCAGCATCAAAAGTGCGGGTAACTATTTTGTAATTGGCGGGCGTGATAACTCAGTTCCAATGGTTCTATCTTCTCATCAGAACGGCCCAGGCTTGAATCGCAGTCGATGCATGAAACATTTTTAAATGGGAAGTCACGTTCTATTGATACGGATTCTACTTATAAACTAGATCCCGTCTCTTACCTTTCTTTTCCTTATACTTTTGAGCCAGAACCGCATCATTTATAGTGGTGTATTTTGAGTATCCAACTATTATTCGGACCTACCTTGTACCTTAAATGGTGAGTGAATGCAGTGGCGTACCCACAAAATAATTTCAGTGCCCAATAGTGTGGATACAACTTTTCCTTGGAAAGGGTTGTGAAAAAAAGATTTTTTAGTTTTTATTTAGAATTTGCTTTACGACGCACTGTAGGTCTTATGACGACGATGGGAAAGGAAAGGGCTGAGAGTGGGAAGAAGCGGCCGTGGCCTTAATTAAGGTACAGCCCCAGCATTTGCCTGGTGTGAAAATGCGAAACCACAGAAAACCATCTTTAGGGCTGCCGACAGTGGTGTTTGAAACCACTATCTCCCGGATGCAAGCACACAGCTGTGCGCCCCTAACCACACGGTCAACTCGCCGGTGGATATGAAAAGAAAGCCGGTCCTACCGAGTGCGGTGACGGATCTTCAATAGATTTTGTTGGTTTTGATTGTTACCATGTACAATCATAGCTTCTGTACACTTAACATAAACCTGCTGCATTATTGAAACTGTTCGTAAAATTGATAATATCGTTCTTCGTTTGTGAGGAAGTAGAATCTTCAATTAATTTGTCTTCTTAAAAAAGGAACCACTTTGGTACTACACCCCGTGAAGGTGACTACCTTCCAGGCCGTAGATATTTAGATTACGGGAGACTCAAGGAAAACTCTACTGCACCAAAAAACAATCCTGTATCCTCCTCATCCCTTGCTTTTCTTAACTCTGTCAGTGCCTGGAATCGAATGCAGGATGCTTTAAGCCAAATTTGAGAATAAGGATACCTAAAAGTAACCAGCCGGCCCCACGGTGTAGGGGTAGCGTGCCTGCCTCTTACCGGAGGCCCCGGGTTCGATTCCCGGCCAGGGCAGGGACTTATACATACCTGAATCTGAGGGCTGGTTCGTGGTACACTCAGCCCACGTGTTTATAATTGAGGAGCTATCTGACGGTGAGATGGCGGCCCTGCTCTAGAAAGCCAGGAATAACGGCGGGGAGGATTCGTCGTGCTGACCACACGACACCTCGTAATCTGCAGGCCTTCGGATTGAACAGCGGTCGCTTGGTAAGCGATGGCCCCTCGGGGCTCTTACGCCATGGAGTTTGTTTGGAAAAGTGAACAGAGAAGGAAGCGCCACCCCAGCAGGACTCAGCTTCCAGCTAGTTCTTCTTTCCGGCCTCGTGCATTTAGGACAGTAAGAAAATGTACGCCTTAATAAATGCTCCTCATAAAACCTTTGTAAAAATACTAACTGCATCTACAATAATTACAAACGCCTCCTTTTCATACGGCTCAGTTGGTTGATTCGCTGTCCTTCTGAGTCTGAGTTCGCAGGTTCAAATCCCGGTTTGAATCGGTAACCCTTAAAACGGTGTTGAAATGGCAACAGCTCAGTGTCGTTGGTTTCTGGCACGTTAATAAGAATTATACATACGAATATTAGCGTCACAAAACTCTAACTTTATACTACTAGGCCTATATTCTGTATCCCAGGCTTGCGAGGGAAAGTAATTAACAATTTACTTTACGACGCACCGACACAGATAGGTCTTATGGCGACGGTGGGATAGAAAAGGCTTAGGAGTGGGAAGGAAGCGACCGTGGCCTTAATTAAGGTACAGCCCCAGCATTTGTTTGATGTGAAAATGGGAAACCACGGGAAAACATTTTCAGGGGTGCCGACAGTGAGGTTCGAATCCACTATCTCCCGGATGCAAGCTCACAGCTGTGTGGCTCTAACCGCGTTGGAAACTAATAGGACAAGGTAAACCCTACATAGCATATGTTGTAACGTGTACTTTTCTTTACCAACTAACAAAATATCCTTACCCATACGCTTTACATTATTTATTTACTTATTTATTTATTTATTTATTTATTTATTTATTTATTTATTTATTTATTTATTTATTTATTTATTTATTAGTGCCTTCAGTTCAGTGGCGAAGTTAGAGATCCAGGCCCTCTCGTACACTTAACCACATACTAATCAGAATCTTAAATAAAATACTGAGATACTTAAAATAGTTAAAACTACATAAATTAAGAGAATTGAAAATAAATTTAAATAAATCACTAAATTAATATTAGAACTAATTAATATTAAAAACTCTTAACAATGGCTAATTCTCAGGAACGCACACATTCATACTTCAACCATTCAGTCAGCTGTCCTCAGCAGGTAGTCTCGGCAGGTGACTTTAAATCGTGATTTAAAAAAGCTAGTTTCTCTGACCTGAACTGGCAGGGAATTCCATAATCTGGCGACAGTCACCACAAATGATCTATTAATTTTATTTGTGCGGTGCAGTGGAATAGAAAGAATGAATCTAGAACGGTGTATTTAAGTTGTGAAATGATGATAAAAAGATGAATTTAGAAGAAATATACATTGGCTTACTTTCAGCTACCACTCTGATCACCATCGTTAAAGTGTGTAGCTGCCGACGTTTACCAGTCATCAGTCATGAGACAGCCTGATAGTATGGGGTGATATGAACATTGTAATTGATATTGTAAATAAATCGCAGGCAGGTGTTCAGTGCTCGTTGAAGTTTAAGTGTTTCTTCTCTCGTCATGTCAACTAAAACAACGTCACAATAGTCAAGAATAGCGAGAATGGGTGTATGTATTAGTTTGGCCTGTAGCTCAAATGGAAATACATCCCTCTGCCGTTTAAGAGGGTGAAGAACTCCAAAAATCTTTTTACGTATTTCTTTCGTGTGATCAGACCAATCAACTGTTTCATTCATCATTACGCCGTGATTTTTAACCGTTTTACTGTAGGGAATAATGTTACCATTCAGTAGGATAGGCGGGATTGCGATATTGTTTGAGCAGCTCAGTAATTTTCGTGATCCAATTATAATTGTCTGATATTTTTTGCAGTTTAGTATAAGAGAGCTTCGTTGTGCATATACACTGAGTCGTCGGAGGTCCCTGTTAATATCTTGTTTTGCAGTGTCTATATATTTGAAGATCGTCAGCACAGAGGTCATGTATGTTAGCTTCCGGAATCCGCACGAATCTACCACTCTTACTTGGATCCAAGGACACTCATTTCCATTTTCGGTATTCTACACCACCTAAATATGGAAGTTTGGACACCTACCAAATAAAATTCTGGATGAATGCCCCCCCCCCAAACTGAAATCCTGGCTACGCTACTGCTTTTGCTGTAAGTGATTCAAAGTGTGAATTATAAGTGTAAAACGTGCAAAATTTACTTACAGTTGAGATATAGAGAAAGATCCAGCATAAAAGGGATAGAGATACGACAAAAGATCATGGGACCAAAGTTGTAGATCACTCCAATTTGAACTGAGATTGTGGTAGGACTTACCAATTAGCCGCGAATACCTCGAAACAAAGGTCTGCACCGTCATTAAAATTGCCTCCATATTTCGATATTCTTAGGGAATAAAAAGTGAAAAATTTAAAGATCTTGGAAGTTTTCAGTCTGTTGCAGGCTAGAACGTATACTTTTGACTAATTTCAATTTTCTAGCTCGACTGGCAGCTTGTGCTGCAATCTTCAGTTTGTGGGAGAAGGGTAAAAATTAGGACTTTCAGGAAACTAAAGCAAAAATATGCAGGTGGTCATTATTTTGCCAAAATAGTCAATGTAGTGACACAGGGTTGTTGCGATTTTATTTATATAGATAGACTAGCTGATGCGCCCGTGCTTCGCTACGGGATTCTCGGAAAGTCTGGCTTTGTGGTTTTCATAACTGAAGTCAACATAGATCATGTCAGTAGCGACTGAAAGCAATGAAAAACCACACATTTTCTCAATTTTAACGAACTGTACCAGTCCCAGTGTGTTATGTACCAATAGTAATTTACGAACCAGAAGAATGGGGTGCATGAGAAGAAAGTTATCCAACTCCCCAGCTACTTCCCGCCAATATTCAGGCAGGCTCTTACACTTGGTACAACCGGGAGTGTTGGCCGTGCGGTTAGGGGCGCGCAGCTGTGAGCTTGCATCCGGGAGATAGTGGGTTCGAACCCCACTGTCGGCAGCCCTAAAGATGGTTTACCATTGTTTCCCATTTTCACACCAAGAAAATGCTGGGGCTGTACCTTAATTAAGGCCACGGCCGCTTCCTTTCCACTCTTTGCCCTTTCCTATCCCATCGTCGCCACGAGACCTATCTGTGTCGGTGCGACGTAAGGCAAATACTTGGTACGCACCAGTAATCCCACCTATCGGAGATGAGTGGCAACAGAAGACACAAAGTACGTCTCAACAAATAATATTCAACTTACTGTTATGGTTGAAATATTTTATGACATTTCTATATTGTTGGCCTTCACATTTGTTTTCTTTCGACTCTGTGATACGGCGTCTTATAAAATTATATATGGCGTAGACTGTAGTCCCTTACTCTCCGACTTTACATACCGATTTTTATTTAATTCTGTTCACGATTTACTCCTGACTCGGCGCTGACATGGACTTAAGCAACAAAAATCGAAATCCATGAATCTCTCTGTTGTCATATCCTGTACGGTAAAAAATGTATAGTGATCGTAAATGTAATACTACATAACTTTAGTTGTGTAGTATTTATCGATAGGACCGCTAATAACATAAATACTGTATATGAGAATTAAATTCCAGGTCTTCCCTTAAACTAACATTTCACTCAGCGTGAATGAAATAGTGTATAGCCTAGGTTGAGGCGATTTATTCCTCGACTTTGCATACTCATTTTCATTAATATAGAACCACTAATAACATAAATATTTTAAAAATAAATTTCAGACCTTCCCCTATCAATTCACTCAGCGTGAATACAATTATTTATAGACTAGATTGTAGCCACATATTCTCCTACTTTTCATACCGATTCTCATTAAATTCTCTTCAGCCGTTTTCTCGTGATGCGTGGACAGACAGACAGACAGACAGACAGACAGACAGACAGACAGACAGACAGACAGACAGACAGACAGACAGACAGACAGACAGACATTACGGAAAATTAAAAAGTGCATTTTCTTCTTACTGTGGACAAGACCGATATATACACAGCACCCTTTTTAAATTCTGAGCAATGTACAGACAAAACTCTTATTTTTTAAATATATATTTATATATATATAGGATTCTGCTCCACGTACAACACCTTTTGGGCAACTTCCGCTGGACTTAGCCTGCAGAACTGACCGTTCATGATATATCCCTTATTAATCCTCCTATCGAAATCATGCACGTGAGAAAAACTATATAGAAATTGATTTCCATTAACGATGGGAGAATTCAGTTAACTTTGGGTGTGCGTATTTTGCCGGAGTTCAAAATCATGGTTTAGGTTTCGGATGAACCCTCGGTAAATTTTGGTATTCAGGAATAATATTGACCATAAAACCTACCCAAGGACAGGTAGATTCTAAATATCAAGTTTGGTAGAAATATATCCAGTAGTTTCCACGTTATAAGAACTGAGACAAGCCGACAGACACCAGAGCAGAAACGGAAAACTGTAGGAAAAGTTTGCCAAATATTCAATGAAGAGACACGCGGCCGTAATGATTTTTTATGTAGAAGTCTAAATAAATAATTGAGATAGCGCGAAATCCAAATTATGTGATTCCAACATTGCACACACAGAGGTCCTCTAATATCACAATAGGAAATGTGACAGCAACGTTTAACGTCACACTCGATTCAACACATACCTCAGAAATATGTCACATAATTCAGAACAATTTACCAAACTATTTTTGTATTTTTCCGTATGGATGCACTTCAATTAATTTTTAATATTATTAGATCATGTCTCCTTATTAAATAAACTGGTAAAAGTTGACCATGATGTATGGCATATCAGAACACGGGGATTCATAAATTCTCGGAGGTTCATTTCTAAGTAATAACCGTGAAATATGACATTCCAAGAAAAGAATCAATCACACGCATCATTACATATCCACTCAAATTTTATACCATTCGGATATAAAATAATTATTATAATAACCAATCTCGTTTTATTAGCAATCTAGGATTTAATTTGCAGATTTAACTATATGTTCTTTACGACTTCACGTTTTCTTTTTAGAAAATTATTGAGAACAGTAACATGCAAGGTGTAATATAATTTTAAAATAATATTTAGAAGAATTAAACACTGGACGAAGCTTAAAATCACAAAATGTTGCGAGAACTCTCAGGCATGTAACGTTACGGTATTCTACATGGATATCGTAGTAAATTACGTCTCATGCAGTAAAAAATACATGTCTCTTCTCGTTGTCCAGAAGTAGGTTTCCATAGTATATTTCCAATGGAAAGTGCTAGTTGCGGAGTTGTGATGATAACCGCAGGCTAACTTGCCTACTCCCAAACGCAATCGGTTATGGGAGTTTTGAAAAATTGCAGTGGTAGTCCCTCCTTACTAATGCTAGTTACAAAGTAGTTGGAGAAGGATCCCATTCCTACTAACAGTCAAATTCGATGTGGAGTGCAGCGATTACAGTAGCAGGCGCCCTAACGCAGAGAGTCACTGTCGAGGTAAAATATTAATTATAATGGCAAACACACCCGATCTACATTCTTACTAATCGAGTTCAATATAGATCGACATACGACTTATATGCATGTTTACTTTATTGCAAACCTTAATTTACAGATTAACTGCTGCTAAACGATACAGCCTCTCGACAAACGGATTGTACCCTAAGAAGCCTCATTTAGCGGTATTAAGATATTTTCTCCTGTCTCATCTCTTCATGGTTGAAAATGAGTTAAGTTCGTTGAATTGGGTGAAATTTGGTTATGGTTTCCTCACAGTACATTACTTTTGGGCACTAATAAGACAGCTACAAAGATAGAACCTAGCTCACTTGGCTATATGCGTGCAGAAATAGACATTTCTACCTTTCGTATAAGTGATTCGAACTACGAATTATACGTGTACATAGAGCAAAATGTTAGTATAATCGAGAAATGGAGACAAATCTAACATATAAAGAATAGAGATACGACGAAACTTCAGAGGATCAAATTGTAGATCACCCCAAATTGAACTGAGGTTGTGACATCCGTTTTGTGATAGGATTTACCGTTTAGCCGTGAAATAACTCGAAATGGAGGTCTGCCCCGACATTAAAATTGCCTCAATATTAAGATATTTTCCGTGGATAAAAAATGAAATATTTAAAGATCTTGGAAGCTCTCCGTCGATTACCGTCTAAGACGTATAGGGGAGGATCGGGAGGTATCGAGCAGCGGCTGGTGTCGGACAATCAAAGATGTCTTTCTTAACAGCATGTGGCAGAGCCTCTTTAGGGTGGGTACAACCTATTCGGTCGAGAGGTAGGGTCGTTTTTGAGTGGTAGTGTATTTTTGTCCTTTGTGTGATTTTAGACCGGCACGGATTTATTTTTAACAAGATGTAGGAGGAACAAGGATAAGAAACAGTATTCCTTACTTTGTGATATTGTGGGTTTCTTTTCGAACGTTCTCGTTCAGTTCCTGTTGTTGTCATTCCGGCGGTATCGGACATCATAGGTTGCAGTTCCGTCCGGGTTACTGATAGTACCATCCTTTGTTTTAGGTAAACATGGGGAATATACGAGGACAATGGGAAGAAAGCAATATGATATTAGCTGTGAATAGTGTCAGGAACAATAAAATGAATATTAGAAAGGCCAGCCGACGTTTCTCTGTTCCAAAAATGACGTCAGGTGAATTAAAACTCTTGGAGCTGGTAAAGATATTACAATAAAAGTGTATACGGTGAACAGTGGGACTTATCAAGAGAACATTTTAAGATGAAGAAAACAATGACCTGTGCATGCATATCAAGATCCTAGACAGCCAGCTCATGCCACTCAACAAAACAGAATTTTTAAAATTTGTGTAGCATTTTGCTGAAGAATTGAGAGATAATAATAATTTCGTGTGGCTATTTCTAGCCGAGTGCAGCCCTTGTAAGGGAGACCCTCCGATGAGGGTGGGCGGCATCTGCCATTTCTAGGTAACTGCGTGTTATTGTGGTGGAGGATAGTGTTATGTGTGGTGTGTGAGTTGCAGGGATGTTGAGGACAGCACAAACTGTATATAAGAACATCATGTAGAATGTAATTGTATATTTGTATATTATAATTTTTAAGTGGTGATGGAGGCACTTTTGTGTATATGGGGCTATGCCCTTTCTCCATTCACCATCCCTAAATTGTAACTACAATTAGTGGAAAATAAATAATAATAATAATAATAAACACCCAGCCCTCGGGCCATTGGAATTAACCAATAAAGGTTAAAATCCCCGACTCGGCCGGGAATCGAACCCAGGACTTTTAGAACCGAAGGCCAGTACGCTGACCATTCAGCCAACGAGTTGGACAATTGAGAGATGAACATAGGTTTAATGTAACTAAAATGATGGCAGGAAAGGATTTTTATTATCATTTTATGAAGAGCCAGCAGGACGGCTCAGTCTACTAGCTTGCAGCGAGCAGTACCAAGGAGCAAGTGAATGAATCTTTTGAAACATTAATTGACCTTATGACAAAATATTTGTTTAGTCCATCAAGAATCTTCAGCGCTGATGAGTGTGATATTCGAAGAATGGCTAAACGTTAATTTGTTCGTATTTCAATGTGAAAAATCTCTTTTTGTTAAAAAGATAAAGATTGTCCGGTACCACCCTCCATTTTTCAAACATACGAGAGGGTAATGAACTCACAATTTGTTAATATTGCCCGTAGTTTTAATTGTGATATAACATAATCTGGTGAGTAAGTTATTATAAAAATATACTGTAGATGCTTATAAAATGCATTACATGACTTTATTTTCTATTCCATAAAAGAAATATGACAAGAAAGTTAAACTGTCCGATACCTCCCGACATTCCCCTAATGTTGCCAAATTTCAATTTTCTAGCTCGTCTGGCATATTGTGCCCCAATCGTGCGATTTGGGGGGGGGGGGGGTTACAAATGAGGACTTTCAGTAAACTAAAGCAAACAAATATGCAGATGGACATTATTACACTTGAAACTTATAACTGACAGAAAGGTCAATGTACAGACACACGCTCTGCTCTACGTGCAGCGCCTTTCGGGCAATGTCCGCTGGACTTAGCCTGCAAAACAGAGCGTTCGTGACATCTCCCTTATTAATCCTCCTAACGAAATGGTGCACATGGGAAAAAAGTTTTAGAAATTGATTTCCATTAAGGATGGTAGATTTACATTAATTTTGGATGTGTATATTTTGCGGGATTGCAAAATCATCGTTTCTGCTACGATTAAACCCCAGTAAATTTAGGTATCCAGAAATAATGTTGTCCTTAAAACCCACCCAAGGACAGCAGGACTCAAAATATCAAGTTTAGTAGAAATATACGTATTTAGTAGTTTTCAAGTTCTAAGAACTCAGACACCAAACTTAACAAATATGCAGATGGTCATTATTACACCTGAAACGGATAAATGTAGGGAATTTTCGCCAAAACAGTCAATGTGCAGACACACGGTCGTTACGATTTCATTTATATAGAAGACACATAAGCTTGGGCACGTTTATAAATGCAGACCTTCATTTCGACGTTTACTGCTCCTAAACGGTACATCATCTCAACAAACGGTTTAAGCCATCAGGCGCCCCTTTTATCTTTTTTTGTTATTTGCTTTACGTCTCAGCGACACAGATAGGTTTTATGGTGACGATGGGATAGGAAGTGGCTAGGAATATGAAAGACGCGGCCGTGACCTTAGTTAAGGTGCCTGGTGCGAAAATGAGAAATCACGGAGAACCATCTTCTTGGCTGCCGATATTGGGGTTCGAACCCACTAACTCCCGGATGCAAGTTCACAGCTACGCGCCTCTAACCGCACGGCCAACTCACCCGGTCCCCGTTTATCGTTCTACATGTTATCATATCTCTAATATGTATTTGATAGAATGAGTTCGAAAATTTGAATAGTGTGAAATGTGGCTACATTTGTAACACTTTATATCACTTTTGCGTACTTATGAGCTAGAATCATGAGATTTGGTTACCGTGTAGTCATTGGTCGTATCAATGTGCATACTAAATTTGATAACTATCTTTCTTACAAGTGTGTCAAACAATGATATATACTTGTGAAAATAACAAAATTTACGTACAGTCGAGAAATACAGACAAATCTAACGTATAAGGGAGAGAGATACGACAAAATGTATTAGGAGCAAAATTAGGGAACACTTCAATTTGAACTGTGATTGTGCCATCCGTTTTGTGATAGAACTTACCGGTTAGCCACGAAATACCTCTAAACGAAGGTCTGCACCGTCATTAGAATTTCCTCGATTTTCGATATTCCTCAGGGATAAACAGGTAAAAATTTAAAGATCTTGGAATTTTTCCGTCAGTTACAGGCTGAACGTATTATTTCGACAAATTTCTATTTCCTAGCACGTCTGTCAGATTGTACCGCATTCTGGATTTTGGGGGAGGGCGGTAAAAGTTAGGAAACTAAAGCCAAAAAGTATGCAGGTGGTCACTATTGCCCCTTGAACGGATAGCTCTGCAGAAATTTCGCCAAATTAGTTAATGTACAAACACACGGTCGTTACAATTTGATTTATATAAATAGATAAGGAATCTGCTCCACGTACAACACATCTGAGCTATGTCCGCTCGTTATAACCTGAAAAAAGACCCTTCATTATATCTCCCTTATTAATTCTACTGATGAAATGATGCATATGGGAAGACGTTTCAGAAATTGATTTCCATTAAGAATTCCGTTAATTCTGGATGTGCATATTTTTCGGGAGTGCAAATCATTGTTTCGGTTTCAAATAAATCCCCCGTAAATTTAGGTACTCAGAAAAAATATTGACCCTAAAACCTACCCAAGGACTGGTGGAGTCTAAATATCAAGTTTGGTAGAAATTTATCCAGGAGACTTCAAGTTATAAGAACACAGGCAAACAAGCAAACAAACAGACAGACAACAGACCAACCGACAAACGGACACCAAAGCTAAAACTACGCAGATGGTCATTAACACACCTGAAACGGATAACTGTAGGGAAATTTCGAGAAAATAATTTAGGTCACATATTAAGAGGAAACAAATATGGACTCATTCTCTAGGGTAAAATAGAGGGCAAACGGCGAGTTGGCAGACCAGAGATAACATGGTTACACAACATCAATCAGTGGACCGGTATTGAGACAACTGAGAGACTCTTACGACTGGCAGAAGACAGAAAAACGTTTTCCAGAGTAATCGCCTACGTCTGGGCAACCGGATATGGCACTTGAAGAAGAAGAATCAATGTGCAGACATACGGTCGTCCCGATTTTATTTATATAGAATGACAGGTAGGCATTAGCACGTTTAAAATTGCAGACCTCCACTTCGAGATTTACTACTCCTCAACAGTACATGATATATACAAACAGTTCCGGCCATCAGACGCCCAGTTAATCTTTCTAGATGCTTAGTTCTAATACATTTTCTCGTATCTCTCATATTTATTGGTTAGATTGAGTTCGAAAATTGAATAGGGTGAAATTTGGGTACATTTTTAACGCTCTACTTTATTTCTTGCATGCTTGTATGTATCATGAAATTTTGTTCACATACGGTCTTCAATCGTGTCAACATGCGCACCAAACCTGATGACTCTATCCTTCCTGTAAGTGTGTCAAGCAATGAAATATACGTGTAAAAATCACCAAATTTACGAACAATCCAGAAATACATACAAATCTAACGTATGAGGGAGAGAGATACGACAAAATATCATAGGACCAAAGTTGTAGATCACTCCAAATTGAACTGAGATTTTGCCATCCATTTTTGTGATAAGACTTACCATTTATCCAACAAATACCTCAAAAGGAATTTCTGCACAATCATTAAAATCGCCTCCATATTTCTATATTTTGCTGGGGGAAAAGTGAAACATTTGAACATCTTGGAATTTTTCCGTCGGTTAGAGGCTAAAAGCTATTTGAAGGAGACAATCTACTGCAGAAAATGTACAGCAATTGCAAGCGGCCATTGTCACTTTTCTACCGAGAGTTGTGTAAGGACTTGTGTCGTAGAGTGATCACGAACATGCGGGTTCGTCTCGAAGCTGTTGTACATCCGTCCGCTTCTGAACGTGCAAGTTTTTTCACTTTCAGTAACTCACTTGAAAGATGAAGAATTACCATCCCCAAGGTACTGGGTGTATGTAACTCCATACTGAGGTGGGGATCGATTAAACATGTCATTGAGTGCTGCTGACTCCACTGTAATTACCGGAGCATTTATTTTATTTATTTCATGCCTTCATATGGGGCGAATTTAAGGCTAACGGCCCTCTCTTACACTTAACCACATATCTAATAAACTTCGTAAAACAGAATAATGAAATAATATAACAAAATATAAATCATAACCTCATTCATTCTTCCATTCATACTGCCATTCATACAAGCTGGTTATACATTTAATAAGTAATCTCGGCAAGACCGCTTGAAAGAAGCTAAGGAAGTGCAATTCCTAACACTAACTGGAAGGGAATTCCATAGCCTTGCACCAGACACTTAAAAGGAGCGGTTAAATGAAGATGAGCGATGTACAGGAATTGAGAGTGTAGTACTCGATCGTGTGTTGTGTTCATGAGAGGAGAAGAGTAAATTAAACTTTGAGGATAAGTACTGGTATTTAGATTCATTCAGCAGACGATGTCGTAGTTTATCGATTTTTTACCAGGAAAGAAGTTCATAATAGGGGGAGATATGAGTTGAAAATTTAATTGAAAATATAAACCTAATGCATGAGTTCATTGCCCTCTGTAATTTTAGTGTTTGTTCCATGGTGGCATCTATCATTACAATATCACAATAATTAAGTATGGGAAATATGAGGGTCTGGATAAGTTTAATTTTCAAACTTAGTGGAAGAAGTGATTGGCGAGTTTTGAGAGGGTGAAGTGACGAGTGAATTTTCCTACAGATGCTTGTTATGTGCTCACTCCAATCTAGTGTGTCACTTATGATAATCCATGATTTTTTACAGACTTCTGAAATGGTATAGCTACACCACAAAGCAAAAGTGAAGGCAATAACTTCTTATTAAGGATATTTAACTGCCTTTGTTGCCCTATTATAATAGCTTGTGTCTTTTTAGGATTAATTAATAAACAGTTCTTATTTGAATAGGGGCCAATCAGATTTAAAATGGAATTCATCTGATGAATTCCAAACTCAATATCAATAGCTTTACAGTGATAATACATTTGTAGATCATCTGCATATAAATGATACTTACAGTTACTGAACTGAGAAGATATATAATTTATATATAGAGTAAACAGAAGAGGTCCAAGCACGGATCCCTGTGGGACACCTGTTTGCTTCGTCTTCCAGTCTGTGGTGATGCCGTGTATGACAACAAGTTGTCGCCGATTGGTAAGGTACGAAACAAAGAGCTGAATAGCAGAGGGACTCAGATTAAATCTTTGTAATTTCGCTAATAATATGTCAATAATTACTGTGTCAAATGCACTACTGAAGTCAAGTAAAATAAGTATAGTCACTTTCCGCTCATCTATAGCTGTAATTCTTAGTAATGCCGTCCCTGTGCTATGTCCTTTCTTGAAACCAGATTGGAAGGGGTCACGCAGATAATATTTTTCCAGATATTGTTCAAGTTGGCTATAGATCAATTTTTCTAGAGCTTTAGACAGTGCTGAAAGAATGCATACAGGACGAAAGTCGGATGCTACATTAGCTGGCGACCTTTTTGGAACTGGGACAACTTGTGCATCTTTCCACTTTGTTGGAAAATAACTACGGGAGAGGTATGCATTAAATAAGTCAGTAATAACGGCAATATTATAACCATAATGTTAGCAATAAAGAGAATAGGGATTTCATCAGCCCCTGTTGCATGAGATTTAATTGAAATCAGTACTCGTCTCACTTCAGACTCTGAAACAGTTCGAAATTCGAAACATGGGCGATCAGATGATTGTTGTCATATTATAGACTTGATGGTGGCCTGCACTATATCGTGTTCAGGAGTAAAAGCATCTGTTGAAAAGTGTCTATTAATCTCGTCAAGCGGTATTTCTGGTTTAGCATGGTTCACAGGAGGCCTTCCAATACCTAATGAACGAAGTTGTCGCCAAGTACTACCAGCGTTTATATTATTGGATAGACGCCGGAAGTAATCGAATGTCTTATTGCGGATAATTTGTTTAATTCGATTTCGCAGTACACGGTATTGTTCAAATGTGTCAGCTGATAAATTTCGTTTGTAACGTCTATATAACGAATCACGCTGAGCCATCAAAGATTTAATTTCAATTGTCAGCCACGGACAGGGCGGGCGTGTTACTTTCACACAGCGCTTAGGAGCATGCTTATTGTAAAGTCCATGAATATGAGAATTAATATTTTCCAGTTTTTCATCTATGTCATTCATTAGTATTATGTCACCCCAAGGACATTTGCATGCATCTTCTTTTAGGTGATTGAAATCTATATTATTAAAGTCTCCAAAAGTCACGTATTTCGACCTATATTTAGGAACTCTTAGCGAATACGTGAAGTATATAAGGTCATGAGTTGATATTTCAGGAACAGGTATTTGGCCGTGTTTAAGAACCTTGTGTGGATTATTGGTTATCATGAGATCAATTAGTGTATCAGAAGAGACGGTGGAAGTATGAACGTGGTTAGTTGGTTCCGAGGGAAATATTGTCATGTCACAGGAGAGAAAAATATTTCGAAAACGTATTGTTTCACTAGTCCGAGTTAACAAATTTGTATTAAAGCCGCCTAGTATAATCACGTGTTCATAAGATGGTAAAAGTCTCATTAAACCGTCCTCTAACTCAACAATGCCCCCTGCATTTGGAGGCCTATATACAACCCCAATGAGTAACTTACTTTAACAGTGTCTATAATAATTTTAACAAACATAAATTCAGGAACAGGATTTGTAGTAGTGGTAGAAGTTTTTACCACTGTACTCCTGAGATTAAGCTTACAAAACAATGCAACACCACCTCCACGCCTGCTCATCCTATCAAATCGATGAATACGATACCCTTGTATGTCAACCATACTGGAAGGTAAAAATAATAATAATAATAATAATAATAATAATAATAATAATAATAATAATAATAATAATAATAATAATAATAATAATGTTATTTGCTTTACGTCCCACAAACTACTTCTTAAGGTCTTCGGAGACGCCGAGGGGCCGGAATTTAGTCGCGCAGGGGTTCTTTTACGTGCCAGTAAATCTACCGACACGGGGCTGTCGTATTTGAGCACCTTCAAATACCACCGGACTGAGCCAGGATCGAACCTGCCAAGTTGGGGTTAGAAGGCCAGCGCCGTAACCGTCTGAGCCACTCAGACTTCTGTTGACTTAGCAAGATCATGAGTGTCTATGGTTATATTAATATTATTATCTTTTTTTAGAGCAGTATATACTGTATATTTATATGCTTATAGTCAACATGGTATAATATATTCTGGAATCTATTCTTGTTCCAGTGGCTATAGTCGTGAATTTATTTTACTTTTACTTCAATGATTACCATAAAAGTAGTAGGATGGCTACTATAATGATAAAACCAAAACTAACTAACACACCCCCAACTAAACTAATGGCAACTCAAACGTAATTATACTTCAATCCCAAAGAAACCATTATTGAATAAACACGTAATAATCCGTAACGGCAATATACTGAAAGGAATTGAACTACACAGCCAACTCTCACTTACAGCAATTATATGAAATAAACTGTTTTCAAATGTCGCTTTCAGTTCATCATGGTGAGCTACAATATATTGGCTGTTAACATGAGCACACAACAAAGCGCGTGGAAATGCTTCCACTTCCGTTTCTAAAATACTACGAACAGATAGATCTGAAGAGAGAATCTGGGAAGAGAGAGTGGTAAGAGGAGTAAAACTAGAAATCGGTGCCAAAGAGAAAGGAGGGGTGGTGTCTGTGTCCAAGTCTATGCTCGCAATAGAAGTGAATGACATTGTTATACTTAAATCCTCAGGCAGAAGTTGAGAATAAACAGATAGCGGCTTACCTCGACATAGCATAAAATATAACTTCCAGCTGATTCACACAAACACACATACTTACTAAGCATAACTGACCTAAAACTTAGAATAGGCCAACTATACCATAGCAATAACAAGAACACAATCATAATTAGTTCCTAGTGCTAATTTCGCCTAACCGTCTAATCAAAGAATTTAATTCTGCAGGAGTGTTTAAGTGCATCTTCTTTCCATCGGCTGTGAGGACGATAACCGTGCCATTTTGCGTATAGGTGTTACGCATTCCAGTAGCGTAGCCAGGATTTCAGTTTGGGGGGGGGGGAATTCAACCAGAATTTTATTTTGATAGGTGTCCAAACTTTCAGAATTTAGGTGGTGTAGAATACCTAAAAAGGAAATGAGTGTCCTTGGATCCAAGTAACAGTGGCGGATTCCGGAAGCTAATAGTAATATTCTTCTTCTTCTTCCCCCGCTTTTCCCACATATGTGGGGTCGAGAGTGCGAACTGTGTTGCACATGTGGATTTGGCCCTGTTTTACGGCCGGATGTCCTTCCCGACGCCAACCCTATATGGAGGGATGTAATCACTGTTGTGTCTTTCTTTGGTGGTTGGTAGTGTAGTATGTTGTCTGAATATGAAGAGGAAAGTGTTGGGACAAACACCCAGTCCCAGAGTCAGAAGAATTAATCAGACGCGATTAAAATCCCCGACCCGGCCTGGAATGGAACCCGGGACCCTCTGAACCGAAGGCCTCAGCACTGATCAGTCAGCCATTGAGTAGGACTCCGGATGCTAATATTAATATGCATTATATATAAAATGCTTAATGAGAGTACATGAAAGTACATGAAAGTCCAAGTTTCTGGACTCCTTGGACGAAACTCTCCCCTCCCCCCCGGCTACCTCTGTTACTCCCATCCCAACATAACTGCAGCATTTCATATATTCTCAGTACAAGTGAAATGAATGCAAGAATAAAGAGTTTGAGTAAAGATGCAGTATTCTGGTTTTGAATAAATACGGTAATGTTATTATAATAATGGCCATGTAATAAGCAATAATGAAGTGACATTTTATACAAATAATGCGGCAAAGAACACAAACACAGACAGACAGACAGACAGACAGACAGACAGACAGACAGACAGACAGACAGACAGACAGACATCTTGTCCATGACTAGATGATGAAGCCAAGAGAATGATAGCCCATCGTGACTCGTTATTTCGACATTATAAACAAACCCTAGATACACAGACTTCGAATCTTACCGCATCTTAAAAAATCGCACAAAGCAGTTAATCAGAAATAAAAAAATGTATGTTATATTCCCGGAATTTAGCCAACAACTTAAATTCTAATCCCGCATGAGACCAACTTAGAGCTCTGGGAATAGGAAAGCATCAATAGAGACAGACAACTCCTGATATTCCACTTGACGAACTGAATGATTACTTTAGTAGATTAAATATTCAACCTACCCCCTATTAACTGCACCGACTCACCGCCCTCCCCTTCAGCCAATCCACGATTCATATTTCACAGTGTCACAGAAAATCAGGTTAAAATGCTTTGTACTCGATTAAATCAAAGACTAGAGGTGCAGATGATGTTTATGTTACTTTTATACTTAACAGCCGGCCCCGTGGTGTAGGGGCAGCGTGCCTGCCTCTCGCCCGGAGGCCCCAGATTCGATTTCCGGCAAGGTCAGGGATTTTTCTCTCGACCTGAGGGCTGGTTCGAGGTCCACTCAGCCTGTGTGATTAGAATTGAGGAGCCATCTGACGGTGAGATGGTGGCCTCGGTCTCGAAAGCCCAGAATAACGGCCGAGAGGATGCGTCGTGCTGACCACACGACCCCTCGTAATCTTCAGGCCTTCGGGCTGAGCAGCGGTCGCTGGGCAGGCCAAGGCCCTTTCTAGGGCGTTAAGTGCCGTGGGGTTTGGTTTGGATTGGTTTATACATAACATTATGGGTGCTGTCCTGCCTATACTGACGCACATACTGAACTACTGTTTACTATACGGAACTTTCCCTACTGTCTGGAAAACAGCCAATATTATATCGGTACCCACAATCGCCCTCTGACTATCGTCCTATGTCAGTATTTCCTGCAGTTTCTAAAGACTTTGAACGTTTAATATACGAGGAAGTTCTGGAATACCTACATAAAAATGCTCTTTTGGACCCTTTGCAATCTGGATTTAAGGAGGGTCACAGTACCACAATAGCACTTTTGAAGGTTACTGAAGACATTAGAAACGCTATGGACAAACGACTGCTCACTATACGTATCCTTCTTGACTTCAGTAGCGCCTTGGAAACTATAGTAATTCCGACTATGATAAAGAAAATGGAACTGCTAAATTTCGACCTGGCTGTGCTTAAGGTTTTTAGCTCTTATTTGAGTAACCGTCAACAGCGTGTAACAATAAACGACCAGGCCTCTAAATGGAAAATGAAATTTAAAGTTGCTCCACAGGGTAGTATTCCAGGGCCCCTAATTTTCTCTATTTATATCAATGACATACCATCTGTGACAGGAAATAACACACACCTCCTCTATGCTGACGATCTTCAAACATATCGGCACTGCAAGACAAGATATTAACAAAGACCTCCGACGACTCAGTGTATATGCACAACGAAACTCTCTTATACCAAAGTGCACAAAATCTCAGGCAATCATAATTGGATCACGAAAATTACTGAGCTGCTCAAACAATGTCAAATCCCTCCTATCCTACTGAATAGTAACATTATTCCCTACAGTAAAACGGTTAAAATTATCGGCGTAATGATGAATGAAACAGTTGATTGGTCTGATCACAGTAAAGAAATACGTAAAAAGATTTTTGGAGTTCTTCACCCTCTTAAACGGCAGACGGATGTATTTCCATTTGAGCTACAGGCCTAACTAATACAGACACTCATTCTCCCTATTCTTGATTATTGTGACGTTGTTTTAGTTGACATGACGAGAGAAGAAATACACTTCAACGAGCACTGAATTCCTGCCTGCGATTTATTTACAATATCGGGTACGATGTTCATATCACCCCATAGTATCAGGCTGTCTCATGGTTGATGTCTGATAAACGACGGCAGCTACACACTTCAACGATGGTGTTTATAGTGATAGCTGAAAGTCAGCCACTGTATATTTCTTCTAAATTTATCTTTTTATCATCATTTCACAACTTAATACACGTTCTAGATTCATTCTTTCTATTCCACTGCACCGCACAAATAAAATTAATAGATCATTTGTGGTGACTGTCGCCAGATTATGGAATAGCCTGCCAGCTCAGGTCAGGGAAACTAGCTTTTCAAAAATCACGACTTAACGTCACCTGCCGAGACTACCTGCTGAGGACAGCTGACTGAATGGTTGAGGTATGAATGTGCGCGTGCCTGAGGATTAGTCCTTTTTAAGAGTTTTTAATATTAATTAGTTTTAATATTAATTTAGTTAGTAATTTATTTAAATTTATTTTCAATTGTATTAATTTATGTAGTTTTAACTATTTTAAGTATCTCAGTATTGTATTTAAGATTCTGATTAGTATGTGGTTAAGTGTACGAGGGGCCTGGAGCCTTAACTTCGCCACTGTACAGAAGGCAGTAATAAATAAATAAATAAATAAATATAGAATATAAAGCGTATGGGTATAGATATTTTGTTAGTTGGTAAAGAAAGATACACGTCACAACATATGCTAGGTAGGGTTTACCTTGTCCTATTAGTTTCCCTCGCTGTTAGGGCCACGCAGCTGTGAGCTTGCATCCGAGAGATAGTGGATTCGAACCACACTGTCGGCAGCCTTGAAAATGGTTTCCCTTGGTTTCCCATTTTCACACGAAGCAAATGTTGGGTCTGTACCTTAATTATTAAGACTATGTCCACTTCCTTCTCACTCCTAGGCCTTTCCTATCCCACCGTCGACATAAGACCTATCTGTGTCGGTGCGACGTAAAGCAAATTGTTAATTACTTTCCCTCGCAAGCCTGGGATACAGAATATAGTAGTATAAAGTTAGAGTTTTGTGACGCTAATATTCATATGAATATTTTTATTAACGTGCCAGAAACCAAGGACACGGAGATGTTGACATTTCAATAGCGTTTTAAGGACCACCGACCCAAGACGGGATTTGAACTTGCGAACTCGGACTCAGAAGGACAGCGACTCAACTAACCGAGCCACATGAAAAGGAGGCGTTTGTGATCATTGTTATAAATAGATGCAGTTAGTATTTTTACAAAGGTTTTATGAGTAGCATTTATTACGGTGTACGTTTTCTTACTGTCCTAAATTCACGAGGCCGGACAGAAGAACTAGCTGGAAGCTAAAGAGCCTTGCAGGGATGTCGCTTCCTTCTCTGTTCACTGTTCGAAACCAAACTCCATGGCGTAACAGCCCCGCAGGGCCATCGCCTACCAAGCGACGGCTGGTCAGCCCCGAGGCCTGCAGATTACGAGGTGTCGTGTGGTCAGCACGACGAATCCTCTCCGCCGTTATTCTTGGCTTTCTAGACCGGGGCCGCCATCTCACCGTCAGATAGCTCCTCGATTATAAACATGCGGGCTGAGCGTATCTCGAACCAGCCCTCAGATTCAGATAAAATCCCTGACCTGGCCGGGAATAGAACCCGGGGCCTCTGGTAAGAGGCAGGCACGCTACACCTACACCGCGGGGCCGGCTGGTTACTTTCAGGTGTCTTTATTTTAGAATTTGACTTAAGGCATCCTGCATTCGATTTCCGGCACTGACAGAGTTAGGAATGGGATGGGGAAGATGCAGCCTTGTTTTGGGTGCAGTAGAGTTGGCCTTGAATCTCCCGTAATCGAAATATCTACGACCTGGAAGGTAGTCACCTTCACAGTGTGTTGTACCAAAGTGGTTCCTTTTTATAAGAAGAAAAATTAAATGAAGATTCTACTTCCTCACAAACGAAGAACGATATTACCAATTTTACGAAAAGTTTCAATCAATCAATCAATCAATACTGATCTGCATTTAGGGCAGTCGCCCAGGTGGCAGATTCCCTATTTGTTGTTTTCATAGCCTTTTCCTAAATGATTTCAAAGAAATTGGAAATTTATTGAACATCTCTCTTGGTAAGTTATTCCAATCCCTAACTCCCCTTCCTATAAATGAATATTTGCCCCAGTTTGTCCTCTTGAATTCCAACTTTATCTTCATATTGTGATCTTTCCTACTTTTATAAACGCCATTCAAACTTATTCGTCTACTAATGTCATTCCACGCCATCTCTCCGCTGACAGCCCGGAACATACCACTTAGTCGAGCAGCTCTTCTTCTTTCTCTCAATTCTTCCCAACCCAAACATTGCAACATTTTTGTAACGCTACTCTTTTGTCGGAAATCGCCCAGAACAAATCGAGCTGCTTTTCTTTGGATTTTTTCCAGTTCTTGAATTAGGTAATCCTGGTGAGGGTCCCATACACCGGAACCATACTCTAGTTGGGGTCTTACCAGAGACTTATGTGCCCTCTCATTTACATCCTTACTACAACCCCTAAACACCCTCATAACCATGTGCAGAGATCTGTACCCTTTATTTACAATCCCATTTATGTGATTACCCCAATGAAGATCTTTCCTTATATTAACACCTAGATACTTACAATGATCCCCAAAAGGAACTTTCACCCTATCAACGCAGTAATTAAAACTGAGAGGTCTTTTGCTACTTGTAAAACTCACAACCTGACTTTTAACCCCGTTTATCAACATACCATTGCCTGCTGTCCATCTCTACAACATTTTCGAGGTCACGTTGCAGTTGCTCACAATCTTGTAACTTATTTATCACTCTATAGAGAATAACATCATCCGCAAAAAGCCTTACCTCCGATTCCACTCCTTTACTCATATCATTTATATATATAAGAAAACATAAGGGTCCGATAATACTGCCTTGAGGAATTCCCCTCTTAATTATTACAGGGTCAGATAAACCTTCACCTACTGTAATTCTCTGAGATCTATTTTCTAGAAATATAGCAACCCATGCAGTCACTCTTTTATCTAGTCCAATTGCACTCATTTTTGCCAGTAGTCTGGCGGTTTATGTTAAGAGTATAGAAGCTGTGATTGTACATGGTAACAATAAAAACCATCAACATCCACTGACGATCCGTCACAGCACTCGGTAGGACCGACTTCCTGTTCATATCCAACGGGCGAGTTAGCCGTGCGGTTAGGGGCGCACAGCTGTGTGCTTGCATCCGGGAGATAGTGGGTTCAAACCCCACTGTCGGCAGCCTTAAGGGTGGTTTTCCGTGGATTCCCATTTTCACACCGGGCAAATGCTGGGGCTGTACTTTAATTAAGGCCACGGCCGCTTCCTTCCTATTCTTAGCCTTTTCCTTTCCCATTGTCGCCATAAGACCTACGGTGCGACGTAAAGCAATTTCTAAATAAAAATTATAAAAATCTTTTCACAACCACTTCCAACGAAAAGTTGTATCCATGCTACTGGCCTGAAATTATTTTGTGGGTACGCCACTGCATCCACTCACCATTTAAGGTACAAGGTAATCCCGAAGAATGGTTGGATACTCAAAATACACCACTGTAAATGATGCGGTTATGGCTCAAAAATATAAAGAAAGGTAAGGAGCGGGATCTAGTGTTTTAACTAGAATACGTATCAATAGAACGTGAATTCCCATTTTCAAAATGTTTCATGCATCGACTGCTATTCAAGCCTGGGCCGTCCTGATTAGAAAATGGAACCATTGGAACTGAGTTATCACGTCCGCCAATTACAAAATAGTTTTGATGGTGCCATTTGAGGTTCCAATCAGTTCCCGAGCATTCGAAATTAAGGCACGCATCCGCGATTGTCTTGCTACTGTTAGAATTGAAAAAAAAAATACTTTTTCATAACTTACCGAGGATGCATATAGTTGTGCCTTCTCATTGAAATAACGGTCCCTCTTCAAAGAAAGTTACTTACATGGCACAAAATGAGGAACTAAGTGCAGCTCACAATCCTGTCACAGTCTTCCCACCGCTGCCACTTAAACACAACACATCTCTCAATCACGGTACAACCCGAGGATCCCTAGGACATTGTTGTTTCCGGAAACCGATGTGCAAAATCTGACACGATGTTGTAAGCTTGCAACTGTCTATGGCCGTGGCCCCCATTATCTCGGTGTTCACGTTCCGACCCCCTAGTAATTCCTTGCTAATTGGCCCTTTCGTCATGTCTTGACATTTGTCAACACACGGTTACATTCCTAATACTGAGGCCTCTACAGGAAAATATCCCCGCGCATCACAATCCTAAGTGTTTTCCTTTCATTCAAGCAGTACAAATATGAAGAATTTTGTATGGTCCTATTGAGCCTTGCTAGTAGATTCTTTGTCGCCACGTTAATTTAACATTTCGGCGTAAGTTTTTAAGTTGTTCGTACCGTACGTAAGACAGCGGCTGATCTTCGCTCTAGTTTCAGGAAACATTTTTTGGGGGAGGGCCCGGCCCCACTGCCCCCCCCCCTTGGCTACGCCAGTGGCGCATTCAAAATATATCACGTGCCTTGCGGAACATCTCCTTCCTTGTAGCTGCCAGAGATTCAGTAATAAGAACTTGAGAGCCTTTTAGCAGCCGCTTAGCGCACCACACTCTATCTCGTTGCTGATATCTAAGAAATTTTATGATAATTGGTCTGTTTCCTGATGTCACCACATCAGCAGTCGATCTCTGTTGTCGCCCTAATCTGTGACATCGATCAATGCACTCAATATTCAGGTCAATCTGCAGTTTATCTCTGATGGTATCCAAGGCCTTGCTGTACACATCTTCATCAGCAGTCTCATTAACACCATGCAACTGGAGACGATTGCGTCTGCTGTATTGGGCCGCTTCATCTGACAATGCTTCTTGTATCTCATTTCATTCCATGATAGTCAAGCTCACTCCTTCTCTAGCTCCGGATCTGTCATGAATTCTGGTGGCAGCATTTTGATTTTATGGCTACATCCAAGACTTTGTCACTGTCCATATGTGTTCCTGATGCCATCCCATACAGAGAAGTACGGCATCTCTTCATCCACTTGCTGTCTAGTGATACAGCCAAGTCGGTGGTTTTTCCAACTTTTCCCTTTCTTTCACAACACTCCACTGCTCTTCTCGTACTAACTTTTGCTACATCAAATACCAACTGTGAAAGAGAATTATTTGCGGCATCACACCGTACAGCAGGTTGGGGAATACTCATTATACCACATAAAATGTTTGCTCCTTCACGATCCTTACCCAAGCACATCATAAGATTACTCTCATAAAATCTGTCTGTCACTTCTTTGATGAAGGAAATGAAAATTCATGCTGACAGTGCTCACGAAACTGTCTGAATTCGCTAGCAACACCAAATCTATTTTCCTCCAAAATAGTCACACACTTCACGTGTTTGCAGTTAGAACACGCACAAAAAGTGTTGATATTTGTAGATCTATAATTCTGAAGCCTGACGTTGACAAATCATCACTAGCAACACTTTCAGATGGGAAGTTGATGCTGAGAGGTTATGTTCGTCAGCTATTTCAGACACCGATTTTCGCTTTTTAAAGCGGAGTTTTGTCTTCTTATACACTCTGGGAGATCGTGGCATTGTTGTTCTAGGAGATGCGGGACTTACAAATATTCAAAATCACGGATAATGTACTTCTTCATGAACCCACACTACTACAATAAAACAGAAGATTCTGCGATACTAGAGCCATCTTGGGATAAGAAAGTGTACTTCACAACATAGAGAATGAAAATCATGGAAATGGTTCAATAAGTGACAGGATTATATGTATAGATTACATAAAGCGTCGAATCTTGTTTGGCATAAAAGAAGGCGTGGAAGTACCTACGCACTGATACATTATTTATTAAATTCCATTACCTTCTAGTTTCTATATCATTTTCAAATTTTCAAATGTTAAGCAACAACAAAAATATACTAAAATTTTTAATTCAACCGGCTACATCCCACCTTCATCCTTCTACATGTTTGATTCTAATATATTTTCTCGTATCTCTCATATTTATTACTTACATTGAGTACGAAAATTGAATAGGGTAAAATATGGGTACATTTTTAACACTTTACTTTATTTCATGCATGCTCATGTATAAGCTAGGATCATGAAATTCGGTTCATATATGGCCTTCGATCGTGCCAATATGCGCACCAAACTAAAAGTGTGTCAAACAACGAAACATACGAGTGAAAATCTCCAAATTTACGAACAGTCCAGAAATACAGCCAAATCTAACGCATAAGGGAGAGAGATACGACAAAATTCATAGGACCAAAGTTGTAGATCACATAAAATCAAACCGAGATTTTGCCATCCGTTTTGTGATACGACATACTGAACCCATAATTCTACGATGAAAAGAATTCCAAATATTTATTTCAGCTACAAACAACCTTTCTGAGAGTAGCCATGTTTTTATTTCAAGAGCCTCGCTATCTCTCGTGAAATGCCGGGACACTTCGGTGGACCTCGAGTATTGATTAAGTTACCAGTTTCGAAAAATCCTCCATAACGAGAGATTTTGGCGACATGGTAAATCCAGGAGTAAAGGATCTAAATTATTTATAAACCGTATGTGAAGATAGAATCCCCAGGGTAAATATAAATGTAGTTAAGCCTGGAGGAAAGTTGGCGTCCTGCTCGCGGATCGGCGACACGTGGCGAGGTCATTTTCCTGAAGAAAAGCTGCGAAACTACATGGGAGAAATAATTAATTACGCCCGTTGCAAGTACGGGAAAAATATAAAATTAACACCATAATGAATTACAAGTCTGTCCGAATTCATGGAATAAATTTCAAGAAAATTGGTCCAGTGGATGTGGAATTAGCAGATTGCATAGCCGAGCTTCGTGGAAAGGGCGGCGTCCCTCCCAGAAGGTATAAAAGAAACCCCCTCCACCTATTTTACACATTCTGTCTGTTGGTCTGAACGGTGAAACCCACGTCACTCGTCTGCAAGAAAGTGCGGGGTTTTGTTCTCAAAGTAACTTGAGTAGTATAATACAGGAATTCTGCAGCCACCTGCACCTCCGGCTCCCAGGGGCCCGCTCCACCTCCTCCTCCCGAGGGGCCTTCCCAGGGGCACGCTCCACCTCCTCCTCCCGAGGGGCCTTCCCAGGGGCCCGCTCCACCTCCTCCTCCCGGGTGGTCTTCCCAGGGGCCCGCTCCTCCTCCCGCGGGAAATTTGAATTGGTAAACAAAGCCACGTGCTTTTTTGACAGCCACGTGCTTTTTGACAGACAACAACGCATCGCTAACCTCAGTACTGCTATCTTGACGGGCTTAAACCTCAATGCTGCCATCTGAACCTCACTAGCGCGAGATTTGAATTGGTAAACAAAGTTACATGCTTTTTTGACACCTGTGATCCGCCATCTTTAATCAACAGAGCAACGTGCTGCCCTCTTTAGGTACAAATCTTTAAATGTGGTGGCGGATAATTTGAAAAACTCTTTTTTTGACAGCAGCCATCTTTATTCGACAGAGCACCGTGCTGCACTCTTTAGTTGAAATGTGTTGGCAGGCAATTCCACGTGACAGCAGCCATCTTTAATCAAGAGAGCACCGTGCTGCCCTCTTTAGTTGAAATTTGGTGGCGGCCATTTGAAAAATTCCACGTGCTCTTGTTTGGAAACAAAGCCACATGCTTTTTTGACAGCTACCATCCGCCATCTTTAATAAAGAGAACACCGTGCTGCACTCTTTAGCTACTTACCTTTGAAATGTGGTGGCGGCAATTTGAAAAATCCCACGTGATCTTGTTTGGAAACAAAGCTACGTGCTTTTTTGACAGCTAACATCCGCCATTTTTAATCAAGAGAGCATCTTGCTGCACTCTTTACCTACTTGCCTTTGAAATGTGGTGGCGGCAAATTCGAAGTGCTTTACAAAATCACGTGCATTTTTGACAGCTGTCATCCGCCATCTTTAATCAAGAGAGCACAGCGTTGCACTTTTTTGCTACATACCTTTGAAATGTGGTGACGGCAATTTTAAAAATTCCACGTGCTCTTGTTTGGAAGCGTAGCCACGTGCTTTTTTGACAGCTACCATACGCCATCTTTAATCAAGAGAGCAAAGGGCTGCACTCTTTAGCTACATATCTTTGAAATGTGGTGGCGGCAATTTGAAAAATTCCACGTGTTCTTGTTTGGAAACTAAGCCACGTGCTTTTTTGACAGCTACCATCCGCCATCTTTAATCAAGAGAGCACAGTGCTGCACTCTTTAGCTACTTACCTTTGAAATGTGGTGGAGATAAATTCCCCTCGCTCTTGTTTGGAAACAAACCCACGTGCTTTTTTGACAGCTGTCATCCGCCAAATTTAATCAACAGAGCACCGCGCTGCACTCTTTAGCTACCTACCTTTAACATGTGGTGGCGGACAATTTGAAAAATTCTTTTTTTGACAGCAGCCATCTTAAATCAACAGAGCACCGTGCTGCTATCTTGCGGGCAATTTCTACATCACAGCTGTCATCCGCCATCTTGCATCGCAAACCTCAGTGTTTCACTCTTTACCTACATACCTTTGAAATATGGTGATTGAAAATTTAAAAAAGTCTACAGCAGCTATCTCTCGACGCTAATTGCACAAGATGGTGGCTATACATGACTCCTTAAGGGTGCTTACGCAAAATGGCTGCTATACATAGGTTCTTATGAGACTCCCTTGGGATGCTTGCGCAAGATAACGGCTATACATGGCTCCTTATGAGACAACCTAGGGATGCTTGCTCAAGATGGTTACTGCTCTTATAAGACGGCTTAAGGGTGCTTGCACAAGATGGCTTGAGACACCCTAAGGATGCTTGCGCAGGTAGTATAATACAGGGATTCGGGCGCCACCACCGACACCGGGCTCGCAGGGGCCTCCTCCACCACCACCACCCGGGAGGCCTTCCCAGGGGCCCGCTCCACCTCCTCCTCCCGAGGGGCCTTCCCAGCGGCCTCCTCCACCGCAGTCAGAGGCCTCTTCCAGTGCTGCCAACTTTACCTTACTAGCGCGAAATTTGAATTGGTAAACAAATCCACGTGTTTTTGACAGCCACGTGCTTTTTGACAGACAACAACGTATCGCAAACCTCAGTGCTGCCATCTTGACGGGCCTAAACCTTAGTGCTCCCAACTTAACCTTACTAGCGCGAGATTTGATTCGGTAAACGAATCCACGTCCTTTTTTTGACAACCACGTGCTTTTTAACAGCTATCATCGACAACAACGCATTGCTAACTTCAGCGTTACCATCTTGACGGGCCTTAAACTTAGTGGTGCCAACATAACCTCACTAGCGCGAGATTTGAATCGGTAAACAAATCCACGTGCTTTTTTGACAGCTGTCATCCGCCATCTTTAATCAACAGAGCACCGTGGTGCACTCTTTAGCTACATATCTTTGAAATGTGGTGGCGGATAATTAAAAAAATCCGTTTTGATAGCAGCCATCTTTAATCGACAGAGCACCGTGATGCACTCTGGTGGCAGGCAATTCCACGTGACAGCAGCCATCTTTAATCAACAGAGCACAGTGCTGCAATCTTTAGTTGAAATGTGGTGGCAGCAAATTGAAAAATTTCACATTCTCTTGTTTGGAAACAAAGCCTCGTGCTTTTTTGACAGCTACCATCCGCCATCTTTAATCAAGAGAGCACCGTGCTGCTCTCTCTAGTTGAAATGTGGTGGCGGCAAATTCGAAGTGCTTTACAAACTCACGTGCTTTTTTGACAGCTGGCATCCGCCATCTTTAATCAAGAGAGCACAGTGCTGCACTCTTTAGTTGAAATGTGGTGGCGGCAATTTGAAAAATTCTACTCGCTCTTGTTTGGAAACAAACTCGCGTGCTTTTTTGACAGCTGTCATCCGCCATCTTTAATCTACAGAGCACCGTGCTGCAATCTTTAGCTACAAACCTTTAACATGTGGTGGCGGACAATTTGAAAAATTCTTTTTGACAGCAGCCATCTTTAATCAACAGAGCACCGTGCTGCTATCTTTATCGTAGTAGTAGACAATTTTGTACGTAAAGCTGTCATCCGCCATCTAGCATCGCAAACCTCAGTGCCGCACTCTTTAGCTACTACCTTTGAAATTTGGTGATGGAAAATTTAAAAAATCTACAGCACTATCTCTCGATGTTAATTGCACAAGATGGTGGCTATACATGACGCCTTAAGGGTGCTTACGCAAGATGGCTGCTGTACATAGGTTCTTATGAGACGCCCTTGGAATGCTTACGCAAGATGGCGCCTATACATGGCTCCTTATGAGACGCCCTACGGTGCTTGCTCAAGATAGCGACTGCTCTTATAAGACGGCTTAAGGGTGCTTGCACAAGATGGCTTGAGACGCCCTAAGGATGCTTGCGCAAGATGGTGCACACAAGATGGCGGCTATACACGACTCCTTATGAGACGCCTTAAGGGTGCTTGCGCAAGATGGCGGCTGCTCTTATCAAGAAAGCTAGCTTAGAGGCTAACGTGCCGTGCTAGTTCGATTCATTAAATTTGGGGATTAAATGCAAAATGTTAAATATCTCGAAAACCGTGCATCGTAGAGCAAAACGGACAAAATTTTTCCGCCTCATACCTAGGTTCGCAGTATGAGTAACATGATAGCATAAGAAAAACATAGTTTAGTGATGAGATCAACGGTTCGGTTCCTACGTAGGCCCTTTGGCATTTGCACTGTTTTAGCTTGTATTGAAGCAAGTTTTTGTAACATGATCAGGTCTAGCTATGGTAGAGAGTATAACGTGCCGTGCTGGTTCGATTCATTAAATTTGGGGCTTTAATGCAAAATGTTATATATCTCGAAAACGGTGCATCGTAGAGCAAAACGGACAAAATTTTTCTGCCTAGTACCCAGCTTCGCAGTATGAGGAATATGATTGCATAAGAAAAACATATTCTAATGATGAGATCAACGGTTCGGTTCCTACTTAGGCCCTCTGGCATTTGCTCTGTTTTAGCTTGTATTGAAGCAAGTGGATCGCAGAGGTGAAAGAAGGTGCCGGAGTGAATGGGTCTAACTACAATGTCAAGAATAGAATTTAAAACTTTAATTGAAGGTTATATTTTCCAAATGTCAAACTTAACAATTTTACAGGTAAAAGTAGCAATCAGTAAACAAGTCTAGGAAAGACAAGATTGGTGGTATACGCAGATCTTGCGCTTCAAGCCCTCACTTTACTTTTCCTGAGCTCCTAGCTCAAATTTACATAAGAGCACAAATTTACTCAAGGGCAGAAATCCCCTAATTCATGGAGCACTTGCTCAATAAATACAATATCAAGCCTCCCAGAGGCATTTTTTTCAACACTTGAAAAAGAGCTAACGCTCTCTCAGTTTCTCAAGATTACTCAAGGCAACACCAAAAATATCTTACACCTTTTGGCCTTCCATGGCCCAACTTACAAATTGAAACAGGGGTATCTCGTACCCAACCTATAGGGCCCTCCTGTAAAAGGAATAACAGTCTAATAAATGGCCTGAACACAGAATGAAAGGAGGCGAATGCTTGCACTCCTAGATATGAACACTTAAAACCTAAGAGGCACTACGCCGATGAAACAGGGGGTATTCCCAAACTATGGATGTGACTCGTAAAAGAATAAATTAGAACATTACGGAAAGGAAGAAAACCAGTTACAAAACGTAGTCACCTCAGACCAATATTAAGGAGAGCTCGAGAGGGTACATCACTCTCTATCCCCGATTTACAGTTAAAGATTTTATGAAGTTTTTACATTAGCCGGCAGAAAGTTATATTTTTAGGAAAACTAGGTTACATAGTTAATGTTTCGGACCTTTCCCTCAGGTTAAATTGCGGAGCTAGCAAGAAATAAAGATGTTATGTGGCCATTACCTTGTCGATGTACTGCTGCCTGAAGAAAGAGGTCTCCCGCCTCCTGCTTTGACACATACACTTAGTAAGCTGACGGTCAATTGGCCAAGAGACGTGAAAATCCGCAGTTTATAAACCTTCGGGGAAAGTTCGAGATCGTTCACGAAAAAACCAGCCACATTCTCTCAATTTTATTGGTAAATTACAAGGTTACACTTAAAATCGAAGAAGAAGCCTGTGATTAGTAGAAAATTAATTACAGAAATTATTGATTGCATTCAAAACTGGCAAAAAGGAAAGATAGATATTGCCAACCCAAAAATAAATGAACATCAATAAGTAAAAAAAACTTATGAATACAAAATTCTTTGAATCAAAGTTCTTTCACTTCGCACCACGGTGCGTGATTATAGCTTTTTGGTAGTGTCATCTATGGGAGAATATCCAAACTTCTTGATGAATGTCAATCAAAAACATGTAGAAATTTACACAGTACAGGAAACTTCAAAATAACAAAATTGCATCATATTTTAGTGGTGACATCTTCTGAGTAAATTTCAAAGCTGGTGTGGTTTCAGTTTCACTGTTTCACCAATAGAGGAGTTCTTTTAGGCGCCAGATTTAAATGCGCCGCGTTGGGATGTACCTCCCGGTACACCGACAACTAGAACCTCGATAGTCAGTATCCATTACAGATCACGTCGCATGTGATTGTATTACGGATACATGAGTACCCATTGTTTCTTAATTCGCTTACCCTCCAGGACTTAGCACGGGAACCCACCTCTATCACCTCAAGGGCAGTGTCCTGCAGCACGAAGCTTTGGGTTGCGATATACAACTGGGAAGGAGGACGAATACCTCGCCCAGTCGGCCTCACCTCTTATGCCGAACAGGGGCTTTGTGGGGGGGGGGGGAGTTTGGAAGAGTGAAGGAAGCAGCCGTGGCCTTATGTTAGGTACCATCCTGGCATTTGCCTGAAGGAGAAGTGGGAAACCACGGAAAACCACTTCACCACAGAGGCGGTACATGTGTTATTTCAGGGAGCAATAAACCGCATATTTGTATAATAATCCATAGGCCGGTTTGAGAGACTCAGGCGGTTGAGGCTCTGGTCTTCTGAACCCAACTTGGCAGGTTCGATCCTGGCTCAGTGCTGTGGTATTTGAAACCTCGTATTGGTAGATTTCCTGATACGTAAAAGAACTTTCAGCAGGACAAAATTCCGGCACCCCAGCGTCTCCAGAAACCGTCAAAAATATTTAGTCGGACGTAAAAAGGAATATACAACATACGATTGGGAGGGGCTCAACATTAACATGCGAGTAGGCCGTTCTTCAACTAGGAGATAGTGGGTTCGGTAACCCTGAAGGTGGTTTCCCACCACTGTACATTAGTTAAGGCCACGGTCGCTTCCTTCCCCCTCCTAGCCCAATCCTGTCCCATCGTCGCGATAAGACCTCTCTGTGTCGGTGCGACGCAAAGCAAGTTTTAAAAATGTCACGAAAAAAGCTCAATAATAAGGGGCCGGAATTGGCTGAATGCGGCTGACCCCTCAACGAAAACTACACCGAATGAAAATTAACCAGAGCCAATGGACGGTCATGGCCTACCAAGCGCCCGCTTGGCCTGCAGATTACTAGGCAACGGGTGGTCAGCGTGACGTTATCCTTGGATTTCTAGATCGGAGCTTATATTACACCATGAGATAGCTCCTTAATTTTTCTCATGTAGGCTGAATGAAGCAGGAATCAGCCCTCAGATCGAAGTAAAGTCCCTGATCTGGCTGGCGGTCAAACCCAGGCTTACTTATTGGACTGACAAAAGGTTACAAGAAGCCTATGATTCGCTGAAAAATAAATACACAAAATTTCTGATTGGCCAGACTGCAAAGCTGGTATTTGTCTGAACGAGAAGTGCGAAACCACGGAAAAACACTTCGAAGATGGCTGAAGAGGGAATCCAACCGGCTTATGATGAGTTTAACTCCTGAAGCTGAGTGGACCCCGTTCCAGCCCTCGTACCGCATTTCAAATTCCTTCGCAGAGCCGAGAAAAGAACTCGGGCCTCCGGGGGTGACAGTTATTCACATTAAAGCGGACTAAAAATGCGATACTGAGGGGCAAGCCGTCAGAAGAAGTGCAGTGTTTTTATTAGGTACGTGCAGTCGCGGGTCGGCGGGTTCACTACCGTACTTAGTTTTACCATGTTGGGGATAGGGGGTACAAAAATGTTAACAGATGTTACTCTGTATGATAACTTGGATATTTTGACATTATTGCAAGTTCCAGTTGGCTCGCATCCAATTCCGGTCTTCACAGTGTTTACCTATTGGTTGACTCCTGCGGGCACAGCTGACCACTCTACCCCACCACGTGTCGAGGTTAACGATAGTGGAAGCCCCTCCAATGAAGGGCTGTACTCTCAAAACTTTAGAACATGAATAATCCGTATTCCAGATCACCACTGTCCCTGGTGCTTTATCAACGCGCTACAGAGAAACATAAGGCACTTTAAGATGGAGGTAAAGATAAACACAGGAATGTACAGTCGACTGCTCGTACCTAATGAACACACTGCACTTCTTCTGACAGCTTACTCCTCAGCATTACTATTTTGCGTGGTGTAGTTGTTAATGTGATTAACTGCCATCCCCGGAGGCTCGAGTTCGATTCCCGGCTCTGCCACGAAATTTGAAAATTTGTGCGAAGGCTGGAACGGGGTCCACTCAGACTCGGGAAGCCAACTCAGTATAAGCGGGTTCGATTCCCTCTTCAGCCATCTTCAAACTGGTTTTCCGTGGTTTCGCAATTCTCCATCAGATAAATGCCGGAAAGGTGCCTAACTTGAGGCCACGGCCACTTCCCTCCCTCTTCCTGGTCCAACCCTTCTCGTCTTCCCATCACCCCACAAGGCCCCTGTTCAGCGTAGCAAGTGAGGCCGCCTGGGCCTTCCCAGTTGTATCTCGCCACGCTCCAGGACACTGCACTTGAGGCGGCGTCCCTCGCTCAGTGTGAGGGTAAAAGCTACCCTGGAGGGTAAAGGGATTAAGAAAGAAAGAAAGAAATCACTATATTAGTTTCGAGATTTTTTACTCAAACCACCCATTTTCAACCAACGATCCAATGTTCGTGTTGTTTGTTTTCAGTCGCAAGGAAACGCGTAAGGATCTGCAGGACAGTGGTTCAAACTCATGAAATAATACACAGATTGGCATAACACTGATCATTGTTAGAGCAAACATCAGTTCGCATTCGCGTGTTACAAGTATAAACGCTAAACCTGTAAGGCCTGCTCCAAGCGTATGAGAAGTGGGCAATGTTGCGTGCGAGTTTCACTCTTCTCGGTGACCGCGGACACGAGTGTTGGATGAAGAGCACGGTAAAGAGGTACTGACCACAGAACGATGATAACCTCGATGTGTTTGTAAATAACTCACTTTGAGAAAACTAGTAAGAAAATAACATCCCAGTTTTTATAATCTGATTTTAAACCTGACTAATTAGGGCTATTTGAATAATATTTGAATTAGTTAGGTAGTCCACATCCCGCGAAATGTGTGATGGGGATCTACAGCCTGAATGCGCGACAACGTCACCCACTGAATCTTTGACGACACCGTACTTTGTTTTGCATAGTGTACAGGCTACAACGTAGTTCTCAGTTTCGTCCTTGGCTGTGACAATATGAAAGTGAACGTGCTGTGTTGTCAGCCCCTGTTGTGGATGGAATAGCGCGCGCATGACAGACTCACCTTCTGGCAGTGAGGAAAGCGGGCGGAAACTACCTCACACGCTGATAGTGGAGTGGTTGGCCATCCAACCAGCTGAGGACTCACGATCCCAAGTGATTGCTATACAAAACTAAGTTTCTTATTGTGGAACTGTCACTTTCTGCTTTAGAATTACGCCGGCTCCCCTGTGTGCAGAGGTAGCGGTCTGACACTTTGCACAAAGAAAGAAATGCCGTCGGGGTCAGAAAACAACAAGAGTTGTCCAAGGAAGGTCTTTTCTTGGTGGTGGTGTTTATTGTTTTAAGAGGACAAGGATGGAAGGCGTTTGAAACAAGTAAGCGGAAACAAAGCCAGGCTCAGCTAGTGACCCGTGATAGCCCACAACACCCCTTTCAGTCACGTCTTACAGCAGGCAGGGGCCACCAACTTGAGCTCTGCATATCATAGACGTTAAAAACTCGAATCGACGAACAGTGAAGCTTCCCAACCCTACTGTATTATAAATGACATCAACTTGAGCCGTGTATAACAGACATCTTCTTTGAAATGTAATGATGAATATTTACTTCGTTCTTGGCTAGTTCTCATATTCGTCAATTTCTTTCTTTTCTCAGAATCAAAATCGATTACTTTATCATGGGGCATGGAAATTTGAAGTTATCGCTGTTAGTCTTTCCGTTCTGATAGCAGAGCCTTCCAAGGATAAGATGCATTCCAGTTCTTGGATCTTCAAACAAACAGACAAACCGAACGAAACAAGATTTAATTGTTGATATAAGTGGTCGTTGTTGTTATAAAGGCAAACCAATAGAGGTAATATCGAGCTGTGTGATTCTTATGACCCCAAGCCGGTGGTGGTATTTGAAAGTGTTCAAATAAGCCAGCCTCGATGCGGTAGATTTAACGGCACATGAAAGCTCTCCCATGGATCAGAATTCCGGCAGGTCGGCGTCTCCGAAAACCGTAAAGGCATAAATCAATGAAGTTGTAATTATTGTTTCTTGCGTAATACAACTCCTACACTTTCCAAGTCCTGGATGTCTCAAGATGTCTTCTATCTCTTCCTCTGGCCATTCTCCTCTCTCTGTGTTATTATACACCCACTTGACCTTCAGTAATATTCTGTAACACCACATCTCAAAAGCTCCTATTGTTCCTACAGGTTTTCAATGTTTCGTTTCCGTACAATCCTACATTCCACTCAACATGTGAGCTGCTACCTAAATAACAACCTCCTTTAAGAGCTCATATCCCTGTGCCAATGTAATTTACTCGACTTTTTTTGTGCGATGTGAAAGAACTCCTGCGATACATCGGCCTCTCCGAAAACCGCACAAGTAGTTAGCGGGAGGAGACTGAGATTATTCAGATTCGTGTTAAAGGTCCGGAATTCACTTAGGTCTTGATCTCATCATATAGAGGAAGCTGTTATTGCATTACTGAGTGAGTTGGCTACGCAGCTCGCGTCGCGTAGCTCAAACCTTTAATTCACGAGATGGTATGTTCCAACTCTACCATCAGCAGCGCTAATGATTGCTTTCCGTGGTTTTCCATTTTCACCCCAGACTGTAGCGAACTTCCATTAGTGCTAATCTAGGGAGAAAAGAGTAGAACGATTAAATGAGTGGAAGAAAGCAGGGACTCCGTGCACCTCGGGATCAGCAGAGAATATAATGTTGGGACATGAAAGTGACATGATGAGCTTGACACCTCAGACTCAACATGATCCCTGAGGTCCTCTTTATTCTGTTATTCTGTACAGAGTAATAAATAAGTTACAAGATTGTGAGCAACTGCAAAATGACCTCGATAATGTTGAGCGGTGGACAGTAGGCAATGGTATGATGATAAACGGGGATAAAAGTCAGGTTGTGAGTTTCACAAATAGGAAAAGTCCTCTCAGTTTTAATTACTGCGTTGATGGGGTGAAAGTTCCCTTTGGGGATCATTGTAAATACCTAGGTATTAATACAAGGAAAGATCTTCATTGGGGTAATCACATAAATATGATTGTAAATAAAGGGTACAGATCTCTGTTCATGGTTATGAGAGTATTTAGGGATTGTAGCAAGGATGTAAAGGCGAGAGCATATTTGTCTCTGGTGAGACCCCAACTAGAGTGTGGTGCCAGTGTACGGGACCCTTACCAGGATTACTTGATTCCGGAACTGGAAAAAATCCAAAGTAAAGCAGCTCGATTTGTTTTGAGCGATTTCCGACAAAAGAGTAGCGTTACAAAAATGTTGCAAAGTTTGGGCTGGGAAGACTTGAGAGAAAGCAGACGAGCTGCTCGACTAAGTGGTATGTTCCGAGCTGTCAGTGGAGAGATGGCGTGGGAGGACATCAGTAGACGAATAAGTTTGGATGGTGTCTTTAAAAGTAGGAAAGATCACAATATGAAGATAAAATTGGAATTCAAGAAAACAAATTGGGGCAAATATTCGTTTATAGGAAGGGGAGGTAGGGGTTGGAATAACTTACCAAGGGAGATGTTCAATATATTTCCAATTTCTTTGAAATCATTTAAGAAAAGGCTAGGAAAACAACAGATAGGAAATATGCCACCTGGGCGACTGCCCTAAATGCAGATCAGTAGTGATTGACTTTCGACAGGCAGAGAATACCGCCCCCACCAACAGCGGGAGAAAGCGAGACTGACCACGCGCATCTCGTACGTCACGGAACATCTTATTTATGGATATGTGAATTTGATATGACAATTTTACTTTGGCTCTTTGATGACCTGCATTAATATGTTATTGTTCATTTGATGTATTTTGTTACTGCACGCCTATTTACAGAGTTAATTCCTGTAACACCATTTCGATCTTGAAATCCTCGACCTTGTCCGTAAAATCACGTCTGTGTACAGAGGTGTCTATGCCAATTCAATTTCACAATCACAATATAGAATCGATTCGACCGGGCCAGAAATGGAATGAGTGAAGCCCCACCTAGCGGCGAGAATTGGAATTGTGCCGGCTGCCGAAGCATTTTGCACTCCCCTGAGTCAATGATTGACAGATGAAATGATATTGGAGAGTGTCGCTGGAATGAAAGATGGCAGGGAAAGCCGGAGTAACCGCCTTTGCTTTGTCCAGCACAAATCTCACGTGGAGTGACGGGATTTGAGATCCAGTGGTGAGAGGCCGGCGCGCTGCCGGCTCAACCACTGAGGCTCAGAAGAGATTAAAATCCCAACCTCAGATATTTTGTAAATGATTTCCTTTTTATTGTAGAGGAATGTCGCGGGCAATGTTTGAACCTTCAAACAAAATCAAACGAGGCTGTGTCGGGGTCACAGTGCCGTGTAATAAGCATTGCGGGGCTTTCATATCTCACAGTTGTATAATAAACACCACCACTTTGAAATCTCAGACTCATACTCCCTGTGATCGAGTTTAGCTTGTGGCATCTTCCCGACAGATAGTAATCGCACAAATTAAAACACTCGACTCTGTATTTTGTTGGTCGTAGCGAGACAATCCAAGGGACCATCGCCTACATCTTTTCCATCTAGCCAGGCTGAATGGCCCAGGCGATTGATGCACTGGCCTCCTGACCCCATGCTGGCAGGTTCGTTCCTGACGCAGTTCGCTGGTATTGAAAGGAGCTCAAATACGTCAGTCTCCTGTAGCTAGATTTACTGGAAGCTAAAAGAACTCCTGCGGGACAAAATTTCGCCACCTCAGCGTTTCCGAAAGTCTCCAAAAGTTGTTAGTGGTATCTATAACATTATTATTGTTTATTATCTTTTTCACCTCCATAGTGTGGAGAGCCTGCCCCCCGTCTTCTCGGCACTCTATCCCAGAGAAGTCTTGTGGTTGCAGCACCTGTTTTTTAAATGTATGCAGTCATGCTGCGGAATATTCTTAGAGATCCACTGTGGTTCTCTTCAAATCCTGGTCATACCAGTAGCTTGAGGGCTGCTTTCCAAATGTTTCGTCTGTTAAGCGTTGAGACGAATAGGCTTCAGGTTTATGTCTGGCTGGCTGATGTACTCGTGCTTCGCTACGGAATTCTACACTGTTTACAGAATCCTAGGTTAGGTGGTGTACACGTTGTGAGCAAGACTGTATTAAACTGCATAGCTCTTAACGTTACGCTAGAAACGCGATGGGAAAGTCACCAAACGTCTTTTCTCATGTGAAGACTGGGTTAGGGAATTTTCATTGTAATGGTAGGCCCGTTTCCCTACCATGAGTCACAATCAGGTTGGGGAGTTTTAGTTATAATGGCAGACACTCTCCACCTGCCTTCTTGCATCCTCAGAAAGACTGACTTAGTGGTTTTCCCAACTGAAAAGAACATAGGTCATTACAATGACGTCAGTAGGAACGGCCCCAATTAAAAGCAATGCTTTCGTATGAAATAACTCGATCAAATGAGAAACCACACATTTTCTCGCTTTTAACGAACAATACCACGCTGCCGGTCTAACAGTCTGAAGTTCCAGAGCTGGAATGACCAAGCCGTAAACAGCCGTGATCCGTGAACACCCTTCGTCTCTTTTCGGTGGAGGAGGGTCTCAAAGGGCAAAAACTATGCCCTTTTAGTAATGTATTTCCTAGAAGTACCCGATGAGTCGGAAAATCTCAATTCACTACACTGGCGGCGGAAAATCTATTTGACTTGGAAGCAAATTTTTCCTCCAAGCCAGACGAGAAATCCCCACTTCACTGCTATATTTGAATGAAATGAAATTGGCACCGGCGTAGCCAAGGGGGGGGGGGGGGCAGTGGGGCCGGGCCCCCCCCCCAAAATATTTCCTGAAACTAGAGCGAGGATCAGCCGTTGTTTTACGTACGGTACGAACAACTTAAAAACGTAGGCCGAAATGTTAAGTTAACGGAGCGACAAGAATCTACTAGCAGGGCTCAATAGGGCCATACATAAATCTCCATATTTGTACTGCTTGAATGAAAGGAAGACACTTAGGATTGTGATGCGCGGGGATATTTCCCTGTAGAGGCCTCAGTATTGAGAAAGTAACCGTGTGTTGACAAATGTCAAGACATGAAGAAAGGGGCAATTAGCAAGGGATTACTCGGTAGGGGGCAGAAACGTGACCACCGAGATAACGGGGGACCACGTCCAGAAACAGTTGCAAGCTTACAACATCGTGTCAACTTTTTCATATCGGTTCCAGGAAACAACAATGTCCTAGGGATCCTCGGGTTGTACCGTGGTTGAGAGATGTGCTGTGTTAGTAAGTTGCAGCGTTGGGCAGACTGTGACAGGATTGTGAACTGCACGTTAGTTCCTCATTTTGTGCCATATAATTAACTTTTTTTGAAGAGGGACCGTTTTCTCACTGAGAAGCCAACACTATGTGCATCCTCGGTAAGTTATGAAAAAGTTTTTATTTATTTTTACAGTAGCAAGACAATCGCGAAGTCGAGCCTAAGTTCGATAGGTAGGCCTATATATTTTGTCAAATGCCCGGGGACTGATTGGAACCTCAAATGGCACCATCAAAAGTGCGGGTAACTATTTTGTAATTGGCGGACGTGATAACTCAGTTCCAATGGTTCTATCTTCTCATCAGGACAGCCGAGGCTTGAATCGCAGTCGATACATGAAACATTTTTAAAATGGGAAGTCACGTTCTATTGATACGGATTCTACTTAAAACACTAGATCCCGTCCCTTACCTTTCCTTACACTTTTGAGCCAGAACCGCATCATTTATGGTGGCGTATTTTGAGTATCCAGCCATTATTCGGACTTACCTTGTACCTTAAATGGTGAGTGAATGCAGTGGTATACCCACAAAATAATTTCAGGCCAGTAGTGTGGATACAACTTTTCCTTGGAAGGGGTTGTGAAAAGATTTTTTTTATTTTTTAGAATTTGCTTTACGTCGCACCGTAGGTCTTATGGCGACGATGGGAAAGGAAAGGGCTTAGAGTGGGAAAAGCGGCCGTGGCCTTAATTAAGGTACAGCCCCAGCATTTACCTGGTGTGAAAATGGGAAACCACAGAAAACCATCTTTAGGGCTGCCGATAGTGGTGTTTGAACCCACTATCTCCCGGATGCAAGCACACAGCTGTGCACCCCTAACCGTACGGCCAACTCGCCCGGTGGATATAAAAAGAAAGCCGGTCCTACCGAGTGCGGTGACGGATCTTCAGTAGATATTGTTGGTTTTGATTGTTACCATGTACAATTATAGCTTCTGTACTCTTAACATACACCGGCTGCATAATTGAAACTGTTCGTAAAATTGATAATATCGTTCTTCGTTTGTGAGGAAGTAGAATCTTTATCTTTGTCTTCTTAAAAAAGGAACCACTTTGGTACTTTGGTACTACACTCCGTGAAGGTGACTACCTTCCAGGCCGTAGATATTTCGATTACGGGAGACTCAAGGAAAACTCTACTGCACCCCAAAACAAGGTTGTATCCTCCCCATCCCATGCCTTTCTTAACTCTGTCAGTGTCGGGAATCGAATGCAGGATGCCTCAAGTCAAATTCGAATATAAGGAGACCTAAAAATAACTCGCCGGCCCTACAGTGTAGGGGTAGCGTGCCTGCCTCTTACAGGAGGCCCCGGGTTCGATTCCCGGCCAGGTCAAGGACTTTTACCTGGATCTGAGGGCTGGTACGAGGTACACTCAGCTCACGTGTTTATAATTGAGAAGCTATCTGACGGTGAGATGGCGGCCCCGGTCTAGAAAGCCACGAATAACGGTGGAGAGGATTCGTCGAGCTGACCACAAGACACCTCGTAATCTGTAGGCCTCGGGGCTGAACAGCCGTCGCTTGGTAGGCGATGGCGCTTCGGGGCTGTTACGTCATGGAGTTTGGTTTAGAAAAGTGAACAGAGAAGGAAGCGACACCCCTGCATGGCTCCTTAGCTTCCAGCTAGCTCTTCTGTCCGGCCTCGTGCATTTAGGACAGTAAGGAAACGTACGCCTTAATAAATGCTCCTCAGAAAAACCTTTGTAAAAATACTAACTGCATCTGTTCATAACAATAATCACAAACGCCTTCTTTTCATGTGGCTCAGTAGGTTGTGTCTCTGTCCTTCTGAGTCCGAGTTCGCAGGTTCAAATCCCGGCTTGGAACGGTAACCCTTAAAACGGTGTTGAAATGGCAACAGCTCAGTGTCGTTGGTTTCTGACACGTTAATAAAAATCTATACATACGAATATTAGCGTCACAAAACTCTAACTTTATACTACTATATTCTGTATCCCAGGCTTGCGTGGAAAAGTAATTAACAATTTACTTACAATTTATTTACAATTCTTAACTGCAGTTAAGTCTACCCTAATTACAACAACAGAATTTTAGTAAGAGAGTTACTACAGATACCACAGAAACGGTACTATACGGTACTAATATTTCACATTAATAGAATAAACACACTACTTTCTAATGAAATGAAATGTCGTATGGCTTTTAGTGCCGGGATATCCCAGAACGGGTTCGGCTCGCCAGGTGCAGGTCTTTCTATCTGGCTCCCGTAGGCGACCTGCGCGTCATGATGAGGATGAAATGATGATGAAGACAACACATACACCCAGCCCCCGTGCCATTGGAATTAACCAATTAAGGTTAAAATCGCCGACCCGGCCGGGAATCGAACCCGAGACCCTCTTAACCGAAGGCCCGTACGCTGACCGTTCAGCCAACGACTCGGACTACTTTCTAATAAGAAGCTATAATACACTACAATAATTTTAAACTACGTTCAGACTAAGTACAGATATCGTTACTACAATACGCTACAATAATTTTAAACTACGTATTCTAATTACTATTCTAATTAATTAACTACGTATTCTAATTACAACAGGTTATTACCAAGTAAAAACAGAAAAGATAATTACCATTAAAGTTCGTAATTCGCAAAACTACTCAAAATTTTAGAATAGGCACTCTAATTTCTAATAAGTTACTATACTACACTACAATAATGTTAAAACTACGTTCAGACGAATCCTAGCTTCTTACTAAGCACAAATAGAAATACAAATTTCAATTAGGCCTAAATTTAGATATTCGCAAGAACTACCGGTAGGTACTCAAAGATCACCAACAAAGTTAAACACTATACAGATTAATATTAGTACTACTTTTTCCTACTATTCTGTAATAGAAATGAAACCTGCCGTTTGCACACGAATATAACAGGCAAGGCTGTATCTACACTACAATTCTAAACTGAAATGCGGTTATGTGATCTTTACAGATGGTGGATTACTATTGCCTTTCCTGCTCCGCTGGACGGAGAATAAAAGTGTCCTTAAATGTTGAAAAATATGAGGTTGTTTACAATAATTTCTCAGAAGTATTTCTGTCTAAACTACGCCAGGGACTTGAATTGCAATTATTGGCATGTAGGAACTTGATTATTAGCTAACCGCTCATAAATACTGAAATGTCGAGGGTGTGAAATATAAATTACGGGTCCTTTAACTGCCTACTCAGACCTACAAATGATCGGAATACAAGAATCAGCTGATTTTTATTTATATTTTCTTGATACACTACACCCTTTGTTCACAGACTGTAGCCAACAATGCCAATATTTGAATAAGAAGAGCGACAATAATCAATAACAATTACGACTGTGAACTATTTCGCCAGTGAAATACTGTCTATTGTGTTGGAATCCTTTCTTTAAACAGTATCGCGTTATTAAAAGAAGTTATTACCTTCGTGATAGGTGGGACCGTTGAACTGCTATTTCAAATACCCTGACAAATGCCTGTACTAATATATATAACTGCTGCCGAAGTTACGACTCTTTTTAATAACCCGTCTTTGTAAGTACCGTATTTTATCAACAAACCTATTGATATTTTTATTACATATGAGATTTAGAATTACATTTCCTACACAAATTCGCATATACGTTTTCTTCGTAACTCTTAACGATTTTCTAGGAAATTGCTTCTTATATTACGCGTCAAAGGGGTATTTCGAGCATGCAGGAGACGGCATTCACACTTCAAGCGTTGAGTCGAAAAGTCGAAATTTTTTGGAAGTTATCTGCATGGTAAAGAATTTAATTTGATATATATATATATATTTCGTGTGATGGCAATGGGTTTCCTAGATGGTGTTTTGGGCTCTCCAGAATCCGATGGCCCAAGTCCACTGCTTGTAGCAGAGGCTGCCACCTGGAGTAGTTTCCGTAAGAAATGTTTCCATCACGCGAGTTAATGGGAGTTGTTGGGGTCAGCTCAAGATACCAATAAGTTGTAAGCCTTAGGGTTGCTCTTTTCCAGTGGATGTGTCTGGATTGTAGCTCAATTGTCGGGATAGATTATTCTTCACCTTCAACAACATTGAGGTTATGTATTCTATTTCTGTGAAAGCTGTTAGTCGCCTTCTTCGTCTGTAACCCAGACAGGGGCCCTTAAAGGGTGCTGTCATCCAGAGCCAAATGAACCCTGTTTTTTTACGAGGTGTTACTCCTCCCATTCCTCATTCCCATCACTTGCGAGATGATACTGAAGGACAGAATTGCCAGCGCCAAGAAGTATGCAGCAGTTTTTGTTGACTTTCGAAAAGCATGTGATTCATTTGATAGGAGCACATTGCACAACATCCTTAGAGGAATGGGTACAGATAACAAGACATTACAGCTAATAAAGGAGACCATAACAAACACATACTCAAAGGTTAATTTTATGGGAGAGATATTTGAACCCTTCGAATTCAAAACAGGCGTAAGGCAAGGAGATTGCTGCTTGATGATGATGATGCTTGTTGTTTTAAGGGGCCTAACATCGAAGGTCATCGGCCCCAAGGAGATTGCATGTCCCCACTGCTGTTCAATTGTGTCCTGGATAAGGTCACCATAAGAATGGGAAAAAGAACTCCCAGAAAAGGAATTAAAGACCAAATAATAATAGAATACAAGAAAGAGAACATCACTCTCAACAGCTTAGCATTTGCTGACGATCTTGTACTGTTATCAGAAAATACTGAATCGGCGATACTACAAGTTAACACTTTAAAAGAGGCAGCAATGAAAACCGGCCTGCAGATATCGTTTGAAAAGACACATTTCATGTCCAACATCAAAGAAGCCCCAAGATACATAGTAACAACTGTACCGAGAGGTACACCCCAACGCCGCGCATTTAAATCTAGCGCCTAAATGAACTCCTCTATTGGTGAAACAGTGAATCTGAAACTACACCAACTTCGAAATTTACTCAGAAGATGTCACCACTAAAATATGATGTAATTTTGTTATTGTGAAGTTTCCAGAACTGACTGTATTTCTACTAGTTTTGTTTGCTATCCATCAAGAAGTTTGGACATTCTTCCACAGATGACACTACAAAATCTATGATCATGCACCCTGGTGCGAAGTGAAAGAACTTTTGATTTAAAGAAGTTTTGTATTCATAAGAATTTTTACTTGAATGATGTTCATTTATTTTTCGGGTCGCAATATTTCCTTTTTATTTCCGCCAGTTTTGAATCCAGCCAATCCAAAATTTCTTTAATTAATTTTCTACCAATCACAGTCTTCTTCTTCTTCTTCTTCTTCTTCTTATTCGATTTAGAGTGTAACTTTTAAATTGACCAATAAACGTGAGAGGGTGTGGCTAGTTTAATCTTGAATGGTCTTGAACTTTCCCCGAGGGTTTATAAACTGCGGATTTACACGTTTCTTGGCAATTGAGTGTCATCTTACTAAGTGTGTGTGTCAAAGCAGAAGGCGGCAGGCCTCCTTGGTCAGCTGCTAGAACTTCTACAAAGTAATGGCCACATAACATATTTCCTTCTTGCTAGCTGCGCAGTTTAACCCGAGGGAAAGGTCCGAATCATTAAGTATGTAACCTTCTTTTCTAAAATGTAACTTCTGCCGGCTAATGTAAAAGGTTCATAAAATCTTCGACTGTAAATCGGGGATAGTGCATGATGTACCCTATCGAGTTCCCCTTCATCTTGGTTTGAGGTGACTGTTTTGTAACTGTTTTTCTTCCTTTCCGTAATGCATTAATTTATCCTTATACGAGTCACCTCAGTAGTACGGGAATAGCCCTTGTTTCATCGGCCTAGTGCCCTTAGGTTTTAAGAATCTAGGAACGCAAGCATACGCCTCCATTCATTTTGTATTCGGTCCATTTATTTAACTGTTATTCTTTTTACATGAAGGCCCAGTAGGTTGGGTATTAAATACCCCTGTAAAATCATTATCCAATTGTAAGTTGTGCCTTGAGAGGCCTGGAATTTTAAGTTGATATTGCCTTGAGTAGGCTTGGAAAACTGATAGCCTGTTAGCTCTTTTTCAAATTAAGATTAATGAATGCCACTAGAAGGCTGGATGTTGTAATTTTGGGAGCAAGTGCTCTTTGAATGAGGGATTTCTGACCTTGTATAAATTTGTGCTCTTTTATAAATTTGAGGTAGGAGCTCAAGAAAAGTAAAATGACGGTTTGAAGCCCACGGTCTGTTAATACCACTATTCTTGTCTTTCCTAGACTTGTTTAATATTTGCTACTTGTACCTGTAAAATTTGTTAAATTTTGAGTTCTGAAAATATAACCTTCAGTTTAAGTTCTAAATTCTATTCTCGACATTGTAGTTAGACCCATTCACCCCGGCACCTTCTTTCACCTCTGCGTCCACGAAAAACCCCGGAACAAATGGTAGCAGAGCGTGGTTGAATGGGTCTCAAATAAGCCAGTTTTGACGGATAAACATAGAATCCGCACCGAACTCTAAGAATTTTCTCGGTTGCTGGATTTTTTCTAAATTTGTTAATTGTCATCATGTCTGGCCCTCGCGAAGTCCTCCATCCCGGCTACTTGCGCAAGGAGGAATTGATTTATGAATTTATTAGGAACCTTCAATCTGGAGGCATGTTTGCGGCAGACATTTAAGGAATCCCTAGAATTACCAATCAGTATCCCAACTTTGGGAGAGAAAGAAACTGATGAGGCTCTCTCCACTATCACCGAGAACACCACCGAGCTAGCATCTGTAGTTAGTGTTTTGAAGTGAGTGATGCCTCTTCTAACCAACTTAAAAGAGTACAAGCTAGATTGTTCCACATTTACAATAGGGTTAGCGACCTATTTTCTCTCAAGTTAAAAGAAGACCATGCCAAGGAGGCTAGTAATCTTTTTGAACACCTTTCTGAAATGTCAAATAAAGTTCTTCAATTGTTAACTGGGGCAGCTACTCCCAAAACCGTCCAAACCACTGTCGTAAACATCGTAAGTCAGGAGGATTCTTCCAAGGGCGAAGAAAGTATAAAATCTGTAGCAGCGCAACAAACATCTGCCCCATTAGGAAATGAGCCTGATCGTCGTACATCCATTCAACCATTCTTTCTAAATAATGCTGTGTCTGAAGCTTCTTCACCTCCTAGGCCGTTACCTATTATGTCAGCCGGGTTCATTAGTTTGCCTCACCCTTTGGCTATGTTGCTTAGGGGAATTTCTAAGTTTTGTATTAATTCTACTAATGAAATCATTTCATTTGTTAGATTCTTTGTTGAATTTCAAGATCACGCTCTAGTGTTTTCTCTCTCTCCTTCTCAAATTCTTCAAATGATTTACCCTTACTCCATACGTGTCCTCTCGGACAAAATAGTCAAAGCAATAGCTGAACAATCTTCCATAGAAGACTTTCACTCACATCTGCTGGCTAATTTCATTCCGGCTCGAGCTATGTCTTCCTTAATCCAAAAGTACTACTACCGAGTGTAGCGACTGGACGAACATCTCGCCGACTTCATTCAGGACATTAAGTTCTACACCAGGGTATTCGCTCTTCATTTCCCTGAAGATCAAATCGTGCAGACCATCGTCGAAGGCATTTCCCCACCCTATAGGTCATATCTGTGTTTCGCGTCGCGTCCTCAAACCTTTGCTGAATTAGAAGCTATGGCGGTCTCATCCGAAGGATTTAGGTATGCCGACACCTTGAGAATTGCTAAGGAACTCCCTCCGTATTCTAATAGTTTTCGCTCTTCACCTAGCCGGACATTCACCACCCGTAAATGCTATGCGTGTGGGTATACGGAACATCTCCTTAACAGGTGCCCTTTGATTATTTATTTATTTATTTATTTATTTATTTATTTATTTATTTATTTGTGTCTTTAATAAGTGGCGAAGTTAGGGCTCTTGGCCTTCTCTTACACTTAACCACATACCATTTTTTTATTTTTACAGTGTTAATCTAAAATATCATTGTAATTAATTACTGTTATAGCGATATGTAAGTCAGATAAGGAATTACAAAAATACGATTAATTAAGATTGCTACTGATGAAAAATTATAGGATAAATAAAGAGTGTATTATAACAAAAAACATATATCGACTTATAAGCTAAAGATTATATCTAGTAACTACCTTATAGGAAAACGTTTTCAAATACTAGCAAATGTACCCGTGCTTCGCTTCAGTATTCTACAATGTATACGGATATCGAAGTAAATTGCTGTACATGAAGTGAATAAGAATTTTTTAATTGCATGTCTCTTGGCGTTATCCGGAAAAAGCATAGTGTAACCCCTTTATGGGGGGTATATGCATATATATATATTTATTTATTCATAAATCCAGCCAAGGGAAATCCAAAGTATCGGTGTCACCGAGTGCTTTCAAACGGTAGGGAATAAAGTTACGCAATGAGAAAAATGCCAAGTTGAGGCCGTGGTAAACAGGGTTCTCCAAATAAACATTGCGGAATAAACACAGATAGCGCAGTGGAAACTATGCTAAATAATATTTAAAAAAAACTAAAAGAAAATGGCAGGAGAAATAAGGGACATGACAGGTGAAAATAGATGAGAAACCAAGATAAAATTTGGAAATATACATATATATTAGAAGAATTAATCAAGGTCTTACAATATTAGAAGAATAGAAGTCTGTACAAATACGGAATTTTCCCAACCACAAGTAATACAAATTGTTACATCAAGAGTAAAATATCGAAGAAAATGAAAGCAAATAAGAGAATGGGCCAGGAGAGGAAAGGGATGGACAAGAAAGGGATGAATACAGTTTAAAGAAAAATGTTGAACAACGAGAATAAGAAAAGAATGTTCGCAGTTACCATATTGAAGTATACCAACATGAAGTCACTAAGCAAAGTCTAATGTCATATGAAAGTTGCCACCTCTTCAATTATCACCCGAATAGACACAAACAAACGTTGTCATACTGGCGTAAGTCACTGTATACTATAATGAAACAGTCTCAAAGTATACCAAAACATAAATGGAGAAGCACTAATTAACCACAAGTGTGTATAGGAGTCGCAGAGTTGAGGATATACCACACGCACATTTGGAAAGCAAATAGTCACTAGATAGTCAATAGAGGCATAGAAATTGAAAATCCAAGCAAAATCTCGGCCTGGAAATGCACTGCTCCCAGTTAGAATTTGCAAAGAAAATAGCTCCAAATGCAACACAGCATTATTTACAATAAGGACATTTTTAGTTTGTCATACCTCATCTTGAACCAAGTAGTTCTGCCCAAAAAATGGAGAGTCCAGGGCACATGTCGCTAAAGACGGAGATGACGTTAAAGGTTCTTCCCTCCACACAGGCCAAAGTCCATCTCAACACATTCAGAGGAAGGCCGGGAATTTATAGTGTGGAATAATGAGAGATATGTCTGGAATATTCCAGAAGTTAGTGGAGCATGCGTGACAAAGCGGGCGATGTCACATGACGTCAGGCAGCGAAAAGGAGGTTAGTTTATCGTCGGTCGTAAAGGTGGATAGAGCAAAGTTCGTGCAAGGTATGATGTGTGCAAATCCAGCTAAGTATGCAAGTTCCAGTTGAAGAGAAAATGCGGTGTGTATCCAGATGAAGGTAAGTCCATATTAATTGTAGAAAAAGGTTATGTGCGTGGCGAGGTTGATAACAGTAGTTGCCGGTGAAGTGAAGAGTCCGTTACATCATCCGCCGGGCACCAGAAAAAAATCCAAAAGGATTTTTTTTTTTGTAGTTGTTGAAGCAGCTGGAGTTAAATGAAGACGGCTGGTGGAAGACGAGAAGCGGAAGATACAGTTGAATGGCGACGGCGAGGCGGCCCCAGGAACAGCAATGGAGGGCCCTTCCATGAGCTGGAGCGGGGGTCGATAGCAGCCGCCACGGTATATCAAGGAGAGAAAATACTGCAAAACAAAACAAGAGGCGGCAGAAAAATGTCCAAACACAATAAACATGCCTAAATAGAGAATAGAAAATACAAAAAGGTAGAGGAGGAAAGGAAACAAGAAAAGGGCTAACGCGTTAGCAAAGGGAAAGGGTAAGGAGAAAAGGGTAGTGATAAATTAACATAGAAATATAAATATAAATATCACAAATGACAAGAAGATTTAAAAAATTTAAGAACAATTACAAAAGAGAAAAATAAAATGGTTGGGAAGTTGTATGTACACTCCCATTACAACCTGTGCCAATTGGCTGGGAGGGAGACTGGAGAAACCTGTGTGGAGGGAGAAAAAAAAAGGAAATTCCATAAAGGGAAAAAAAAGAAAAAAAGAAAAGAAAGGAACCAAAAAAAATAATAAATAACACTGGGAGCAATAGACATTTCCAGACCAGATGGAGAAAAGAGAGAGAAAAAAAAATCAGTAAGAAGAGGAGGTAATAACAAGAAAAGGAAAACACAGGGCAAAAGAAAAGAAGATCAAGATATGAAAGTTTTTAAGAATGAAAGCGCTTGAGCTGATTTAGATGAAGTTTTTTAGTATCAAACAAATCGGTAGTGGATTGCAAATATACAGTGACAGGAGTAGGGAAAGACAAAATACGGTATGGTCCAAGCCATCGAGGAGCAAGTTTGGCAGAAGTGGCATTAATTGCCGAGCTGTGTGGATGATTAGCAACGAGGACTAAATCACCAATTTTAAAAGTGGATGGCTTATGACGAGCATTATAAGCTTTTTTGTGGACCTGTTGAGCTTTTAACAATTGATCAAAGGCGTCTTTCCAGAGTGATGAAGAGGATGGCTGATCAGAAGATTCAAGGAGGTTGTGCAGATCCCAGGTTAGGGAAAGAGGAGTTTGAAGATCACGACCAAGAAAGAGCTTAGCCGGAGTTTGAGCAGTAGAACTATTGATACTAGAATTAAAGGCTAACGCCAAAGAAGAAAGATGAGAATCCCAGTCTTTCTGGAAAGAACGATGAAATATAGATAAAGCAACTTTGAGATTACGGTGATACCTCTCCACGGTGTTGGACTGAGGGTGGTAGGGAGAAGTCAAGATACGTTTGATACCCAGTTGAAAGCACATATTAAAAAAACACTTGAAGTAAAAATAGAAGCATTATCAGAAACGATATTAGCAGGCAAACCGGTAATAGGAAAGATTTGTTCAGTGAGTAAATTAATGATGATCTTAGTAGAAAATTTCCGTAAGGGTCGAAGGACTAGAAATTTTGAGAAGGCATCCAACAAGGTAAAAATGTACAAGTTGCCACGAGAAGAACGAACTATGGGTCCAACTAGATCAATGAAAAAGGTTTGGGCAGGATGAGTGGGTGGAAGGGCAGAATGAAGACCAGCAGACTTTATGTTTAAAGGTTTAGATGTTTGACACAATTCACAAATTTGAACAAAATTGCGAATAGATTTGCGCATTTGAGGCCAAAAGAAAAGAGAGGCTATACGGTTGTACGTTTTAGTGATGCCTAGATGCCCGCCCACAGGGGAGGAATGATAATATTGTAAAATCATGGGTTGAAGAGCCTGTGGAAGCACCACTTTAGGAGAAGCTTTCTTAGTGGGTTTGTAAACCAAGAGATCTTTAAAAATAGTAAAGGGACCCTGATAAGAGGGATCAGAGATGGATTGTTTGAGTTGGATGCAGAACTGATCGGTGAGCTGATGCGACTGACAGGATTGAAATGAAAGAGGAAAGTCTGTTAACGAAAGAACCGCATGAATGGAGGAAGATGAAGGCATCATAGAGAGATTCGGGGGTAAATCGTCAGTAGTACTTAACTGGGGAGTGGAAGTGTCAAATAAGCGACTAAGAGCGTCAGCTACAGAATTCTCAGTGCTAGAAATAAATTTAAGGGAAAACTTGAATCTGGACAATCGCATGAGCCAGCGGCCAGTTCTACCAATCTTAGGTGCGTTATGTAACAACCATGAGAGAGCCTGATTATCAGTCTTGACAAGGAATTCTTTATGTTCCAAATACTCCGCAAAGTGTTCAATGGAATTTAATAAAGCCAAGGCTTCACGCTCGAAGATAGAATATTTTCTCTCAGTAGGAGAAAGAAGTCGACTGAAATAGGCGATAGGTAGAGGAACATCATTAACAACCTGAGTTAGAACACCAGCAACAGCAAGATTGGAAGCATCAGTATGTATTTCAAAAGGTAGGGAGAAATCAGGAAATTGAAGAATGGGAGCATGCATCAAAAGAGACTTAAGCTGAAGAAAGGCGTCCTGTTGAGATTGAGTCCAAATGAAAGGGACGTTTTTACGTTTCAAATAATTGAGAGGCTCAGCAATGTGAGAAAAGTTAGGAATGAACCGGTGGTAGAAAGAAACCATGCCTAAAAAGGTGCGTGTTTGTTTGAGATTTTTGGGAGGTGGAATATTAGAGATAGCCGAAGTACGTTCGGGATCGACAGCTACTCCCTGAGATGACACAATGTGACCTAAGAACTTTATAGAAGTTTGAGCTAGAGAAATTTTAGAAGGGTTAACTGTCAGACCAATAGAACGTAATCTAGAAAGAACATGGTGTAAATGCGACATGTGGGACTCAAAATCAGGGCTGAAAATTAAAAGGTCATCAATATAAGGATAGAGAAATTTGTACTTGCAATCAGAAAATAAGGAATCCACTAATCTCTGCATGATTTGTGACCCAAGTTCAATCCAAAAGGAACTTTTGTGAACTGAAAAAGGCCATTTGGGGTGATGAAAGCGGTAAGCCGACTGCTCCGAGAGTCCAAGGGGATTTGGTAGTAAGCAGAATTGAGATCTAAAAGAGAAAAATATTTAGCTTTAGAAAAAAAGTGGAAAGCGTTTTGCATTTTAGGAATAGGATAGGAGTCATAGAGGATTTTGGAGTTTAATTTACGGTAATCAACTACCAGGCGCGAAGAACCATCAGGCTTGTCGACAAGAAAGGCCGGAGAGGCATAATTGGAAGAAGATGGGACAATGGTACCATCCAGAAGCATTTTGTCAATAATGTCATCCATTTTGGCCATCCGAGGAGGGCTAAGATGGTAAGGAGACGAACGAACAGGTGTTTCATCAAGTAAATCAATGTGAGCCTGATAATTAACAACGGAGCCTAAAGTATCTGTAATAACATCGGCAAATTCAGATTTCAAGGCCTCAATTGCATCTAGTTGGGGAGCAGTGGCATAAATATGCTGATGACTGAATACATGGTTCATAGGGAAATCGAGGGGGTCTACCAAAGGAATTTGAACGTGCGGATTGAAAAAGAAAGAGATAGAGGCCATAGCAGTATTATAAATAAGGCCAGTATGAGCAAAAAAATCATATCCCAGAATAACAGGAAGTGAACAATTATTAATCACTTGAAATTCAAACGGCCAAGAAAATTGGGAAATTTTAACATTAAGTTTTAGGTAACCCATGATTTCAAGAGTGTGCTGAGATATGGAAAGACATCTGAGGGTAGAAGGGCGCAATTGAAGATGCGGATGCGTTTGTAAAAGTTGCTGAAAAAAGGAGAAACTGATGAGGGAAATTGCAGAACCTGAGTCTAAGAAGGCTAAGGAGGGAATGTTATGTAACTGTACAAGAGTATACGACTGTGATTTAGTAGCAGGCGAGAAAGTTGAGGAAACATAAGGCAGATTTTGCCCAAGAGGTCGTAAGCTGCCTACTGACGACGGGAATTGAAGTTTCCCAAGGTAGAATTGGTACAATTTCGTGCGAGGTGCCCCATAGCCTGACACCGATAACAGCGAAGGCGAGAAATATCACTCTGAGAAGGTGGACGAGTGGTAGAGGGCATGCGAGGTGTTGATGTGTTAAACTGGGGAGGTGGGGTAGACGAATAATAGGAAAAATTACTACGGGTATTTAGAATATCTAGTTGAGCAATGTGGTAAAGCTGAGGAATAGTAGTGGGTGGCGTAAAGGGATTGATGATTTGGCGGAAAGCTGGAGAGGCATAAAATCGAATAAGAGAAATAATTTCCTGGGGATGTAGAGCAATAGCTAACACATCAGAATAGCCGATAATGGAGTCAAGATAATCGTAAGCTGATTTCTCTGGACGTTGATGACGTCTGATATATTTGTTACTCAGCTGTTGTCTAATTTCATAAGGCAGAAAATAAGTATGTAAAACCGAGCGAAAATGAGCCCAATCATGAGAAGACTTCATATACTGGAGCCAAAAATTACTAAGATGACCAGAGGTTTTTGGATAAAGCAACGAAAGCAATTGGGAAAACGGAGCCAAGTCAGTCTGTAGAAATTTGCGAACTAAAAAAAGCCACTGTGTCAAAGTATCAGGATCAGTAGACTGAATGAGGGGTACCTGATCAAGACATTTAGTCAAAATATGGAAATTAAGTGGTTGATGTGAAGAAGGGGTGTGATGATATGGAGATTCATAAAAATATTGCTGAGAAGGGGATGGTGGTGGAGTGCGCAAATCGGGAGAGTAATGCTGTGCTGATTGAGTTTTATTGGGAGAAGGCGGAGGTGCTTGATTAAGTGGAAGTTTGGATTCAGCAGTAAAAAGAGAAAGATCAGGATAGAGAGGAGTGTTAGGTTGAGGCAGGGTTGGTAAAGGTTCAGAGGATGAACTAGAAGAAACAGTAGTAGTAAGAGTACTAGACGTGGAAGTAAGATCAGAATTACAAGGGAGAAAAGGATTGTAAGACATATTAGTAAAAGGATTTGGATCAGAAAAATTAAAATGGGGATCAAACGAAATGTCCGAAGTGTCTGAAGTATAAGGAGAAAAATTATCAGAAAAATAAGCCATGTTGAAAGAGATGACAAAAAGAAAAGCAGAGTCTAGCGAGGAAAAACACTAAACCTCAGAAGAAAGAAACAAAAGAACTAAGGCCGTAACAGGGTGAAGATTTAGAGTAGTAGTAAACTGCGACTTTGTACTCTGCTACCATGTGTAACCCCTTTATGGGGGTATATGCATATATATATATATAATATATTTATTCATAAATCCAGCCAAGGGAAATCCAAAGTATCGGTGACACCGAGTGCTTTCAAACGGTAGGGAATAAAGTTACGCAATGAGAAAAATGCCAAGTTGAGGCCGTGGTAAACAGGGTTCTCCAAATAAACATTGCGGAATAAACACAGATAGCGCAGTGGAAACTATGCTAAATAATATTCAAAAAAAACTAAAAGAAAATGGCAGGAGAAATAAGGGACATGACAGGTGAAAATAGATGAGAAACCAAGATAAAATTTGGAAATATACATATATATTAGAAGAATTAATCAAGGTCTTACAATATTAGAAGAATAGAAGTCTGTACAAATACGGAATTTTCCCAACCACAAGTAATACAAATTGTTACATCAAGAGTAAAATATCGAAGAAAATGAAAGCAAATAAGAGAATGGGCCAGGAGAGGAAAGGGATGGACAAGAAAGGGATGAATACAGTTTAAAGAAAAATGTTGAACAACGAGAATAAGAAAAGAATGTTCGCAGTTACCATATTGAAGTATACCAACATGAAGTCACTAAGCAAAGTCTAATGTCATATGAAAGTTGCCACCTCTTCAATTATCACCCGAATAGACACAAACAAACGTTGTCATACTGGCGTAAGTCACTGTATACTATAATGAAACAGTCTCAAAGTATACCAAAACATAAATGGAGAAGCACTAATTAACCACAAGTGTGTATAGGAGTCGCAGAGTTGCGGATATACCACACGCACATTTGGAAAGCAAATAGTCACTAGATAGTCAATAGAGGCATAGAAATTGAAAATCCAAGCAAAATCTCGGCCTGGAAATGCACTGCTCCCAGTTAGAATTTGCAAAGAAAATAGCTCCAAATGCAACACAGCATTATTTACAATAAGGACATTTTTAGTTTGTCATACCTCATCTTGAACCAAGTAGTTCTGCCCAAAAAATGGAGAGTCCAGGGCACATGTCGCTAAAGACGGAGATGACGTTAAAGGTTCTTCCCTCCACACAGGCCAAAGTCCATCTCAACACATTCAGAGGAAGGCCGGGAATTTATAGTGTGGAATAATGAGAGATATGTCTGGAATATTCCAGAAGTTAGTGGAGCATGCGTGACAAAGCGGGCGATGTCACATGACGTCAGGCAGCGAAAAGGAGGTTAGTTTATCGTCGGTCGTAAAGGTGGATAGAGCAAAGTTCGTGCAAGGTATGATGTGTGCAAATCCAGCTAAGTATGCAAGTTCCAGTTGAAGAGAAAATGCGGTGTGTATCCAGATGAAGGTAAGTCCATATTAATTGTAGAAAAAGGTTATGTGCGTGGCGAGGTTGATAACAGTAGTTGCCGGTGAAGTGAAGAGTCCGTTACAATAGGGAGGTCCGCAGACGTTGTTTCCAACGTGAAGTGCGAGTTGCAGAGTTGTGATGATAACGACAGGTCCACTTGTCTGCCGCAATTCACTATGCGTAACGTCAGTCACAGTTTTATGGGTAAATTTGTTATACCTAATGATAAAGAGAATCAGGTAAAAGAGTTTTAAAAAAATGCACGCTCCCTTGCCTTCTGCTAGTCAAATCAAGAAGGGAATTATGCATTACAGTGGTACACGGCGTTGGAGAACTACCCCATTCCTATTGCCAGTTAAAGTCGATGTGGGGAGTACTGATTACAACAGCAGACGCTCGCCTGCTGAGAGTCACTATTGATTTGTAAAGTATTAATTACAATGTCAGACACATCCCTTCTAGATCGCTACACATCAACTTAAATGAATAAATGTACATCGACATACGGAAGTATATGCACATGTTCACCTTCATTTACAGAGTAACTGCTGCTAAACGGTGCATTCATATTGAAAAACGGATTGTATGAAAAGTCGCCTCTGGCCTCATTTAGCGATCTAAATGGCTGGCCCTATGATATTTCCACGTATCTCATCTTTTTAAAGGCAAGTTTATTTTAGAAACGTTGAATAGGGTGAAATTTGTGTAAGGTTTTCACACAGTGAATTACTTTTCAGATACTTATGCGACAGCTTCAAACATAAAATTTGGCTGGGTGGGCCAATATTCGTGTAGAATTTGATGATCCCATCTTTCCTATAAGTGAATCAAACCATCAATTATACGTGTACAAAGTGCAAAATTTAGGTAAATCCGGAAATAGAGCTAAATTTAACACAAGGGATAGAGATACGACAAAAAGTCATAGGACCAAAGTTGTAGATCACTCCAAATTGAACAGAGATTGTGCCATCCGTTTTGTGATCCGACTTACCGTTTAGCCACCAAATACCTCGAAAGGAAGGTCTGCACCGTCATTAAAATTGCCTTCATATTTCGATATTTTCCAGGAGTAAAAAATAAATTTTTAAACTTATTGTAAAATTTCCAAATTTCATTTTTCTAACTCGTCTGGGAGATTGTGCTGCAATCTTGATATGGGGAGGGGGTTAAAAATTAGGACTTTCAGGAAACTTTTAAGCCCATGAAACCTACAGGTTATCGTTCTGGATGAATATCACCGACTGTGTTCTTATACAGATTTGAAACTCCCAGTGTGTCCCTCTCAGAGAATTTTGAGAATTTAAGATTTTTCTAGGGATCCTGAAGTCATCAGCTTGTCTGATACCAAGTTTTAAGTTTCTAGGATGCCTAGAATGGTCTCATTAATTCACGTCTGTTTTCATTTTTATGCCGTAATTTATATATATAGTACAGTATATATAGATCGCGCCAAACCGACTTATTTATTAATATGGATTATATTTCACCCGCTTCCGTAGTAGCTCTAGGGTCGTCTTACTCCCACAGTATGTTTTCCAGGTAGTAAGTCATACTTGAAAGTCATACTGGAACATATACACGTCTATTACCTTGGGCATTTTTGACAATTCACAATTTGTTTTTTCACCCTTTCTCACCCTCTATGCCAAAGAGGGCTGAAGTTGGACTTTAAAAATCCGAAATGTTACTATTCATCTCATCGACGCGGAAAACTATTGACTAGACAGTATATTCCATTATTATCATATCTCACTCACCCCTCCCTCCTAAAGGGGTTAAACCTTGAGTTTTAAAAAATCGGGAGTGTTACTATTCATCTCAGCGACCCCAAAAAGTATGGATTCGACACTACATTCGTTGATTTGTATATCTCAGCCCCTCGCCTCCCCAACCCTAATGTTTCCCTTGGGTGTATTACCCCCACGTGATTTGTCTACTGATACTAAAATTCCGGAGTGTCACTATTCATCTCAGCGACCCCGAAGACTACGTATTCGACAGTATTTTTTATTATTTCTATATATCACTCCCCAACGAAGAGGGCTGAACTTGGACATAAAAAATTTCCGGAGTGTTGCTATTCATTTCAGCGAGCACGAAAAATATTGATTCGACACTACTTTCGATGATATTTATACCTCACCCCCTCCCCCCTAACCACGCCTCTAAGCGTCCCTGGGGTGTCCTACCCCCACGTGTTTTGTCTCCTGATACTAAAATCCGAAGTATACAATTCACCTCGGCGACCCGAAAACTATGTATTCGACACTCTTTTCGATTACTTTTATATATCACTCCCCCTCGCCTCCACCTCAAAGGGAGCTGAAATTGGACTTTTAAAAAATCTGGAGTGTGACTAATCATCTCAGCGAGCACGAAAAGTGTGGATTCAACACTACATTTGATGATTTTTGTATCTCAGCCCTCTTGCCCCCCTGCCCCTAAGGTTTCTTGGGGTTTATTACCCCCACGTGGTTTGTCTCCTGATACTAAAATCCGGAGTGTCACTATTCATCTCAGCGACCCCGAAAACTGTTAATTCAACACTATTTTCTATTATTTTTATATATTATTCCTCCATCGCCCCCACCCCCCGCCCCGAAAGGGGCTGAACTTGAACATCTAAAAATTCCGGAGTGTCACTCTTCGTTTCAGCGAGCCCGTAAAGTATGGATTCGACACTACTTTCGATTATTTTAATACCTCACACCCTCCCGCCGCCCCTAAGGTTTCCTGGGCTGTCTTACCCCCACGCAGTTTGTCTCCTGATACTAAAAATCCGTAGTGTACAATTAACCTCGGCGACCCCGAAAACTATGTATTCGACACTATTTCCGTTTATTTGTATATCTGACCCCCTCACCGCCCGTAAGGGTTCCTGTGCAGTCTTACCCCAACGTGGTTTATCTCGTGATACTAAAAATCCGAAGTGTACAATTCACCTCGGCTACCCCGGAAACTAAGTTTTCGGCACTATTTTCGTTTAATTTTATATACCACTCCCCCCTCGCCCTCACCCCAAATGGGGCTGAACTTGGACTTTAAAAATCCGGAGTGTCACTATTCATCTCAGCGACCCCGAAAACTATGTATTCGGCACTGTTTTTCTTTAATTATATATATCGGTTAATAGTGACACTCCCGATTTTTAAAAGTCAAATTATTTTTTACCTGAACCCCCTAACACCCCATCCGTAAGGGGGCTAGAGGAGGATTACCCCCACAGTGCTCGTCTCCAGATAGCAAATAATAAGTGTTCAAAATTTGATTGAAATTTCCCCAGTGGTTTAGGAGGAGATGTGTCATTAACACACATACATAGATAAGGCTAAAATAAATTAACTGAATATTAGTATGTTACAATCTGAGCCCGCCTGGTGGCCAAGATCGTTAAGGCGCTGAAGACTAAATGGTCTGACACCGAGGTTAGCCGGTTCGAGTCCCGTTGGTCGAAAACATTTTCACCATCAGAATGTTGGCCGGCAGGGTAGGGGGGGTGGTGGTATACAATTTGTAATCATTAGATTGCGTGCTAAAAGCCTGGATTAAATTCCAAACCTCTCCGCAGTGCTCATATGGAGTGAGGGCATATGACGCTGTTGATGGTGATTCGTCCGTTGGATGGGGACGTTAAGCCTTGAGCAGACCCCTTGGTGCTATTCGACAGGAGTAGGCTATGTGCCGGCACCGGGTTTCTCCCGCTCCCTACTATCATATATCACGTCATTCATTTCATCTCATTAACTCCTCTGATGAGGTTGACGTCAGAAAGGGCATCTGGTCATAAAAACCCGCCACGACAGACTCATCTCACCTCATACCCGACCCCGTAGGGAAACGGGACAAGGGTTGGACAAACACACAATCTGAGTATACTGAAATCGATGTTATATGTAGCCTATTTCTACGAACAGTCTATAGCCTTAAATGAGAGTAGCAAGAACGTAAATGGGATAGACTAGGAACTTAAATCTAGTACGTAATGTTTGGTTTCATTCACTCTTACATTCATTCGTGCCAACTGTATGTACTCTGGAGGAATTTACGGTAGGCTGTTTTAAATGTCCTAGACGAGCAAGACTTTTTAATATCTTCCGCGATCGTATTCCATAACCTAGAAGCAGAGACCAGGAATGTATGGCTGTATGTATTGTTCGATACGGTGCTATTTCAAGTAGTGAACCAGAACGAGTTTTAATTTCGTGGAACGAAGAAAGAAGCCTAAAATTGTACGATAGATAGGTGGGGCTGTTTGAAGAAAGCAACTAAAAGACGAGGGTCATTTGGTGCGTTTTTCTACGGTCATTTAAACGTAGCCATCCCAACTTTTTGTCGTATGGTGTTATATGAGCATCATGTCGGAGCTGGAAGGCATATCGAATGAAAGAGTTCTGTACACGTTGTAGCTTTGTTGCTTGTTCACAGGTTAGGTCAGTCAATAAACTGTCACAGTAGTCAAAGGTTTGAGAATCTCCGTAGAAAAAGCAAAATTTATTATAAACATCTAGAACACTCCAAAATTTTTGGCAACATATATTGGTCCAGTGGAAAGAGTAACGAAATTCAAATATCTGCGAGAGATAATTCATGAAAATGGTTTAGACAAATCTGCAGTAGAAGAAAGGGTACACAACATGGAAAGAGCATATGGTATCACAAAGAATTTTTATAGCAAAATGTGTCTGTCTAAAAATCTCAAAATAAGGCACTACACTACCGTGGTGAAACCGGAATTCCTACATGCAAGTGAATGCCTGGTACTAAACTATAGATTAGATAAACTTTACGTACTAGAAAGGAGTATTATGAGAAAACAACAGAAGTACGGAAATTAAGATCTAATGACGAAATATACAGGAACTTAGAAAACATAACAGAAACCATAAGAAAAATGAGATAGCAATCTCTTGGACATATTTACAGAATAGATGGTTTCAGATTAACAAAAAGGATTTTCAAGTACGTATGGGACAAAAAGGCAACAACTAGCTGGATTCAAGAAGTAAAGGAAGATTAAAAAGAAATAATAGGCTATAAAAGAGGAAGAAACTTTGGACAGAGAATTTTTAGAATTTTTAGAAATATGGTAGTATATATGGAGGGATTCCAAAGAAGATGGAACAAGGAACCTGGTGCGAAGTATTCGGAGGGAAGAAAGAAAAAAGCAGAGTAAAAGGAGGAAAGAACATTGGAAGGAACGGAAGAGAAAACAACAAAGTATGAAGAATTGAAATGAAATTGGCACGTGGTCTTTAGCATGTCTCATCGGAAATAATAATAATAATAATAATAATAATAATAATAATAATAATAATAATAATAATAATAATAATAATAATAATAATAGTTCCGTGGTATCTGTGGAACAGCAGAGGTGAAAGAAGGTGCCGGGGTGAACGGGTCTAACTACAAAAATCAAAGTTATTTTAAAACTGTAACAAAGGTTATATTTTTCTCTCTTGTAAAAGAAACAACAAGCAACAAGGTACCGGTAACAAATTTCAGTCTAGGAAAAGACAAGATTGGTGGTATAAACAGAACTTAGGCATTACATTTCCTGAGCTCTCAGCTCTCACACAACACATATTTACTAAAGGGCAGAAATCCCCTCCGTACAGGGAGCACTTACACCCAACTTTTAATATCAAGCCTCCCTGAGGCACTTTTACAATAGGCAATAGCAGATTTCACAATAGCTTGCCAACAACGCACAACTTACAAAAATGAACCGGGGGTACCCCGTACCCAACCTACTGGGCCTTAGTGGAAAAAGAACAGGTTAAGTAAATGGCCCGAAAAACCAAAAGGAATGGAGGCGTGTATTTGCACCCCTAAATGAAACGTCTTAAAACCTAAGAGGCGCTAGGCCGATGAAAACAGGGGCTATTCCCAAACTATGGAGGTGACTCGTATAAGAAAAATTTAAGACATTACAGAAAGGAAAACCAGTTACAAAACGTAGTCACCTCAAACCAAAATGAAGGGGAGCTCGAGAGGGTAAAACACTAGGTTAGATGTTGATGAATTGGCCGATAGACGAGAAAATCAGCAGTTTTTATCCCCTCGGGGAACGTTCGAGACCTTTCATGAATAATTAAGACACACCCACAGGTTTTTATAGGATAGCTTAAGGTTACACATCAAAATCGAAGAAGAAAGACACGATTGGTCAAAAATTAATTACAGAAATTCTGGATTGGCTAAGTTCAAAACTGGCGGAAAGAAAGATTAATATTGCGAACCCACAAATGAAAGAACGAAATTTAGTAAGGACAAAAACTTATGAGTACAAAATTTCTTCAAAAAAAGTTCCTTAACTTCGCACCAGGGTGCATGATCATAGTTTTTTAGTAGAGACATCTATAAGAGAATGTCCACACTTCTTGATCAATGGAAAACAAAACAAGTTGAAATCCACACAGTACTGACAACTTTGTAATCACAAAATTTACGGTAGTGACATCTTCTGAGAAAACTTATAAGTTGATCCAGTTTTTAAAGTCCAGAGTTTCTCCTGTAGAGGAGGATTTATTGACGCAAGATTTTAAAATGCGGCGTACGGGTGTACCGACCAGTACAATAATAATAATAATAATAATAATAATAATAATAATAATAATAATAATAATAATAATAATAATAATAATAATAGTAATAATCATTATTATTATTATTATTATTATTATTATTATTATTATTATTATTACCGAGGTTTGTGGATCAGCAGAGGTGAAAGAAGGTGCCGGGGTGAATGGGTCTAATTACTTTGTCAAGAAAGAATTTAAACTGAAATGGAAGGTTATATTTTCGAAAAGCAACAAGTTAACACAATCTCACTTAGTGAGATAACAATGACATAGCAATTTAAAAACCAGACTTAGAAAAATCCAAGAATTCAAATCCTTAACACACTTGGGCTACAAGCCCCTAGTTTTACAATTTTTGAGCTTCCAGATCAAACTTCACAGAGGAGCATAAATTTACAAAAGGGCTCCCTAGTTTACAATATCAAGCCTCCTAGAGGCACTTTTCCAATACAAGAAAGAGTTGACACGCTCTCAGGTTTTTCGAGCCTATTTCAGGCAATACCAGAACTTACAGTTACTTGCCCACAAGGCACAACTTACGAAAAATGAAACAGGGGTATCTAGTACAAAACCTACAGGGCCTTCGTGTAAAAGAAATGACAGTTAAATAAATGGCCCAAATACAAAATGAAAGGAGGCGAATACTTGCACTCCTCTATTTAGCTTCTTAAAACCTAACAGGCACAAGGGCTATTCCCAAACTATGGAGGTGACCCGTATAAGAAAGAAATTTAAAACGAACGTTAATGAAGAGAAGAAAATCAGTTATCAAAACGTAGTCATCTCAAACCAAAATGAAGGGGAGCTCGAGAGGGTAAATCACTCTCTATCCCCGAATTACAGTTACAGATTTTATAAATAAGCCGGCAGAACTTACATTTTAGAGAAGTTGGTTACATATTTAAGTTTCGGAACTTTCCCGTGGGTTAAACTGCTGAGCTAGCAAGAAGTAAAGAAGATCTGCTGCCTGATGAAAGAGGCACCACCCGACTCCTGCTTTACATCCACACACTTAGTTAGATGTTGATCAAATGGCCAAGAGACGTGAAAATCACCAGTCGGAAATTAATTACAGAAATTCTGGATTGGCTAAATTCAAAACTGGCGGGAAGAAAAGGTCAATATTGCCAACCCACAAATGAACGAACATAATTTAGTAAAGAACAAACTTAGGCATACAGAAGTTCTTCAACAAAGTTCCTTAACTTCGCACCAGGGTGCATGATCATAGTTTTTTAGCAGAGACACCTATGAGAGAATGTCCACACTCCTTGAAGAACGGAAAACAAAATAAAGTAGAAATGCACACAGTTCAGGAAACTTCACAATAAAAAACTTACGGTAGTGACATCTTCTGAGGAAAAGTTTAAGTAAGTCAAGTTCCAAGCTCGGTGTTTCTCCTGTAGAGGAGGTTTTACTGGCGCAAGTTTTAAAAGTGCGGCGTAGGGGTGTACCGCCCGGTACAAGAATACCAATAATAATAATAACAATAATAATAATAATAATAATAATAATAATAATAATAATAATAATAATAATTGTACCGGGCGGTACACCTCCACTCCGCTAATTTAAAATGTGCGCCAGTTGAAACTCCTCTGCTGGAGGAAGTCTGAACTTTACTGATGGTATTAATTTTCTACTTTCACAGAAGATGTCACTACGTGTAAATTTCGGAGTTTTAGAACTGTGTCATTTTTGATGTGTTTTTGTTTTGATTGAAGTAAGAAGTGTGAACTTTCTCTTCTAGAGGACACCACTGAAAAACTACAATAGTACACCCTAGTGGGAAGAAAAATAACTGTTCTTTGGAGAAAATTTTATTTCAAAAGTTTGTTCTTTGTTAAATTTCTTTCTGTTATTGTTTAAGTTGGCTGTATACCCCTCTCTTTCCCCTTGTTTTGCATTTGACCAATCTCGAATTTCTGTTATTAATTTCTGACCAATCATAGGTATCTTCCCCCAACTTGAATATGTTTCTATACCCTAGCCAATAAAAAGTTTGTGGGAGGGTGTTTTCTTTCCCCTAACACCTAGAACCTTCCGCGAGAGTATTTAAACTGCTGATTTTTGGGTCTCCGGGCCACTTCTGTTCCATCCTTCAGTGTATAAAGTACATAGCATGAGGCGGGAAGCGCCTCTTTCCTCGGCAGCGGTCAGCAATAAGGTAATGGCCGATTAATAAATTCCTTCTTTGCTAGCTCAGCAGTTTAACTCTCGGGGCGGGTGCGAAGCGTTCTACCATGTAACCTTTCCTAAAATGTAACGATCTTTTCATCTATTCTCTTTTAAGCTGCATTTTGGGATAGAGAGTGCTAACCCTCTCGAGCTCCCACTCATATTGTTTTGAGGTGAACTTATTTTTCTCAACCTATTCTTCGTTAATGTAAAACAAATTGTTCCTCTTCTTAAGTCACCTCTTTAGTATGGTATTAGCCCTTGTATTAACGGCCTAGCGCCAAGTAGGTCTTAATCAAAGTGTATTAGGAGTGCAAGTTCGCCTCCTCTCAAATTGTTATTTTAGAGGTCATTTAATTAACATTCTTTTCGTTTAATAGACCTCAGTAGATTGGGTATTTTACCCCTGTGTTTATGTCCGTTGAGGACAGCTTGAAGGTGGAGTTTGGTGTGGCCTGGGAGAGGCTTAAATTTGAGAGCGAGTGGCTCTTTTTAAAATAGAGTGTTGTATGCCTCGAGGAGGCTTTTCAGTGTGATTTGGAGCAAGGGCTCCTAGGTATGAATGGGGTTTTCTGCCCCTCTGTTAAAACTTGTGTTTGGGGTAAAACTGAGCTGATTGCCCAAGCATTATGAATTCGGGGCGCGAAGCCCAAATTCTGTAAATATTGTAACTACCTTATTTGACTTGCTATTCTGTACCTGCCATGCTTGTTACTTATTTATTTTGAAAAGAAAATATAACCTTATTAAATTTTAAATTTAGTTTACATGCACTATAATTTCGTAGCTTGAGATCCATTCACACCCGCACCTTCTTTCACCTCTACCTACCGCTAAAACACGGTAACAAGTGGTAGCAGAGCGTGGTTGAATGGGTCTCAATTTAGCCCCTTTTGACGGCTACACATTGTTTTGATCCGAACTCTAACCATTTTCTCAGTTGCTGGGATTTTTTGACTTTTTCAAAATTGTTCTGTCATCATGCCCGGCCCTCGCGATGTTCTCCATCTTAATTATTTGCGCAAAGAGGAGTTGATCTATGAATTAACTATCAGAAATGTGCAATCTGGAGGCACGGTTGCAGTAGACACTAACAAGCTTAGAGAGTCCCTTGATTTGCCCATTTCCATCCCCAATTTGGGAGAGAAAGAAATTGATGACTCTCTTTCCACGATCGTCGAGAATATTACTGGGCTAGCTTCTGTAGTTAGTTTTTTTGATGAAAATGATCCGTCTCCTAATCAAATTAAGCGTGTGCAAGGCAGGCTATATCATTTTTCGAATAGGGTTAACGATCTGTTGTCTCTAAAACTGAATGACGTTCAGAGGAAGGAAGCTAGTACGCTCCTGGAGAATATTTCCGAATTATCTAGTAAGGTCACTCAATTGTTAACTGGGGAAATTCCTCCCAAATCTGATCAGCCCACCATAGTGAATGCAGGTAGTGAGGAAGCGCCTCCCAAGGGAGAAGTTAATAGGATAACCGTTGCTGCTCAAACTATCCCTGCCCCATTGGACAACGAATCTGAACGTCGTGCATCATTGAGTAACATCCGTTCTGAATTAACTTCTTTACCATTGAAACCTTTACCTACTATGTCACCCGGGTTTAGCAGCTTGCCTCATCCATTGGCAATATTGCTCAGAGGTATTTCTATGTTTTCCGTTAATACCACCAGTGATGTAATTTCATTTTTAAGATTTCTAGTTGAATTTCAGGATCATGCCCTTGTGTTTTCTCTTTCTCCATGTCAAATTTTGCAAATTATCTATCCGTATGCTATTGGTATTCTCTCAGATAAAATCGTAAGAGCCATTGCCGAGCAATCATCTATTGAAGATTTCCATGCCCATTTGCTAGCTAACTTCATCCCGGCTAGGGCCAGGTCCTCCCTTATTCAGAAGTACTATTATCGTGTACAGCGCTTGGATGAAAACTTAGCGGATTTCATACAGGACATTAAGTTTTATACTAGGGTGTTTGCCCTTCATTTTCCTGAAGATCAGATTGTACAGGCTATTGTAGAAGGGATTTCACCACCCTATAGGTCATATTTGTGTTTCGCGGCGTGCCCGCAAACTTTCTCTGAACTTGAAGCATTGGCCGTCTCAGCGGAAGGAGTTAGGTACGCCGATTCTTTGCGTGTCGCGAAAGAACCCCCGCCTTCCTTTAGTAACACTCGGCCTCCACCTCGCCGACCAGTCAATCCCCGTAAATGTTATGCTTGCGGGTCGCCTGACCATCTGCGCAACAAGTGTCCACTGATCAAGTCAAGTGGGACAAGGAATGGAGCCGGGTCATCACAAGGCTGTTTTAAGTGTGGGGCCTTCTCACATATCGCCAAGAATTGCCCAAACTCAAATAGCACCCCCTCCTGCTCAACTTCTGGTGCAAATTCCACCTATGCCAATAATAAAAAGTGACTAGTGGCTTCGGCTGAGTCGACTAATCCATCTTCCCGAGACTCAGCCCCTAGTAAACAGGTTGTAAATGCAGAGAACGATCAGCCTTCAAATTTATCTTTTGAATGCCCTAAAGAATGTCTTAGGATTGCGGCGGATACCCCCGCACCTGTTCCTTTTCTTAAGATTGAGTTAAATAACGAGCCTATAACAGCTCTCTTAGATTCAGGCAGTGTTTTTTCGATTATTTCGGCTGAATGGTATTCTAAATTGAAATCGGTTTGTAAACTTCCTGACTATGTCTCTTCTCCTGTTCAATACGTTTCGGCTAATTCATCTCCATTAGAAATTCTCGGTTCCTTATATGTCAAAATTCGTATTTTTAAATTTACATGGAAAATCAAATTGTTTGTGGCCAAGCAATTGTCTTGCCCCATTATATTGGGAGCTGACTTTATTTCTCACACTGGTCTTGTGCTCGATCTCCAGTCTAGGTCGTGCACATTCAAATTTGCTTCTAATTGTAAAATCCCACTATTAAAGTGTAATTCTGTGTCATGTTCTTCTATTTCGCCTACCCAGGATGAGATGTTGTTAGACCTTAGACATCTACCTGAGGAGCAGTCTGATAGTATTCGCAAACTGTGTCAGTCGTTTCCCGAGGTGTTCTCTGATACTCTTGGTGTTACTGACCTGATTGAATACAAAATTGAGGTCACGGATTCGATTCCTGTCCGTTTTCCACCTTATAGGCTATCTCCACCTAAAATGAAGGCTCTGAAAGAAATTATCGATCAGATGTTGAAGGATGGTATTATTAGGCCCTCTAAGTCGGCGTATTCATCGCCTATTTTTCTAGTCCCGAAACCCCAAGGAGGCTTCAGGCCTGTCATTGATTACAGGGCTCTCAATCGGAAGGTGGTGTTGCAATCTGTGCCCCTTCCTGACCTTCATTCTTGTTTTTCATGGTTTCGTAAGGCCAAGTTCTTCACCATCTTGGACTTAAATCAGGCCTATAATCAAATTCCCCTTGCCGAAGAGTCTAAACACCTTGCAGCGTTTGCTACGGACTGGAATTTATATGAATACAACCGCGTACCTTTCGCGCTCCCCACGGGGGCAGCTGTGCTCACTAGGCTACTAGATAGGGTCTTCTCCGACATCAAATTCGAGTACTTATATCATTACTTGGATGATGTCGTCGTATTTTCAGAGACTTTTGAAGAACATCTAGATCATCTGCGAGAAGTTCTCGATCGCCTTCGTAAGGCTGGGTTAACTGTTAAGTTGTCCAAGGTTGCCTTTGCTAAGCCCTCTATGTCATTCCTAGGGCATATTGTGTCACCCGATGGTGTAGCAGTCGATCATTCTAGAACACAGGCCATCCGTGATTTTAAACCTCCCAAGGACATTAAAGGTATCGCCAGGTTCATTGGTATGGTGAATTTCTTCAGGAAGTTTATTCCTAACTTCGCTAATAGAGCGGCGCCCTTAAACCTTCTTCGTAGGAAAGGCATCAAATTCGAGTGGGGACCTTCTCAACAAGCCGCTTTTGAAGATCTTAAATTAGCTCTCTGTAATGCTCCTGTACTTGCTATGCCTGATTTCTCGAAGAAATTCATCGTCCAAACCGATGCGTCGTCGTCAGCAGTAGCGGCAGTCCTTCTTCAAGAGACTGAACTAGGGAGGCGACCCATCGCCTACGCATCTAGGACTCTATCGGCTCAAGAAGCCAAGTATTCCATCTATGAGCTCGAAGGTTTGGCAGTCTTATTCGCCTTAGAAAAGTTCCGTCTCTATCTGGAACACGTCAAATTCGACCTGGAGACAGATAATCAAGCTTTAAGCTGGGTCTTAGGTAGGCCGCGTCGTACTGGTCGTATAGCCCGTTGGGCCATCCGTATTTCTGCCTTCCAATTTGATGTTAGACATATCAGAGGTACCGAAAATGTTGTTGCTGATGGACTCAGCCGTATGTTTTCTAACGACGTCGAGACCCACGAACCGGTCGACAGTTCATCACCTTCCGAGTCCATACTATTTGAGGTTAATGCCATCCTAACTGATGCTCCCATGCTTTTTAGGGATATCGAGAAATACCAACGTGAAGATCCGACGCTGGCTCCGATAATGGAAACCCTTTCTTCTGGGGAACATGTTGTCCCTTATGTTCTGAGGAATGGGGTTCTATGTTGCCCTTCGAGGCATGATAAGATGATGAAAGTTGTTGTTCCAGCGGTTCTTGTACCTATGATCTTCAAGTATTATCATGAGACCCCATTAGGAGGGCATCTTGGTATCTTTAAAACTCGTGAAAAGATTCGTGATATGTTCATCTGGAAAGGTATGGACGGTGAAATCCGTGAACTAGTAAAGGCTTGTAAATCCTGTTTGCTTAGTAAACCGACCATGTCCACCAAGGTAGGCCTCTTGTCTTCTCAGCAAGCGTCGCGCCCCATGGAACGCCTGTATATTGATTATGTAGGACCCTTCCCCCAGTCAAAGGGTAATGCCAACAAGTTCATCTTTGTGTGTGTAGATGGTTTTACCAGATTTTCTTGGTTATTTCCGACTAAGCTGGCTACCGCTCAGTCCACCATTACTTGCTTAAATTCTATTTTTGCTTCTTTTGGTCTGTGCCAATATATTGTATCTGATAATGCTAAGGCTTTTACATCTAATTTATTTCGTAAATTCTGTTTTGACTTATCCATCTCTCATGTAACTACTTCTGCTTATTACCCTCAACCATCTCTGGCTGAACGGGTTAATCGTAATCTCAGGTCCGCACTTATTGCCTATCATAATGAAGATCCTTCCAGGTGGGACACGTCCCTGCATTGGATAGCTTTTGCTTTGAATTCGGCGGTTCATGAATCTCACAAGTTTACTCCAGCTTCTTTGATGTTCAAGTTTGTTCCCAACACGCCGCTCTCTAACCTCTGGTCTCTGAGTGACATTCTACCCGAGACAATAGATCCGGACATCATTAAAGATCTTTGGAAGAAGGCTAAAGCCAATCTTAAAGTGTCTCATGAAAAGGTTAGGGAAAGGTATGATCGTGGACGGAGACCCACCCCTTTGAAGGTAGGTGACCAGGTTATGGTCAAGAATTTTGTTCCCGCGGGCAAGCTTGCCCCCAGATTCCATGGGCCGTGTGTCATTCTCGATTTCCTTACGCCGGTTACATTGTTAGTAAGCAATCCAGCCACCGAGAGGATATTTAGGGTTCACCTGTCCCAGGTGAAACCGGTGTAAATTTTGTGTCAACTTGCTTCATATAATTTGATAGGAATATGAAGGTTATATTTTTTTTTTTGAGTTCCACTCTTAAGGCATTCTGCTCCTTCTATTTTATTTTATATGTAAGCATTTCTGTGAAACCCCCCCCCGATTTGTTAAACTGCCATCCTGTCCTTGCCACGGCCATTACCACGCTCCCGTCTCCTGCTCCACTACACACAGTGGCTGGCTTAGATGAAATGCCATGGATATCTGCACGCCGCTGGCCCCTCAATCTCTCTACAAGCCTGTGCCCTCAAAGAAACATGATGGTCCAACACAATTCTGCCGCCTAGTTTTAATGTTTCAGTGCCCCCGCAGCCGCGCGGCGCCGTGCCGCAACTGGGTTCGAGGAAGGGCCCCCTCGGCCCCAGCGAGGACGACATGTGCACGGCGAGCCGGAGCTCACCTCCCGGCCAAGGCTGATGTGCGGCGCACGACCTGCTACTTGCCCGCAGCCTGTATATGTTCACCGCGGGCGCGGCGTGCTTCAACACCTCTGCTCCCCTCATAGTGCGGGCGAGCGGTATCTCAGGGTACTTGAGGGGTCCGAGCGGTTTCCTTTGGACGCAAGCTGTAACGGCCGGTCTGGCCATCCAACTTAGCCTACATCAACTACATAGACATTCCTGTTCAACCTTAATACCGTTTCATGGGAATTCAACAGCAATATTTGGTGGACATTGCAAAATTTTTCTTCACTTTTAAGTATTAAAAGTTTATCTTCTGAATTCAACTACTACAAACAGAAAGACTTTACTTCACCTGCAACAACAAAATTTTGAAACTGAAACAAACCAAATTAAGAAAATCTCATAAATGCTTCTGCAATCTATCTTCATATTCACATCATAACTTGGAACTTGTTTCAAACTGACTTCATGTGTCACCCCTGGAGGAACTTTTGGGGGGGGGGGAGGTCTGTACCGGGAGGTACACCTCCACTCCGCTAATTTAAAATGTGCGCCAGTTGAAACTCCTCTGCTGGAGGAAGTCTGAACTTTACTTATGGTATTAATTTTCTACTTTCACAGAAGATGTCACTACGTGTAAATTTCGGAGTTTTAGAACTGTGTCATTTTTGATGTGTTTTTGTTTTGATTGAAGTAAGAAGTGTGAACTTTCTCTTCTAGAGGACACCACTGAAAAACTACAATAGTACACCCTAGTGGGAAGAAAAATAACTGTTCTTTGGAGAAAATTTTATTTCAAAAGTTTGTTCTTTGTTAAATATCTTTCTGTTATTGTTTAAGTTGGCTGTATACCCCTCTCTTTCCCCTTGTTTTGCATTTGACCAATCTCGAATTTCTGTTATTAATTTCTGACCAATCATAGGTATCTTCCCCCAACTTGAATATATTTCTATACCCTAGCCAATAAAAAGTTTGTGGGAGGGTGTTTTCTTTCCCCTAACACCTAGAACCTTCCGCGAGAGTATTTAAACTGCTGATTTTTGGGTCTCCGGGCCACTTCTGTTCCATCTTTCAGTGTATAAAGTACATAGCAGGAGGCGGGAAGCGCCTCTTTCCTCGGCAGCGGTCAGCAATAAGGTAATGGCCGATTAATAAATTCCTTCTTTGCTAGCTCAGCAGTTTAACTCTCGGGGCGGGTGCGAAGCGTTCTACCATGTGACCTTTCCTAAAATGTAACGATCTTTTCATCTATTCTCTTTTAAGCTGCATTTTGGGATAGAGAGTGCTAACCCTCTCGAGCTCCCACTCATATTGTTTTGAGGTGAACTTATTTTTCTCAACCTATTCTTCGTTAATGTAAAACAAATTGTTCCTCTTCTTAAGTCACCTCTTTAGTATGGGATTAGCCCTTGTATTAACGGCCTAGCGCCAAGTAGGTCTTAATCAAAGTGTATTAGGAGTGCAAGTTCACCTCCTCTCAAATTGTTATTTTAGAGGTCATTTAATTAACATTCTTTTCGTTTAATAGACCTCAGTAGATTGGGTATTTTACCCCTGTGTTTATGTCCGTTGAGGACAGCTTGAAGGTGGAGTTTGGTGTGGCCTGGGAGAGGCTTAAATTTGAGAGCGAGTGGCTCTTTTTAAAATAGAGTGTTGTATGCCTCGAGGAGGCTTTTCAGTGTGATTTGGAGCAAGGGCTCCTAGGTATGAATGGGGTTTTCTGCCCCTCTGTTAAAACTTGTGTTTGGGGTAAAACTGAGCTGATTGCCCAAGCATTATGAATTCGGGGCGCGAAGCCCAAATTCTGTAAATATTGTAACTACCTTATTTGACTTGCTATTCTGTACCTGCCATGCTTGTTACTTATTTATTTTGAAAAGAAAATATAACCTTATTAAATTTTAAATTTAGTTTACATGCACTATAATTTCGTAGCTTGAGATCCATTCACACCCGCATCTTCTTTCACCTCTACCTACCGCTAAAACACGGTAACAATAATAATAATAATAATAATAATAATAATAATAATAATAATAATAATAATAATAATAATAATAATAATGTGTCGTTGTTGTTTTGTTTGAGCCATCAGTCCACAGGTTGGTCTGATGCAGCTTTCCATGCCACCCTAACCTGTACTAACCTTTTCATTTCTACGTAATTACGTCTACTCTAATATGCTCGTCATACCCATACCTTGGTCTACCCCTACCGTTCTTATCGCCTACACTTCCCTCAAAGACAAACTGAACAAGTCCTGGCTGTCCTAAGATGTGTTCTTCTAGTCAAATTTAATTAAATCGATCTCCTCTCACCGTTTCGATTCAGTATCTCCTCTTCGTGATTCGATCTATCGATTTCACCCTCAGCAACTTTCCGAAAGCTTCTATTGGTTTTCTTTCTGAGATATCTGTCGTTCATGTTTCACTTGCATACAGTGCCACACTCCAGGCGAAAGTCTTCAAAAACATCTTTCTAATTCTTCAATCAATGTTCGAGATGAACAGGTTTATTTTCTTAAGAAATCTCTTGCCTGCTTGTGTCAGTCAGCATTTTATGATCTCCTTATTTCTGCCATCGTTAGTTATTTTACTACTTAAGTAAAAATATTCATCTATTTCCTTTAAGTTTTCATTTCCTAATCTTTTATTGCCTACTTCGTTCGACTGCACTCCATTACTTTGTTTTGATCTTATTTATTTTCTTCTTGTACTCCTTATCCAAGACTCTGTCCATACCATTCAGCAATTTCTCCAGATCTTCTGCAGTCTCAGATAAAAGAACAATATCATCGGCAGATCTCAGGGTTTTGAATTCCTCTCCTTGGATTGTGATTCACTTTCCATAATAATAATACAACAAAAATAATAATAAAAATAAATTGATTGGCGTAACAGCCCCGAAGGGTCATGGCCTACCAAGCGACCTCTGCTCAGCTCGAAGACCTACAGATTACGAGGTATCGTGTGATCAGCACGACGAATCCTCTCGGCCGTTATTCTTGGCTTTCTAGACCGGGGACGCCATCTCACCGACAGATAGCTCCTGAATTTTAATCACGTAGGCTAAGTGGACCTTGAATCAGCCCTTAGATGCAGGTAAAAATCCCTTGCATGGCCGGGAATTGAAACCGGGTCCTGGAATTCGCCACGCCAATGAGAAAACTTAATTTGAGCACCCAGTGACAAAAGAGCCAGTGTATATTTTTCTAGGTGTGTGCCAAATGCTGAAATTGGTGAGAAATCCTTTGGCTTCCTTCGACACAGTTTTTATGAGTGAAGGTAATGCCATAAAATTGATGTACGTAGAAAACTAGTGGAAATACAACTAGAAGAGGAATTAACACTTGCTACTAAGATTCATAAGCGCAATATTAATTGGGAATCAGAAAAGATGAAAGTCAAATTAGCAGCTTAAACTCTGGGTAACATTGTGGCTCAGGCACTCACGTATTTGAAAAATGCAGCGTACGACTTATTTGAAGACTGTGAAGTTACAGCTGAATTTTTAGAAAGTTTTCATAACATATTTGACATTTTAAAAGTCGGGATTTAAGTGTGCTTTCCCTCCAAAAACAGAGGTCATTATAAAGGATTTCATTAGCAAGGCAGAATCATACATCATGGGGCTAACAACATCAAGTTCATCAGACTGTTCTGTTCTTCACTCAAGAAAAAGGACTGGATTTCTTGGATTTTTGGTGTGCATGAGAAGTTACTTTGGCCTCTGTAAGTACCGTATTTAGTCCTCAGTGGGTTGCCCAAAATGAAATACCATACTTGTTACTGTACAAATTAAGTCAGGATCACTAGGAGGTATTGTTCTCTGCCATCAGAAGGAGAGGAGGTGATAAAAATAACTCTACTACTGCTCAGTTTAAAGATGCATACAAAAGATTGCTGGTTCGCCATGAGGAAAAAGGAGCAAATTAAAGAAATTGCATTGCCTTGGATCAAATTAATATATTAAGTGTATCCAGCTCCAAGCCCAGATCAGTATCATGCATTTCTTGCCGTATCACAGCATAGGGTTGCAGATATTGCACTCATCATGACTACTGTACTCATCCAGCATTTGAACAGTTGTCCCCATATGAGAGTGATGTTGTGACATATGTTGCTGGATTTGTGGCGAGCATTTGAACAGTTGTCCCCATATGAGAGTGATGTTGTGACATATGTTCCTGGATTTGTGGCGAGCATTTGAACAGTTGTCCCCATATGAGAGTGATGTTGTGACATATGTTGCTGGATTTGTGGCGAGCATTTGAACAGTTGTTCCCATATGAGAGTGATGTTGTGACATGTATTGCTGGATTTGTGGCGAGCATTTGAACAGTTGTCCCCATATGAGAGTGATGTTGTTACATGTATTGCTGGATTTGTGGCGAGCATTTGAACAGTTGTCTCCACATGAGAGTGATGTTGTGACATGTATTGCTGGATTTGTGGCGAGCATTTGAACAGTTGTCCCCATATGAGAGTGATGTTGTTACAGGTATTGCTGGATTTGTGGCGAGCATTTGAACAGTTGTTCCCATATGAGAGTGATGTTGTTACAGGTATTGCTGGATTTGTGGCGAGCATTTGAAAAGTTGTCCCCATATGAAAGTGATGTTGTGACATATGTTCCTGGATTTGTGGCGAGCATTTGAACAGTTGTTCCCATATGAGAGTGATGTTGTGACATATGTTGCTGGATTTGTGGCGAGCATTTGAACAGTTGTTCCCATATGAGGGTGATGTTGTGACATATGTTCCTGGATTTGTGGCGAGCATTTGAACAGTTGTCCCTGTCGTGACAGACAGGATTTGAGCTTAGGTGAGCTTGTAGGATATGTCAGATTGGTTGGAAGGTTGGTTGGATCGTTCCCGAGCGGTAGGAACGTATAGGTTGGGAAGTTTCAACTAAGGTGCAGAGAAAGAGGAAGTCGATGAAGTGGATTCCCACGAAGATAATGTATTCTGATACGTAGAGTTAAATATAGTATGCACACTATGTACAATAAAAACAAGACTTAATGTTGGCAAGTCTTGAGCGAGAAGTTGTCTATTAGTCTTCCTTTCGAAGTTAAGTATGAGGATACTTATTATTGTTATTACCGGTTGCGTAATCGTCCTGCCGACCGGCAGAGATTCTACTAGCAACTCGTCCGCGAGATGAATGATAGAAGCCCTGAATCATGAATTCTCTGTCCTTTTATAGCCTCCGGGGGCACACCCCATGTTCCGGAAGCTTGTGGAAACTGGCGTACGTGACTGCCGATTTTTTCGTAATTCTAACCAATCAGAGGCCTGTATCCAAGAGACGTTTCTAGTACCTTCTTACTGCGTCTATAGAGTTGAACCATGCTCTGGTCAACATGACTCACGTCCTGTATGACAAACTTCTCTGTTACTCAAGATTTCTCAACGTGCACGAAATACGACTTCTACTTCTAACTATTCAATTCCATGAAAATAATTAATTTACAACCTTTAATTATTATCAGGTATGGCTATAGGTATGCGTATACCAGACTTCTATCCTCTATTACAGACTGATCATAATATATCAGGTACAGCTATTCCTCCTACGTTCCCTGGGTTCGATCCTCGGAGGGAATAGCACTCCTGAGTTCCAGTCCCTGGGAGGACACGACACCTCCCTCCCCTGGCGAGAAATGAATGCAAACATTCCTTGCATTCATTTCGTTACTTACAAGTTACAATAATTCACAATTTATAACCTCTTGGAGCTTACACTCCGATTAGTGGGACTACGCTGTGCCAATGTCTCATTCGGTAACACCCTTGACTCCGGTGTTTCTATTAATTCTAACTCTGACTGCAAGCCAGGCTCACGGAGGGGGGGGGGGGCGCATTCCAATGGCCCTGGGTTGCCGAAATTGGACGGTAATGTCTTCGTCCTTGCCTTTCTGTTGGCAGTAATCACATTTTGATATACGCAGAGATTGGGGCAGCGTTCCTTGTAGATCTCAATGCACTTGGATTTATACTTACAGCTTTTACAACAGCCACAACAACAACAACACAATATTACTATCATTAGGACTAAAACACTCCAAGTTACAATTTGATACACACTTACGTATCTTAATGCCATATTATGTTTGAGTTCAGTCTCTTGCTGTTGCACAAAACGTTTGACGTCACTGACCTTTTGACTGGTCCATTTTAACTCATCCACATGATTCAACAAATTACCTACAGTAACTTTGTTTAATTCAGGAACTTCACTGAGTTTTATACTACTGTAACTCGATTCACAACAATCATATTCCAGTGCAATTTCAGGTATAATGTCCTTCTTCATGGTGGAGTTTATACTCTCTGAACTTTGTATCTTACTGTCTACAGAATATCAACCATGAAACTTATTATACCTAGGCCATGTAATTTTACACCACTAGTAGATTTTTTTCAAAAACACAGGTCACTTGGGTTTCATTTGGGGATATATAAATGTATTTATTATCATTTACAGGGATTCAAGTGAGCTCGAAAATTGGCAATACCCTCTTTTCACAGTCTTCGGGAAGGTAATTCACACCTGTTAACAAACTAATTATACAAGGTCTCTTGGTAATTACATTCCTTAGTGGAAAATTATATTTACATAACCTTTGATTGTCTTCTATTAATTTGCACTGTTGCACTTGTTCTTTACCTAATTGTGCGTACGTTTGCTTCTCTTTGTCTAGGATTACATATTCCTTTTCTTCCTGTAGGTTTACAAAGTAGTTCGGGTTGTTCTTTATTTTTGTAGGGAAAGGAACACATTTATACAGGGAATACTTAATTCCGTTTCTCAATGGAAACTTTAAAATATATACCAAGGAGTCTTTTGTTAGGTAAACGCTCACTCCTGAAATTTGATACGTGAGGTACCCATAACTCTCTCTTATCTCTATTGGCAGGTCATAACCCTTGGAAAATTTCCCTTGTACCTTTTTATAAGCTTTCAAGATATCATCAGGACTGAGAATTCGTACCTGTACTAGTTCTAACCGAGCATTTATAATACTATCTAAAATTATCTGATAGTGCTCATGCAGCTGAAGCAACACACCTTGTAATTCCATCAGGTGTTTATTTAACATTAACTGTAATTTCGAATGTCGGAAAGCCTCTGAAATTTGTAAGGTTTCATTCTGCACGTATGTCTTTAGCTCCTCAAAATTTCCACTGAATTTTATCTCGTTCACGGCAATATCATACCGAGTGTTAATAACATTAACGCGTCAAATAGTGTCTTGGTTACGGTACTACTACGTAGATTAATTCACGTTCATTAATCCTCTTTTATTCCGTCTGCCTTTCATGTCCGGCATTTTAGCCCTTAGAAAAATTCCCTTGTATCCTTTATCCCAAAATGAGGAAAGCAACGGAAGCTATCTCATTCTTCTTTATCTAGCGCGCCTCTTCAATGGCATTTAGGCCATCTACGGTAGTTAGTGGTGGACTTTTTGAGGATCCAATCAGCCTTCGGGCTGAATACTCAATATATCTACACGAACCCATCTATTACATGTGAATTCCTTCTTTGATATAGTGCACAAAATTGTGTCCCTTTTAGGTCCTCTTGGGCTACGATATACAATTCAGATAACCGATTTAATTGTACTAGTCATTGCCGCGTACAGTTCTGCTTCTCTCTTATCTTCGAAGTCCACGCCTGTTGGCTTGCTGTATGAGTTATTTCTAAGTCTAATGGTGCTGCCTTATCAACATCAAGGTCGCTGTCTCTGACCGCTTACTGGACATCATGCATGCTTGGCCGTGCTGGCCCGCAAGTCAACACTTCATCTCTTTTATCTACCGGCAAGCTGACTTCGTAGTGTCTTACGCTTAGCTTGTCTTACATTTGAGTTAGATTATCATAACACTGAGGTGTTAACAGAGCAAGTTGTCATTATTCATTCCTAAGTGACCTTCGAGTTTCTATTCTGGGATTATTGCCTATACTGACCGCACGGTGGGTTGCAGTGCCGTGGGTCTCGGGTTCGGTTCTATCCTATGAATATGGTATTAAACTCATTTTTTCCTTATTAGTCTCACGGTAACCTTCGGTAACATGAGTCCTGAGTTCGTAAGAGCCTTTTCCTATGCAATCTTGAATGCTGAATATGGTTCTCCGTACCTGGCTTATCCATAAGCACTCAGGTAACTACCCGCCATAAGGGGTCTTCCCAAGGGGTGACTCCCGGCAAAGGGTGGCTCACCTTCTGTCTTCAACATCCTCTGACAAGAGACATAGCGTTTCCGGCCTAAAGTAACGGCTATGTAGTTTGTAGGACAGAATTTTACCTTGAGAGTAATGTCTTGTGGGACATACATTTCCCAGTTGTAAGTCTGCTCAGGTTTTTTCTGTAGTACGCCTGGAATATTGGCCTTTCTTCCGAATATCAATTCAAATGGTGTATATCCAGTGCTAGTATGTTTGGTAGTATTATACACAAACATAGCCATTGGGAGATACTTATCCCAGTCATTCTGAGAGCTACACACATAATGTCTCAGAAATTCACCTAGCACTCTATGTGACATTTCTAGGCTTCCGTTTGATTGGGGGCGGAAAGCGGCTGTGTGTACCTTCTTAATTCGTAAAGTTCGACACAGTTTCTTAAAAATGTCCGCCATGAAATTCGCACCTTGATCGGTTAAGATCGTTCCTGGTATTCCAAAGACACTGAATACGCTATTTATCAGTGTTCTGGCTACTGTTTCTGTGCTCTGGTCTGGCATTGCACTCACGACCATGTATTTCGATAACTGGTCCTGACAGGTGAGTATATATCTATTTCCGGCCTCTGTCAAGTCCAGAGGGCCTACGATATCCAATGAGACCTTATCAAACGCCGTGGCTGGTGTGTCTGTGATCAGCATTGGGGCCTTCACTTCTGGCCCGGTAATCTTATTCTTTTGGCAAGAAGGACATGAACGAATATAGTTTTCTATGTCCTTGTGCATCCCATCCCACTGGATGTGGTATTTCACCCTAGCATACGTCCTGGCAATGCCTTGGTGACCTCCGACCAGCGAAGCATGCGCTTCTTCGATTATGTCCCGTTCTTCCTGCTCTGTTAACTCGGACTTCAAATTGCTTGTAGCAGGCGTTCCTACTTCATTCTCAGGCTCTGTCATCTCTACCGAAGCGTCCTCGGATTCAGAGCTGAGTCTGTCCGTCTGCTCACTTTCCCCGTTCGACCTTGTGTTAGGGGTCGACGTCCTTTCGTTACATCGTTCCCCATTGCCTGCCGTGTTCGGCTCTTGGCCTTCAGAGCTAACTATTCTCACTTCCTGTTCAGAGGTAGGAGGAATTCTGCTCAGAGCATCTGCGTTGCAACTACGCTTGCCCTCTTTATATACGATATCAAAATCGTATTCAGCTAACTTACGCCTAAATTTCAGTAGCCTAGAAGATGGGTCTCGTACACTAAAGACCCACTTTAACGGTTTATGGTCGGTCACCACTGTGAAATGACGTCCAAATAAGTAAGGACGGAAATATTTCACACCGAATACAATGGCCAATGCTTCCCTTTCCGTGATGCTATAGTTCCTTTCTGCCTCATTTAATGTCCTACTGGCATAAGCCACCGGCAAATCCTTGCCTAGCAGACCCTGAGACAGTATCGCACCTTACGCTTCCCCTCTTGCGTCCGCGGTTAGAATGAATGGCTTTTCAAAGTCAGGATACTGTAAGACTGGTTTTGCAATGAGTTTCTGCTTCAGCACTTGGAACGCATGTTCCTGCTGTTCTGTCCACACGTATGGTACGACCGAGCTCGATAGCTGCAGTCGCTAAAGTGTGGCCAGTATCCAGCATTCGGGAGATAGTAGGTTCGAACCCCACTGTCGGCAACCCTGAAAATGGTTTTCCGTGGTTTCCCATTTTCACACCAGACAGATGCTGGGGCTGTACCTTAATTAAGGCCACGGCCGCTTCCTTCCCACTCCCAGGCCTTTCCTGTCCCATCGTCGCCATAAGACCTATCTGTGTCGGTGCGACGTAAAGCAAGTAGCAAAAAAACGTATGGTACGTCCTTCTTTAGGAGCTCGTACAGGGGCTTCGCTATCTCACTGTAATTATGTATGAACCTACGGTAATAACCTGACAACCCTAAAAATCCTTTCAATTGTTTCGTGGTAGTGGGGTGTGGAAAATCCCTCACTGCTTGGGTTTTCCTCTCATCGGGTTGGACTCCGTCCTTCGTAATGACGTGACCCTAAGAAGGTGACTTCGGTTCGTAAGAACTCGCACTTGTCTGGTCCTAATTTCAAGTTGGCTTCTCTTGGCCGTTGCAATACATCTCGTAGCTTCTGGTTATGGTCCTCTATCGAGCTACCATGAATTAAGACGTCATCTAAATAACAAAGGCATTTTATGCCTTCTAGTCCTGTTAATACGGTTTTCATTAACCGCGTGAACGTTGCGGGGCTGTCTTTCAAACCCATGGACATTCTTAAATACTCATAATGTCTCCCCAGTGCAGAGAATGCGGTCTTTTCTCTGTCTTCTGGCTTCAACATGACCTGATGATAGCCATGCGCCAGATCCATGGTGGAGAAGTATCGGGCCTTACCTAGGGCATCTAGTATTTCCGTAATTAACGGAAGCGGGTATGCTGTACCGATTGTAACCCGGTTTAGCTCACGAAAATCGACCACTAACCTAAACTTTTGCTTCCCAGAGGCATCCATTTTCTTGGGGATCAGAAGAATGGGCGAGGACCATGGAGAAGTAGAAGGAGCTAGAATGTCGTCATTTAACATTTTGCTAATTTGTCTACCTATCTCCTCCTTTTGTGCTTCGGGCAATCTATATTGCCGTAGGTGTATGGGAGGTTGATCCGCGGGTGTCGGAATGGCATGTTGCAGCACATCCGTGTGCGTCAACTTACAACTTTACAAGTAAAATACATCTTGGTAGGCGGTACAGATCGCACATATCTCTTCGCGATCTTTAGGCTCTAAATGATCCAAACGCAACTGCTCTCGCAGTCTTTGAGCCCTGGACTTGGTGACGGGAGAGGTGGTCTCAGCTTGTTCACCACTGACATTATTATTATTGTCATTCTCTGAGTGCTCTTGCGTTCCGCTGCTTGTTCTAGATAAGGCGGCTCGCTCAACCTTATTTACTACAGTGGGTGATTCAGTTGTCTCAGTCCTTACAGCATGAAGTTCTACCACTGGACTTAGTAATCTCCAAGTCTTATCAGTAGCGTTCAACTTACTGACAATAGCCGTGTAATCTTCCTACTTGGTCAAGCACACTGTTAAGTAAACGCCCTGTCTTACTTCTTGCTTTTCAATAAGGCCTTCGGTATTATTCTTATCTACTTCGATAGCCACTATCTTTTCGGTTCGGGGTTCCAAAGTGACCCATACGGCTTCTCGTGCACCAAAGGGAGATTTCTTTCCTGCTATTAGTGCATACTCATCTTGGTAATTTAATATACTCTATGCAGGACATCCTTTCCAATGATCCCATCTTGTTTCAGATTGAAATCATTGCCTACTAGGTGGAACTGTAGGATTTTTCCTCCTATCGGGATTCGAACTTCCCTTTTCGTGAATACCACTTCTCCGCTGATGCCTCTCAGTTGGAGGGTTTCCTTTCGATTCACGAAAATGTCCTTAGGTGCATACTTTTCCTTGAGGAGAGATATGTCACTACGCGTGTCTATAAAAAATCTAACAGTGTCTCTCCGACCAGCTAAATCTATCAAGATTGAACCTTTTGTCTTGGATAAATCTGTTGCGGTGGGACTTGATACCTTCGGGGTTTTCATGGCTGTCCCTTGCTCGTGACCCCTTGTTAGTTTAACGTGTCCCGGGTATTGAACCAACAGTTCTCGCTTACATACCTTACACCGTACTCGGCTTGTCTTGGCTGTTTTGTGTCACACTAGTCTGGACTGCTCTCTGGCCCTTTCCTTGAGGGCTAACTTGAGCCTCTCGGCTTTGCTTTGTGTTATATTGCCACCGTATATGGCCTTGCCTCCCACAGGCATAGCACCGCTTATATGTACTTCCACGGTTCTTATTTCGTCGTGGACACTCGGGCCTCTTATGACCCACTTCATTGCACTCGTAACATCGTATCATGGGCTCAGTTCGCCTCTTACGATTTCCTGCTCCCTGCGCATGCTGGGATTGTACCTTGGATGGTACTGTCGTAGACCTGACTAATTTTACTTCCCCGGTAGTAGGTTCCTCTTGGTCTCTTAATATCTTTCTACATTCTCGCTCCTTATGGCCTGGTTTTTGCAATATGTGCACTTAGGCGCCGGTGTGTCAGACTTGGCTCTTGGCTGGTGGCACTCTTTTCCGATATGGCCTTCTTGCTTACAATTGAAGCAAGCCACCAGTACATTTCGGGATTTACCTTGCTTATTTCCCGTTGTCTGACGTCGCCATGAATTACCTTTAGAGCTGCCCTTGGTAGGCACTATCTGCCAATTTTCTTTACGAGGGGTTCTAGCCGGCTGTGGCTTGTATAGGGCTTCACGCTCTTCCTGAGAGAGCAGTAATGCCTCTTCCTGCCTGGCTGTATTTACAGCCTCTTCGAATGTTTTCGGATCTCGGTCTTGCACCTTGTGCTGAATTCTCCTATTTCGGAGCCCTTGAGTAAACCCGGCAATGGCTATTTTAACTATCAGCCGGCGCTGATATTCACGGCCTTCCATTGGTTCTTCCTCTAAGATCGCGTTCCTGAACATAACCACGATTTCTTCAACCTCGTGAGCCCATTATGCCACGGTATCCCTAGTCCCCTGCTTGGGCTGGAATAACTTACATAGATACAGTTCGAATGTGTCTTGTTTGCCATAATATTCCCATAAGGCATTCTTCGCATTCCTCCAGTTTATAATATCCCCTGTGATAATAACTTCTCGCGAGCTGGACCCGTTATCTTTGTTAGGATATATTTAAAGAACAGTGCCTTCTCATTGGGCCGTACCATGCAGTGTGTGGCTTCTACATTCGCAATGAATTCGCGGAGGCATTCCGGCTTACTGCCATCAAATTCATGACCGATTAATTTATGGCCTTCTGATGCCGATATAAATAATCGTTCTTCTGCATGCACACTACCCGTATCAGATCCTGCGTCGCTAACATTATCTACTAGATTACCCATTACACTTGACTCTGCCATTATAGAAAGAGAAAATTACAAGCACTCACCCTTAAGGTTGATCGGTGCTGAAGATGGGCTGGATCCTCGGTCTCCGGTTGCTGTCTGCTACCGCGCGCTGGGCTGGCTCAGTAGGCTGCTGTCGTGCTGCTGGAACCTCTCAATGGAACGGGAACTCTGCTGGGCCGTTACTTCTGTCTTGAGCTAAGCCTCTTCTGCGGGACTTTAAAATAAATCGTCTCCTTCTCTGCTGAAGTTGTCTGCTTTCCACACCACAGCTGCACACCAAAATTTTTTTGTCTTCTGCCGTGACAGACAGGATTTGAGCTTAGGTGAGCTCGTAGGATATGTCAGATTGGTTGGAAGGTTGGTTGGATCGTTCCCGAGCGGTAGGAACGTATAGGCTGGGAAGTTTCAACTAAGGTGCAGAGAAAGAGGAAGTCGATGAAGTGGATTCCCACGAAGATAATGTATTCTGATACGTAGAGTTAAATACAGTATGTACATTATGTACAAGACTTAATATTGACAAGTCTTGAGCGAGAAGTTGTCTATTAGTCGTCCTTTCGAAGTTAAGTATGAGGATACTTATTATTGTTATTACTGGTTGCGTAATCGTCCTGCTGACCGGCAGAGATTCTACTAGCAACTCGTCCTCGAGATGAATGATAGAAGCCCTGAATCATGAATTCTCTGTCCTTTTATAGCCTCCGGGGAAACACCCCATGTTCCGGAAGCTTGTGGAAACTGGCGTACGTGACTGCCGATTTTTCCGTAATTCTAACCAATCAGAGGCCTGTATCCAAGAGACGTTTCTAGTACCTTCTTACTGCGTCTATAGAGTTGAACCATGCCCTGGTCAACATGACTCACGTCCTGTATGACAAACTTCTCTGTTACTCAAGATTTCTCAACGTGCACGAAATACGACTTCTACTTTTAACTATTCAATTCCATGAATATAATTAATTTACAACCTTTAATTATTATCAAGTATGGCTATAGGTATGCCTATACCAGACTTCTAGCCTCTATTACAGACTGATCATAATATATCAGGTACAGCTATTCCTCCTACGTTCCCTGGGTTCGATCCTCGGGGGAAATAGCAATCCTGGGTTCAAGTCCCTGGGAGGACACGACATCTCCATATGAGAGTGATGTTGTGACATGTATTGCTGGATTTGTGGCGAGCATTTGAACAGTTGTCCCCATATGAGAGTGATGTTGTGACATATTGCTGGATTTGTGGCGAGGAAATTAGAATACCTTATCAAATGTGCGGTATGCTTGAGTGCTTTGAGAAGTGCCAGAGGGAACTACAGAGACTATGCTTTAATCAAGGAGGAGATGGACTCTGGAGGTGAGGAGTTAATCATGCCCTCCAAATATGTGATAGTGTTGTGTAAGTTGACTGAATGTGCTCTCAGAAATATCAGTGTACTAAGGAGCAAAGAAGTTCATCAGAAGGTCCTCTGTAGGATGTTGAGGTCAGTGAATGAAACCTTGTTTAACGGTTTAAAGGACCATTTACTAGATCAAGAATTTGCACAGAGCCATGAAACTGACTTGTTTCAGTTAACTGTGAAGTGTTGTGTCATTTCCAGAATGTGACATGAATGCGCTAAAGAAGAGGAGAAAAGAGACAGAAAGAAAGTAAGAAGAAAGTAAGAAGTGTATTGAACAAGTACATACTGTTCAATCATGATTTATTTACGACAGTATTGTGAATACATGCAATTCTCAGTTTTAAAAACATCCCTGATCTTCAGCCTGGAGAAGAATGGTGAATAACGTACATGTAAATATTTGTTTCCTGCGTTCTATCATACGTTTGTGTATTGAATGGCTGCAGCTGTTTTGGTGACTTGTAGCCTACATGGCTCCCTGTCTTTCACCATATTGTAATTATGTTACTGTACATTTTAAGGATAGTTTTGTGAATTTTATATCTCATTAGGATTAACTTAGTTATAGTTTTATATAGCCCGAGCATTTAGAACAGTTGAACAACTTTTGGTGTGTGTGTGTGCTTATTCATGACTGATAGTGGATGATAACCTAGATGTTAGGCTGTGTAAAACAATAATCATTCATTATCATGCATAACTGTACATCTATAAACTAAATGTGAAGGCCTGTGAATATGTTACATAACACATCAGAATATCACACACATATAATGATACTTAAGAGTTTTCATACAAACAGTAATGGAAATATTCATAGGGAATTGCATAGTTTAAATCAATAAATCATAGAGAGCACGCTGATATCGGGATTTAAAACCACTCCGCAATGCTGAAGGAACTTTACCAAATGAATGGAGAGTTGCTATAGTAACCCCTGTATATTAAGGAAAGGGTGAGAGACATACAGCTGAAAATTACATGCCAGTCAGTTTGACATGCATTGTGTGTAAGCTTTGGGAAAACATTGTTTCTGATTATATTAGACATGTTTGCGAAATTAATAACGGGTTTAGGAAAGGTTATTCCACTGAAGACCAACTTGTAGGATTCCAGAAAGATACACCAGATATAATGAATTCAGGAGGTCAATTGGACTGTATCACGATTAACCTATCTAAGGCATTTGATAGGGTAGATCATGGGAGACTACTGGCAAAAATGAGTGCAATTGGACTAGACAAAAGAGTGATTGAATGGGTGGCTCTGTTTCTAGAAAATAGAACTACTCGGAGAATTAGAGTAGGTGAAGCTTTATCTGTCCCTGTAATAATTAAGTGGGGAATTCCTCAAGGCAGTAGTATTCGACCTCTATGTTTTCTTATATACGTCAATGATATGTGTAATGAAGTGGAATCAGAGATAAGGCTTTTCGCAGATGGTGTTATTCTGTACAGAGTAATAAATAAGTTACAAGATTGTGAGCAACTGCAAAATGACTTCGATAATGTTGTGAGATGGACAGTCGGCAATGGGATGATGATAAACGGGGATAAAAGTCACGTTGTGAGTTTCACAAATAGGAACAGTCCTATCAGTTTTAATTAATGCGTTGATGGGGTGAAAGTTCCCTTTGGGGATCATTGTAAATACCTAAGTATTTATATAAGGAAAGATCTTCATGGGGTCAATCACATAAATATGATTGTAAATAAAGGATACAGATCTTTGCATATGGTTATGAGGGTATTTAAGGCTTGTAGTAAATATGTAGAGGAGAGAGCATATTTGTCTCTCGTGAGTCCCCAACTAGAGTATGGTTCCGTGTGTGGGACCCACACCAGAATTGATTCAGGAACTGGAAAAAGAATCCAAAGAAAAGCAGCTCGATTTGTTCTGGGCGATTTCCGACAAAAGAGTAGCGTTACAAAAATGTTGCAAAGTTTGGGCTGGGAAGACTTGGGAGAAGGGAGACGAGCTGCTCGGCTAAGTGGTATGTTCCGAGCTCTCAGTGGAGAGATGGCGTGGGAGGACATCAGTAGACGAATAATTTTGGGTGGTGCCTTTAAAAGTAGGAAAGATATGAAGATAAAGCTAGAATATAAGAGGACAAATTGGGGCAAATATTCGTTTACAGGAATAACTTACCAAGGGAGATGTTTAATTAATTTCCAATTTCTTTGCAATCATTTAAGAAAAGGCTAGGAAAACAATAGATACGGAATCTGCCACCTGGGCGACTGCCCAAAATGCAGATCAGTAGTGATTGAAAGTATTGATATGCTCTTCTTATGGAAGACCACCTTGTTTTGCCTACATCAGCTGATCGCTCAGAGTTTGATGATGGTTCCATGCTTGGCCGGTAGAAACATAAAGAGCGCCCTCTCTATCTATTTTTATGCTCGAAGACTTGTATTCTCTCTAACATCTCCGATCTTAACTAGAGTTTTCTTATTTCGGTTCCGTGATAACATTAAGTATGTCTTCATCTGTCTCTCTAAATTTACTTCACTATGAATCCTCTCTTACCTTCTTCGTTCGTGTGTTTATCGTGTTGCTGTATTTCCTGCACCCTCCAACATTATTTTTATAATTCCTTCTTTCTTTCTTTCTTTGAATTAAGGACGTCATGTGTTCTAGGGCTTGTACAAGGATACATTGTCTTATTTCTGATGTTCCTGTAATTTTTTCTTTAGATATATGCCATATTCCTTCACTGTTTGTGACAGTTCTAAAGTTGTTTGTAGTCTCACCAGTCTTATGCTTTCTTGAACATCTCCTTAACCTCTGCGATATTTTTCTCTGTTGAATGCTGACATCCTGGAGGAGGTGCGGTGTTCTTTGTGATATCCAAGATCATTTTTCTCCGTGATTCCTTGTAATTGACTTGCTCTTTTAAAACATGCAATGTTCTACACGTACTGTTAATGTGGCTTGTGTGGACTCTTTCTCGTAGACTCTGTCCCAACTTATCCATATTTTCTTACCCTGTCCTCATTACATGGTTCAGACGACGAAGCCAAACCTGGTCTGAAGTCCTCCTTTCAGTGTTACGTTATTTTAGGACGGAGTTACTTGAGCTTTGTTCGGTCCATGGAATTCTCAACATGGTATTCAGCAAAACATTTCTGTTGGAACCGCTCTTTCCATCTCCTTTCTTAATGTCCACGACTCACATCCTTCTTAGCCGGCCCCGTGATATAGGGGGAGCGTGCCTGCCCCTTACCCGGAGGCCCCGGGTTCGATTCCCGGCCAGGTCGGAGATTTTTACCTGACCTGAGGGCTGGTACGAGGTCCACTCAGCCTACGTGATTAGAATTGAGGAGCTATCTGACGGTGAGATAGCGGACCCGGTCCAGAAAGCCAAGAATAACGGCCGATGGGTTTTGTCGTGTTGACCGCACGACACCTCGTAATCTGCAGGCCTTCGGGCTGAGTAGCGGTCGCTTGGTAGGGCAAGGCCCTTCATGGGCTGTAGTTTCACATTATTCTTCTTTAAGTGCCATGTCTGGTCTCCACACTGGAGAAAGCCAACTCGGTGTCATCCATACCTTGGTACGGGAAATATTGGACGGTTTGCCAGTCTTATTTTTACATCCTTTTGATAATTCCACAGTCTTGTTAACATTTTCTATTCCATCTTCGTTTCATCTGTTCTTCTGATGACCCAAAAATTTGTTTTTCTCAATCTTCATCAAATTCCATGTTTATTTTTTCTTCCTGTCTTCAGAATTACGATCAGCTCCAAAGGCAAATTTTAGCTGGAGCTTGAGTGCCTTGAAATCAAATACCTCGATGCTGCAGACTATGTCGGAGTGTGGTTGCGGTCTCACCTAAATTATATTTTAAGTGCTTGTTTGTGGCGTAGCTGTAGGACCCCTAGTAGGTATAGCGTTTGTGATGTAGCTGCAGCTACGCCGACACAGTGTGTACCCTCTCGTTCCTTCACATAGGTCAGTTCGTCCCTCCACGTCTCCTCGTCTCGCGGACTCCGTACTTGCATCACTGTGGCTGCATTCCGTCCAACACGAGTGCCATTGTCTCGGAGGGAAAATCTGCAGTCTCGATATATAGTGGCTACGGTGATTGGAACCCCAGCCGGCACCAAAGTGAGCGGAATATCTTTGAAATACGACCCTGCCGTCCAAGTGATGCAGGTGAGCTTCTGAAAAAACAAGCATTGTTGCCAAATCAGCCTACTGTTCCACAGCGTTACTCTGTTTAATTATATCTTGGAGCATTTTGACAGGAAATACGCGGAAAGTAGCAACAACGTGATTCAAGAAGACCAGCGGGCTGTACACACTGAGATATCTCATGTGGCGGACTCTCGTCTCCGTGGTACTATACACGCCTACATTTGTTGGTAGTTGTGGTGGCGTCTGATCTTCCAGCTGACGAAATGCTTGCTTGGTGTTTGTTTGGTGAAAAATCAAAGGATAAAACGAAGAATGTGCTCAAAAATGGACACAGAGTAAATTACTATTTTCAGAATCTAAACCAAACAGAAAATCACAAATTCAGTGTCAGTAATTTACAGCTTTTACTTTTCACTTTACACTAGCACTAATGACCTTCTTAAATGACTTGATACCGAAGGGATCTATCAAAGCCTGTTGCAGGTAATTTATTGCAATTCGTTATGGTCCTGTTTACGAAGGAAATTTCGCCCGCGTCCGTATGCTGGATTCTGGCCATAATTTTATGCTTATGATCATATCTCGAAAGTATGAAGGAAGTTCCAACCTATTTATAATACTACTTCAGGCAGGCCTTATTCAAGACTTTCCCAATAATGGTATTCCTCCTATTCCCGGTTACTAAACGAATCGTTGTTCTTTGAACTTTTCCTAGGGAATTTATTAAACCCACCCTGTGCGGATCCCAGCACGCAGATCCATATTCGAGAATCGGTCTTACCAAGCATTTATAAGGTTTATTTTTGACACCGGAACTAGCTTTCTTGAGATTGCGCATAATAAAATGTAACGGTCTCCAGGATTTCTTAACTACATTTTCCACTTGCTCTGACCAGTTTAAGTCTTTTCTAATAGTAACACCTAGGTACTTAAAAAAATGCTATTTGTTCGACCTAGAAAGATCTTTTTCCCCTGCTAGCACCATATATGAGGAACCTGCGTGTATTTTGTAGAAGGCGGAGCTGTAAAGTGTTGAATGTGAGGAAAGGAACTCTAAGGACGACACAAACACCCATTCCTCAGGCCAGGGATATTACCGTAATCGTTTACAATTTTAAACCCCTGACCCGGCCCGGAATCGAACCCGGGTCCGCCGAGTGACAGGCGGACGCGTTGCCCCCTACACCGCGGGGCCGTACAACACATAAGTACTTAAAACTATCAACTTTGACAACACTTTCCCCTCCAATTTCGTAATCGCTTTTTCGTGTCATTTTCATTTTACTGAAACGCAATTTCTTGCTTTTTCCGCTGAGGATTTTCATTCGATTTTCACGCGCCCATTTTTCAATCGTATCTAAATCCTGCTGAAGCAATAGTTCGTCCTCCTTCGTCTTTATTACCCGGTATATGACGCAATCATAGGAGATTTTATCGAATCAGGCATGTCATTCAAGAATGCAAGGAATTGGCCCAGTAACTCTACCCTGAGCCACACCAGACGTAACACTTATTGGTGCAAAGAGCGTTTCTCCCACGAACACCCACTGCGTTCTTCCTTTGAGGAGTTCTCGTATCCATTTCACAACTCTGATGCCAATGTCCGTACGCGCTAACTTGTTAAAAAGGACTTAATGTGGCACAAGATCGAATGTCTTAGCAAAATCAATTACTATTTCATCAATCCTTGACCCACTGTCGAGCTTATCCGCTTTATCTTGACATACGGGGCAGAGCTGACTTTCGCAAGAGAAGCGTTCCCTAAAACCATGCTGCCCCTTCAGTAGATAAAGTCAGGGATTCGGCGGCCTCCTCCTCCTCCGGCTCCCAGGGGCCTCTTCCTCCTCCTCGTCCTGGGGGCCTTCCCAGGGGCCCCTTCCTCCTCCTCCTCCTCCTCCTCCTCCTCCTGGGGACCTTCCCAGGGGCCTCTTCACTCCTACTCCCAGAGGCCCTCCGTAAACAAAGCCACGTACTTTTTGACAGCTGTCATCGACAACAATGCATCGCTAACCTCACTGCTGCCATCTTGACAGGCCTAAACCTCAGCGGCGCCAACTAAACCTTACTAGCGCGAGATTTGAATTGGTAAAGAAAACCACGAGCTTTTTTGACAGCTGTCGTCGACAACAACGCATCGCTAACCTCTATGCTGCCATCTTGACGGGCCTAAACCTCAGTGGTGCCAACTAAACCTTACTAGCGCGAGATTTGAATTGGTAAACAAAGCCACGAGCTTTTTTGACAGCTGTCGTCGACAACAACGCATCGCTAACCTCACTGCTGCCATCTTGACGGTCCTAAACCTCAGTGCTGCAAACTAAACATCACTAGCGCGAGATTTGAATTGGTAAAGAAAGCCACGTGCGTTTTTGACAGCCACGTACTTTTTGACAGCTGTCATCGACAACAACGCATCGCTAACCTCAGTGCTGCAATCTTGACCGGCCTAAACCTCAGTGCTACCACCTAAACCTCACTAGCGCGAGATTGGAATTGGTAAACAACGCCACGTGCATTTTTGAGAGCCACGTGCCTTTTGACAGCTGTCATCGGCAACAACGCATCGCTAACCTCAGTGCTGCTATCTTGACGGGCCTAAACCTCAGTGGTACCAACTAAACCTCACTAGTGCGAGATTTGAATTGGTAAACAAAGCCACATGCTTTTTTGACAGCTGTCATCCGCCATCTTGCATCAAAAACCTCAATGCTGCACTCTTTAGCTACTTACCTTTGAAATGTGGTGGCGGACATTTCCACGTGCTCTTGTTTGGAAACAAATCTACGTGCTTTTTGACAGCAGTCATCCGCCATCTTGCATCGCAAACCTCAGTGCTGCACTCGTTAGCTACTTACCTTTGAAATGTGTCGGCGGATAATTTAAAAAATTATACAGCAGCCATCCTTAATCAACAGAGCACCGTGCTGCCATCTTCAGGTACACACCTTTGACATGTGGTGGCGGTAATTTCCACGTGCTTAACAAACCCACGTGCTTTTTTGACAGCTGTCATCCGCCATCTTTTATCAACAGAGCATTATGCTGCCCTCTTTAGCTACTTACCATTGAAATGTGGTGGCGGCAAATTCCACGTGCTCTTGTTTGGAAACAAACCCACGTGCTTTTTTGTCAGCAGCCATCTTTAATCATCAGAGCACCGTGCTGCCATCTTTAGCTACTTACTTTTGAAATGTGGTGGCGGCAATTTCCACGTGACAGCTCACATCTGCCATCCTGCATCGCCAACCTCAGTGCTGCACTCGTTAGCTACTTACCCTTGAAATGTGGTAGCAGATAATTTAAAAAATTCCACAGCAGCCATCTTTAATCAACAGAGCACCGTGCTGCCATCTTTAGGTACATTCCTTTGAATTGTGGTGGCGGTAATTTCCACGTGCTTCACAAACCCACGTGCTTTTTTGACAGCTGCCATCCGCCATCTTTTATCAACAGAGCATTATGCTGCCCTCTTTAGCTACTTACCTTTGAAATGCGGTGGCGGCAAATTTCACGTGCTCTTGTTTGGAAACAAACCCACGTGCTTTTTCGACAACAGCCATCTTTAATCAACAGAGCACCGTGCTGCCATATTTCGCTACTTACCTTTTAAATGTGGTGGCGGCAATTTCCACGTAACAACTCTCATCTGCCATCTTGCATCGCAAACCTCAGTGCTGTCCTCCTTAGCTACTACCTTTGAAATGTGGTAGCGGATAATTTGATAAATTCCGTCAGCTGTCATCCGCCATCTTGCATTGCTTACCTCAGTGCTGCTATCTTTACGGTACTAAACCATATAGTGGTAGTGGTGGAAAATGTAAAAATCCACATGCTTTTTGACATCTGTCATCCGCCAACTTGAATCCCTTACCTTAGTGCTGCTATCTTTACGGTACTAAACCTTATCATAGTGGTGGTGGGAAATTTAAAATTCACGTGCTTTTTGACAGCTGAGAGCACCCATATTTAATCAACAGAACATCGTGCTGCCATCTTTATATTACTAAACCTCATTCTTTGATATGTGGTGGTGGGTAATTTAAAATCTACATGCATTTTTGACAGCTGTCATCCGCCATCTTTTATCAACAGAGCACCGTGCTGCTATCTTTACCTACTATTGAAATGGGTGGCAGGTAATTAAAAAAGTTAAATTTGCTATCGTCATTATACATTGGTGCATTCGCGAACCTAACCTCTCATCGACATTCTTGAAGGAGACTATCCTTAGTTTACGACAAGATGGCCTTCCCGACGCTAATTAGCGCTTAGAGGCTACTACACAAGATGGCGGTGGCTGTTATGGCTACCTCCTCCACCTCCACCTCCTCTACCTCCTCCTCATCCTCTATCAGGGCATAGCATTATCGAACATGCATCGTGAAGGCGTGAGTGTGCGGCGATAACATCATTGTGCATGTTTAGACTTGCGGATTACAAAAGAAACATAACAAGACTAAAATCGAACACTGTACTTAATGTTGTTAAATTCGACATGTGATTAGAACATATATAGATGTGGTGAGAACACTAAATAAGTATTCAAGACTAGAATCGAACACCGTACTCGATACAACATGTGTTTAGAACATGTCAGGGGATACCTTTATTCTAAGAAGATCAGTTTGAAACATGACAAGACAAGAATCGAGCACTGTACTGGTTGTTGTTAACTTCAACATGTGATTAGAACATTGATTGGTGTGTTCAGATCACTAAATAAGTGATCAGGACTAGAAACGAACACTGTACAACATGTGTTTAGAACATGTCATGGGATACCTTTGTTCTAAGAAGATCAGATTGAAACATAACAAGACTAGAATCGAACACTGCACTCGATGTCGTTTACCTTCACATGTGATCAGAACACTACATAAGTGATTAAGACTAGAATGGATCACTACTCGATACAACATGTGTTTAGAACATGTTAGGGGATACTTTTGCTCTAAGAAGATCAAATTGAAACATAGCAAGACTAGAATCCAACACTGTACTCGATGTTGTTAACTTCAACATGTGATTAGGACATTGTTTGATGTTTTCAGAGCAAAAGTACAATTTCAATGATTTGCCTAGTGTAAAAATCAAAAACACACTGTGCACATATCTCGCAGCTAATTCGCTTAGTAAACGATATAGCAAAAGTACAACTTCAATAATTTGCCTAGTGTAAAAATCAAAAAGGTACGGTGTACATATCGCGTAGCTAACTCGCTCAGTAAGTGATATAACTTCAATGATTTGCCTAGTACGAAAATCAAAAACACACTGTGCATATACTGCGTAGCTAACTCGCACAGTAAACGATAAAGCAACACTTCAAATGATTTGCCTAGGACGAAAATCAAAAACACACTATGCACTTATCGCGTAGCTAACTAGCTCAGTAAACGATATAACTTCAATGATTTGCCTAGTTCGAAAATAAAAAACACACTGTGCACATATGGCGTAGCTAGCTCGCTCAGTAAATGATATAACTTCAAATGATTTGCCTAGTGCGAAAATCCAAAAAACCATACTGCGTAGCTAACGCGCTCAGTAAACGATATAGCAACACTTCAATTAATATGCCTAGTGCGAAAAATCAAAAACCATACTGCGTAGCTAACTCGCTCAGCGCACTGTTAAGACGCTCAGTAATTGCAAGTACACCGGTAATAGCCTAGAACACTGATATATGATATGTCATGTGAAAATCAAGAAAGCACACTGCGTAGCCAACTCGCTCGGTCACTCGCTTAGTAATTGCAAATAGTTCACAACACGCCTAGAACACTGATATACGCATACACGTTACCCTTTTTTCGAAACACACACGGACAAAAATGTTGCGAGGTACTACATGCATGTTAAAAAAGGGAGAATGAAAAATCATAAATTATTTGTATACATGTTGTCTCCTCCATGTTGTAAGAGCAAATAGAGCAGTGCTGTGAGTTTCTGCTACGGCTTGCGAACGGAAGTGGCATGTTATCTCAGCAAAAAGTACGCATGACCTTGTCCTTGCATACATGCAAAGTCAGGCAATGATGGATACCGCGATTCAAATCCTGGCAACTGATGCTGTCAGGAAGGGCATCCGGCCAGATCCTTATGTCTCATGTAATTACACGTTGTCAGGAAGACTGACGATCGCGCAGGAAATGGCTAGAAGCGGCTAGCTACCCCGCCTAGCAATTGCTATCTTCAGGGCTGCCGACAGTAGGGGTTCGAACCCGCTATCTCTTGAAAAGTAACAGAAGTAGCGAGAATGATTGCGGGTACAAGATGTTGATGGTGATTCATCTGTCGGATGGGGCGTTAAGCCTTGTTCAGGCTTCATCGACAGAAGTAAGCTATGTGCCTGCTCCGTGTTTTACCCTCTCTCTACTGTTGTATATCACATTCTCTGGCAGATTGTAGTATACAGTTTCGAATAACTAGAGGCTGTGCGAAAAGCCAGCATTAAATTCTATAAGAGTAAGGGCATATAACGCTGTTGATGGTGATTCATCTGTCGGATGGGGGTGTTAAGCCTTGTGCAGGCTCCTTCGACAGGAGTAGCCTATGCGCCGGCACCGTGCAGGCTTCTTAATGCTATTCGATAGGAGTAGGCTATGAACCGGCACTGGGTTTTACCTTCTCCGTACAATCATAACATTTTATCTTAGGAACTTACACCAGCTAGGTGCTAGAAGGAATTACCTACACGGTCAAGAAAATGCCATTGCACTGTTTAAGTTACAAATGTCTTATCATACACACAGTGTCCTAGCTGTTTGCCGAAGGTTACTACAGCCGGAAGAGTAATGTACAATTTCAGTTAACGCACGCATTCCTTACCTCGCTCTGACTCACTCTGTAACATACACAGATACAACCTCAAAGACAGTGTTCTGAAGAGTTACACTTCTAGTTGCAGCTAGTACCTTACCTAAGCGGCTTTATCTGCTATACGGAACAAGGATCGAACCTGCTATGTTAACAACAAAAGATGTAACCCGGTGCGAGCACATAGCCTGCTCGTAAAGCTTAACACACGAACTACACTGTAAAAGTTAGGAGCTCCTAGCCCTGTTTTACAGCCAGATGCGGTTCCTAACGTAACAGGACCGGGGTTAAAAATATGCTTCACAGCCGGGTGCACTTCTTAACGCAACAACTAACATTTTAAATCGCAAGAATCTGTTTAAAACTAGTTACCCTTCCTGACGCAAAACTAGGATTTTAAATTGCAAGAATCTGTTGTACAACTTGGTGCCCTTCCTGACGCAAAACTAGGACTTTAAATAGCAGTATCTAGCCTCTTACATCATACACCATTGTTTTACGGCCAGTTGCCCTTCCTGACGTCAAAGAACTGGGATTTTAAGTCGTAAAAGTCTGTTTTACAACCTGATGCCCTTTTTAGCGCGAGAATCGGGGTTTTACAGCTGAATGCTCTTTTTAACGCAAGAACTAAGATTTTAAATCACAGTATCTAGTGTCTCACATCACGAACAATTGTTCTACGGGTAGATGCCCTTCTTGACGCGAGGACCGGGGTCAAGAATCTGTTTTACAGCCGGATGCCCTTCTTAACGCGAGAACTATGATTTTAAATCGCAAGAATTAGTTTTAAGGCTAGTTGCCCTTCGTGATGCAAGAAATAAGATTTTAAATGGCAGTATCTTGTGTCTCACATCACGAACCATTGTTTTACAGCAAGATGCCCTTCTTGACGTGAGGACTAAGATTTTAACTCACAAGAATCTCTTTTACAGATATATGCCCTTCTCAACGTGGGAACTAAGATTTTGAAATCGCAAGAATTTGTTTTACGGCCGGGTGCTCTTTTGATACGAGAAATAACATTTTAAATTGCAGTATATTCTGTCTCACATCACGAACAATTATTTTACGGCTAGATGCCCTTCTTAACGCATAAACTATGATTTTAAGCCGCAAAAATCTGTTTTACAGCTAGTTGCTTTTCTTGACGCAAGAACTAGGATTTTAGATCGCAGTATTTAGCGTCTTACATCGTAAACTATGGTTTTACGGCCGGTTGCCCTTCCTAACGTTAATGCACTAGGATTTTAAATTGCTGTATACGCGATATGAAGTAAGACAAATCTGTTGTAGCTGGTTTTATAACTAGATGTCCTAGTAAAACCCCGTGCCGGTATATAGGCTGCTCATGTCGAAGAAGCCTGCACAAGGCTTAACGTCCCCATCCGACAGATGAATCACCATCAACATCTTGTACCCGCAATCATTCTCGCTACTTCTGTTATTTTTTAAGAGATAGAGGATTCGAACCCCTACTGTCGGCAGCCCGGAAGGTACCAAATGCTAGGTGGGGTAGGTAGCCGCTTCTAGCCATTTCCTGCGCGATCGTCAGTCTTCCTGACAATGTGTAATCACATGAGATATAAGGATCTGGCCGGATGCCCTTCCTGACAGCATAAGTTGCCAGGATTTGAATCGCGGTATCCATTATTGTCTGACTTTGCGTGTATGCAGGGACAAGGTCATGCGTACCTTTTGCTGAGATAATATGCCACTTCCGTTCGTCAGCCGTAGCAGAAACTCACAGCACTGCTTCTATTTGCTCTTACAACATGGAGGAGACAACATGTATACAAATAATGTATGATTTTTCATTCTCCCTTTTTTAACATGTACAGTAAGTATGTAGTACCTCGCAACATTAGTGTCCGTGTGTGTTTCGAAAAAAAGAGTAACGTGTATGCGTATATCAGTGTTCTAGTCGTGTTGTGATGTATTTGCAATTACTAAGCGAGTGACCGAGCGAGTTGGCTACGCAGTGTGTTTTCTGATTTTTGCATGACATATATCAGTGTTCTAGTCGATTGTTCGTGTATTTGCAATTACTGAGCATCTTAGTAGTGCGGTGAGCGAGTTAGCTACGCAGTATGGCTTTTTTGATTTTCGCACTAGGCAAATCATTTGAAGTGTTGCTATATCGTTTACTGAGCGCGTTAGCTATGCAGTATGTGCACAGTGTGTTTTTTGATTCTCGTACTAGGCAAATCATTGAAGTTATATCGTTTACTGAGCACGTTAGCTACGCAGTTTGGTTTTTTATTTTCGCACTAGGCAAATTATTTGAAGTGTTGCTATATTGTTTACTGAGCGCGTTAGCTGCGCAGTATGGTTTTTGATTTTCGCACTAGGCAAATCATTTGAAGTCTTGCTATATCGTTTACTGAGCGCGTTAGCTACGCAGTATATGCACAGTGTGTTTTCGATTTTCGCACTTGGCAAATCATTGAAGTTATATCATTTACTGAGCGAGTTAGCTACGCCATTTGTGCACAGTGTGTTTTCTATTTTCGTACTAGGCAAATCATTCAAGTTATATGGTTTACTGGCCGAGTTAGCTACGCGATATGTGCACAGAGTCTTTTTGATTTTTACACTAGGCAAATTATTGAAGTTGTACTTTTACTATATCGTTTACTAAGCGAATTAGCTGCGCGATATGTGCACAGTGTGTTTTTGATTTTCGTACTAAGCAAATCATTGAAGTTATACCGTTTGCTGAGCGATATAGCCACGCGATATGTGTACAGTGTGTTTTTGCTTTTTACACTAGGCAAATCATTGAAGTTGTACTTTTGCTCTGAACACATCAAAAATGTTCTAATCACATGTTGACGTTAACAACATCAGGTACAGTTTTGGATTCTAGTCTTGCTATGTTTCAATCTGATCTTCTTAGAGTAAAGGTATCCCCTAACATGTTATAAACACTTGTTGTATCGAGTACAGTGTTCGATTCTAGTCTTGTTATGTTTCAATCTGTTCTTCTTAGAATAAAGGTATCCCCTGACATGTTCTAAACACGTTGTACGTGTTCGTTTCTAGTCTTGATCACTTATTTAGTGATCTGAACACACCAATCAATGTTCTAATCACATGTCGAAGTTAGCAACAACCAGTACAATGTTCGATTTTAGTCTTGTTATGTTTCTATGGTAATCCGCAAGTCTAAACATGCACAATGATGTTATCGCTGCACACTCACGCCTTGACGATGCATGTTCGATAATGCTATGCCTTGATAGAGGATGAGGAGGAAGTAGAGGAGGTGGAGGTGGAGGAGGTAGCCATAAGAGCCACCGCCATCTTGTGTAGTAGCCTCTAAGCGCTAATTAGCGTCGGAAAGGCCATCTTGTCGTAAACTAAGGATAGTCTCCTTCAAGATAGTCGATGAGAGGTTAGGTTCGCGAATGCACCAATGTATAATGACGATAGCGAATGGAACCTTTTAATTACCTGCCACCCATTTCAAAAGTAGTAGGTAAAGACAGCAGCACGGTACTCAGTTGATTAAAGACGGCAGCTGGATAAAATTTCAAATTGCCGCCACCACATGTTAAATGTATGTAGCTAAAGATAGCAACACGATGCTTTGTTGATTAAGGATGGCGGTTAACAGCCAACGGATTTTTTAAATTACTCGTAGTGCCGTAAAGATAGCAGCACGGTGCTCTGGTGATTAAAGATGGCGGATGACAGCTGTCAAAAATGCATGTAGATTTTAAATTACCCACCACCACATGTCAAAGAATGAGGTTTAGTAACATAAAGATGGCAGCACGATGCTCTGTTGATTAAATATGGCTGCTCTCAGCTGTCAAAAAGCACGTGAATTTTAAATTTCCCACCACCACTACGATAAGGTTTAGTACCGTAAAGATAGCAGCACTGAGGTAAGGGATTCAAGTTGGCGGATGACAGATGTCAAAAAGCATGTGGATTTTTAAATTTTCCACCACTACCACGATAAGGTTTAGTACCTTAAAGATAGCAGCACTGAGGTAAGCGATGCAAGATGGCGGATGACAGCTGACGGAATTTTTCAAATTATCCGCTACCACATTTCAAAGGTAGTAGCTAAAGAAGGCAGCACTGAGGTTTGCGATGCAAGATGGCAGATGAGAGCTGTCAAGTGGAAATTACCGCTACCACATTTCAAAGGTAGTAGCTAAAGAGGGCAGCACTGAGGTTTGCGATGCAAGATGGCAGATGTGAGCTGTCACGTGGAAATTGCCGCCACCACATTTCAAAGTTAAGTAGCTAAAGATGGCAGCACGGTGCTCTGTTGAATAAAGATGGCTGCTGCCAAAAAAGCACATGGGTTTGTTTCCAAACAAGAGCATGTGGAATTTGCCGCCACCACATTTCAAAGGTAAGTAGCTAAAGATGGCAGCATAATGCTCTGTTGATTAAAGATGGCGTATGACGGCTGTCAAAAAGGCACGTGGGTTTGTTAAGCACGTGGAAATTACCGCCACCACATTTCAAAGGTATGTACCTAAAGATGGCAGCACGGTGCTCTGTTGATTAAAGATGGCTGCTCTAGAATTTTTTACATTATCCGCCACCACATCTGAAAGTTAAATAGCCAACGAGTGCAGCACTGAGGTTTGCGATGCAAGATGGCGGATGGCAGCTGCCAAAAGCTTGTAGGTCTGTTTCCAAACAATATCACGTGGAAATTTCCGCCACCACATTTGAAAGGTAAGTAGCGAAAGAGTGCAGCTCTGAGGTTTTTGATGCAAGATGTCGGATGACAGCTGTCAAAAAAGCACGTGGCTTTGTTTACCAATTCAAATCTCGCACGTGTGAGGTTTAGTTGGCACCACTGAGGTTTAGGCCCGTCAAGATAGCAGCACTGTGTGTAGCGATGCGTTGTTGTCGATGACAGCTGTCAAAAAGCACGTGGCTTTGTTTACCAATTCAAATCTCGCGCTAGTAAGATTTAGTTGGCACCACTGAGGTTTAGGCCCGTCAAGATGTCAGCACTGAGGTTAGCGATGCGTTGTTGTCGATGACAGCTGTCAAAACGCACGTAGCTTTGTTTACAGAGGGCCTCTGGGAGGAGGAGGAAGAGGCCTCTGGTATGGCCCCCAGGAGGAGGAGGTGGAAGAGCCCCTGGAATGGCCCCCCAGGAGGAGGAGGAGGAAGAGGGCCTTGGGAGCCGGAGGAGGAGGCTGCCGAATTCCTGACTTTATCTACTCCCTTACATGTCACTATAGAAGCTTCCCACGTTAACCTCAAATAATCTATTATTAATTGCTCCATTTGTTTGGATACGATTGACATCAAACTTACCGGTCTGCGGTTATCAAAGTAGCTCTAGTCACCCCCTTTATGAATAGGAACTAAAATGGCCGACTTCCAATGTTCTAGAATCTTCGTATTGTTCAGAGATATATTAAAGATTTTTATTAAATATGGTAGAATCGATTCATCCCCCTCACCCCAGTTTAAGTGTTTCTCCAGAAATAGAATCTGGCTCACAAGATTTACTTCTTTTGAGTTTAGAAATACCTTTACGTAATAATGAAGCTTTAATTAGGAAATCATTATTAGTTTTAAGGAAGATTGTCCTTGAATAACTGTGCCGCCGGATTAAAAACTTTTCCGTACTGCTTATGCATGCAATTTATCCCTATCTGTTGTCCCAATAACTCCGCTCCTATACAAAGAGAAGGAACTGACTTGATCTCTCCCTTCAATCTTCGTATACATTTACAAAATGGGTTCCACGAATTTCGATGTTCATTTAGGATATTTTCAAGATATTTCTCTTCACCCACTTTCTTTTCTGCTAGCAAAAGCTTCACCAAACTTCTATTCTCTGGTTTGCACGTATCTTTATTATTTCTCCTGTTGAACGCACTCCTAGTCTTACTTTTAAGTGTCCTAATAGTCGCGGTGTACTACGGCGGATCTGAATTTTCCCTAATTATCCTTTTGGGAACGAATTTATTCAGCCCAGTATTTAAAATGGTTCTGAAGTTCTTCCTAATGTCGTCGTTCCCCTTGCCCTCCTTTAACCAATTAGTATAGCACAACCTCAAATTGTTATGAAAAACTACACCAAATAGACTTAGAATTTCCCACATACCTCGTATTACAAGTTTCCCGAAGGAGATCGAATACCACTGCACTGTGGTCACTAATCCTCTGAATTACGTCACAAGATATAACTACGACATTCGGTCTGACTAGAAAAACAGCTAAAAGTGCTCGTTTACGGGCGTTCTTGGTAACGACTTGGGAAAAGCCATTATTCCACACTAATAACTTCACTGCTTCTTGAGATAGGCCCCCAGTAGTTTACTGACGGTAGGTTTAGAGCGTGGGTTGGCGACCATGGAACCCTCAGCTGAGTCCTGGCATTGCTTCCACTTACTTGTGCCAGGCTCCTCACTTTCATCTATCCTATCCGACCTCCCATGCTCAACTCTTGTTCTTTTCCGACCCCGACGCTATTAGGTTTGCGAGGGCTAGGGAGTCTTTAATTATCACGCCCTTCGTGGCCCTTGCCTTCCTTTGGCCGATATCTTCATTTTTCGAAGTGTCGGATCCCTTCCACTTTTCCCTCTGATTTGTGTTATATAGAGGATAGTTGCCTAGTTGTACTTCCTCTCAAAACAATAATCACCACCACCACCACTTAGATCCCGTACAATTATAGTTGTTTTCCCGTAGCACATGACATGACATTGTCATTTCTGAAAGACTAGTGATCGTGTTTAAACTTAATTTCGGTTGGCGATGAGCTCGAATAATGATTATATTTTGTTTATTGGGTGCATTATTTACCTCCACCCCGATTGTTTCGCAGTTATCGAGAACACATTCTAACGTACTGCTTCGCTCTGACTTAACACAAATGAAAATCCCCCCCCCCCCACTTTCAACCCTCTATCCCATCTAAATGTTAGAAATTTTGACCTGAATATTTCTGAATGATATATGTTATCCGATAACCAACTTTCCGTTCCCACAATTATATTAGGGTCACTCGTATCAAACAATTTTTCGAATTTCACGATTTTATTATCAATAATTCCGCGGTTTACCTGCGACAATCTAAGAAACTTACTGCCTCTCACAATATCCTGTTGGTGGCTCCCGTCGTGGATACACATTCGGCTTCCCGTTCTGCGCAGTCATATGTTTGGTTGGGAAAGGACTCCGTAACCCTCGAAAAGAGTTCACCTAGTCTCGCCAGTACTCGCTGGTTCATATGAAGTCCATCCCTAATGAAGGCCCTGTCGTCTATCCAAATGTTGCCGTTTACAAAGGAAGCTCTTCGTTCAATCGGCCAATGTTCTTCCGTGATACATATGGTCTCCACTAATTACAACATTTATCTTTCCTTAGTCGAGTTTACAAGATCATAAATGTCACCCATTTTATATTCTGTCCGTTGCCTTTTTCAATCATTAATTCCTACGTAGAAAATTACTACTTCCTCATTCCCGCCGCATTCGTCCTCTATTTTCCTGTTCAACTGTTCCACTCATATTCCCGAATGCACATCACTTTCACTGACCTATTTTCTTGTCTTATATGCTGCACGATAGAATCGCTTATCACCACACAATTTACAGGTTTCATATTCTCCACAGATGAATGAGTGCCTACATTTCTTATATACACTTCCAGTAACTTCTGTTGTAGATCAGCAATCATGAGATTTGCTTCACATAATTCCCGGTGTAGTTCGCCAATTTTTTATTTGTCGCTCGTCATATTCCCAGTCACGAAACGCTTGCTAACATGCCATCCTTTCCACTGTCTAGGGCCTGTAACTTACTACACTCGAACTGAAACCACATTCCACACGTATAACACTCAGCACCAGATCTTAAGTTCCTCTTACATTCCATACACTTCATGTTTCCGTTACTACCCCATCTAAAGCTGGTTGAACAGGGTCCGGTTTGACTCCAAGCCTCCTGTAACAAGTAGTGCGGTAATGAGCCCCCCTGGATACAACACTCCCCGGGCAACCGCCTGCTGCAGGTCCGCATTACAGCACGCACTCCTCATCCCCCTGTAACAAGTAGTGCGGTAATGAGTGCCAACGATACAACACTCCCCGGGTAACTGCCTGCTGCAGGTCCGCATTCCAGCACGCACTCCTCATCCCGCTGTAACAAGTAGTGCGGTAATGAGTGTCAACGATACAACACTCCCCGGGTAACTGCCTGCTGCAGGTCCGCATTCCAGCACGCACTCCTCATCCCGCTGTAACAAGTAGTGCGGTAATGAGTGTCAACGATACAACACTCCCCGGGTAACTGCCTGCTGCAGGTCCGTATTCCAGCACGCACTCCTCAGCCCCCTGTAACAAGTAGTGCGGTAATGAGTGTCAACGATACAACACTCCCCGGGTAACTGCCTGCTGCAGGTCCACATTACAGCACGCACTCCTCAGCCTCCTGTAACAAGTAGTGCGGTAATGAGTGTCAACACTCCCCGGGTAACTGCCTGCTGCAGGTCCGTATTCCAGCACGCACTCCTCAGCCCCCTGTAACAAGTAGTGCGGTAATGAGTGTCAACACTCCCCGGGTAACTGCCTGCTGCAGGTCCGCATTCCAGCACGCACTCCGCATCCCCCTGTAACAAGTAGTGCGGTAATGATTGCCTACACTCCCCGGGTAACTGCCTGCTGCAGGTCCGTATTCCAGCACGCACTCCTCATCCCGCTGTAACAAGTAGTGCGGTAATGAGTGCCAACGATACAACACTCCCCGGGTAACTGCCTGCTGCAGGTCCACATTACAGCACGCACTCCTCATCCCGCTGTAACAAGTAGTGCGGTAATGAGTGTCAACACCCCCCGGGTAACTGCCTGCTGCAGGTCCACATTACAGCACGCACTCCTCAGCCCCCTGTAACAAGTAGTGCGGTAATGAGTGTCAACACTCCCCGGGTAACTGCCTGCTGCAGGTCCGCATTCCAGCACACACTCCTCATCCCGCTGTAACAAGTAGTGCGGTAATGAGTGCCAACGATACAACACTCCCCGGGTAACTGCCTGCTGCAGGTCCGTATTCCAGCACGCACTCCTCAGCCCCCTGTAACAAGTAGTGCGGTAATGAGTGCCTACACTCCCCGGGTAACTGCCTGCTGCAGGTCCGTATTCCAGCACGCACTCCTCAGCCCCCTGTAACAAGTAGTGCGGTAATGAGTGCCTACACTCCCCGGGTAACTGCCTGCTGCAGGTCCGTATTCCAGCACGCACTCCTCATCCCGCTGTAACAAGTAGTGCGGTAATGAGTGTCAACACTCCCCGGGTAACTGCCTGCTGCAGGTCCGTATTCCAGCACGCACTCCTCAGCCCCCTGTAACAAGTAGTGCGGTAATGAGTGTCAACACTCCCCGGGTATCTGCCTGCTGCAGGTCCGTATTCCAGCACGCACTCCTCATCCCGCTGTAACAAGTAGTGCGGTAATGAGTGTCAACACTCCCCGGGTAACTGCCTGCTGCAGGTCCGCATTCCAGCACACACTCCTCAGCCCCCAGTAACAAGTAGTGCGGTAATGAGTGTCAACGATACAACACTCCCCGGGTAACTGCCTGCTGCAGGTCCGTATTCCAGCACGCACTCCTCATCCCGCTGTAACAAGTAGTGCGGTAATGAGTGTCAACGATACAACACTCCCCGGGTAACTGCCTGCTGCAGGTCCGTATTCCAGCACGCACTCCTCATCCCGCTGTAACAAGTAGTGCGGTAATGAGTGTCAACACTCCCCGGGTAACTGCCTGCTGCAGGTCCGCATTCCAGCACACACTCCTCAGCCCCCTGTAACAAGTAGTGCGGTAATGAGTGCCAACGATACAACACTCCCCGGGTAACTGCCTGCTGCAGGTCCGTATTCCAGCACGCACTCCTCATCCCGCTGTAACAAGTAGTGCGGTAATGAGTGTCAACACTCCCCGGGTAACTGCCTGCTGCAGGTCCGTATTCCAGCACGCACTCCTCAGCCCCCTGTAACAAGTAGTGCGGTAATGAGTGTCAACACTCCCCGGGTATCTGCCTGCTGCAGGTCCGTATTCCAGCACGCACTCCTCATCCCGCTGTAACAAGTAGTGCGGTAATGAGTGTCAACACTCCCCGGGTAACTGCCTGCTGCAGGTCCGCATTCCAGCACACACTCCTCAGCCCCCAGTAACAAGTAGTGCGGTAATGAGTGTCAACGATACAACACTCCCCGGGTAACTGCCTGCTGCAGGTCCGTATTCCAGCACGCACTCCTCATCCCGCTGTAACAAGTAGTGCGGTAATGAGTGTCAACGATACAACACTCCCCGGGTAACTGCCTGCTGCAGGTCCGTATTCCAGCACGCACTCCTCATCCCGCTGTAACAAGTAGTGCGGTAATGAGTGTCAACACTCCCCGGGTAACTGCCTGCTGCAGGTCCACATTACAGCACGCACTCCTCATCCCGCTGTAACAAGTAGTGCGGTAATGAGTGTCAACACTCCCCGGGTAACTGCCTGCTGCAGGTCCGTATTCCAGCACGCACTCCTCATCCCCCTGTAACAAGTAGTGCGGTAATGAGTGCCTACACTCCCCGGGTAACTGCCTGCTGCAGGTCCGTATTCCAGCACGCACTCCTCAGCCCCCTGTAACAAGTAGTGGGGTAATGAGTGCCTACACTCCCCGGGTAACTGCCTGCTGCAGGTCCGTATTCCAGCACGCACTCCTCATCCCCCTGTAACAAGTAGTGCGGTAATGAGTGTCAACACTCCCCGGGTAACTGCCTGCTGCAGGTCCACATTACAGCACGCACTCCTCAGCCCCCTGTAACAAGTAGTGCGGTAATGAGTGCCTACACTCCCCGGGTAACTGCCTGCTGCAGGTCCGTATTCCAGCACGCACTCCTCAGCCCCCTGTAACAAGTAGTGAGGTAATGAGTGCCTACACTCCCCGGGTAACTGCCTGCTGCAGGTCCGTATTCCAGCACGCACTCCTCATCCCGCTGTAACAAGTAGTGCGGTAATGAGTGTCAACACTCCCCGGGTAACTGCCTGCTGCAGGTCCACATTCCAGCACACACTCCTCAGCCCCCTGTAACAAGTAGTGCGGTAATGAGTGTCAACACTCCCCGGGTAACTGCCTGCTGCAGGTCCGTATTCCAGCACGCACTCCTCATCCCGCTGTAACAAGTAGTGAGGTAATGAGTGTCAACACTCCCCGGGTAACTGCCTGCTGCAGGTCCGTATTCCAGCACGCACTCCTCATCCCGCTGTAACAAGTAGTGCGGTAATGAGTGTCAACACTCCCCGGGTAACTGCCTGCTGCAGGTCCGCATTCCAGCACACACTCCTCAGCCCCCTGTAACAAGTAGTGCGGTAATGAGTGTCAACACTCCCCGGGTAACTGCCTGCTGCAGGTCCGTATTCCAGCACGCACTCCTCATCCCGCTGTAACAAGTAGTGCGGTAATGAGTGTCAACACTCCTCGGGTAACTGCCTGCTGCAGGTCCACATTACAGCACGCACTCCTCAGCCCCCTGTAACAAGTAGTGCGGTAATGAGTGCCTACACTCCCCCTGTCTGCTTGCCCATATCCCGATTGCTGTTCGACAAGCCTATATGAAAATACCCATCGCTGCACAAACACGTCTGCTCCCTCAACAGTGAACTAGCAACTCCCCTTGTCAACTAGCGACTAGACGTGAATTAATGTGGCACTTCCGGGCATCTTAGAAAATTAAAACTTGGTACCAGAGAAGCTAATGACTTCAGGATCCCTGGAAATATCGAACATTTTCAAAATACCGTGAGGGAGCCTCGCTGGGACTCTCAAATTTGGGCCTCAGCATAAGAACGCAGTCAGATATATTTATGCAAAACCATGTCGTATAGGTTTCATGGGTGCAAATTTTCCCGAATGCCCTAATTTTTAACCCTTCCCAAAAATCAAGAAGGCGGTGCAATCTGCCAGACGAGCTATAAAATTGACATTTGGCAAAATTATAGCTTTTAGCCTGTAACCGACTGAAAAAATGACGAGGTATTTAAATTTTTCATCGAAATATGGGGGCAATTTTAATGACGGTTCAGACATTCTCTTCGATTTATTTGGTGGCTAAACGCTAATTTTCATCACAAAACGGATGGCACAATCTCAGTTCAATTTGGAGTGATCTACAATTTTGATCCTATGATTTTTGAGTACCTCTCTCCCTTATGCATTGGATTTGGCGGTATTTCTCCTTTGCCCTTAAGTTTTTTGATTTTCAGACGTACATTTCTTAGTTTGATACACTTACAGAAAAGATAGAATCATCTAATTTGGCACACATATTGAAACGACCGATGGCCACATGCGACCCAAATTTCATGATTCTAGCTTCGACATAAATATGCAAAAAGGAAGTAGTGTGTTATAAATGTACCCAAATTTTGCCCTATTCATCGTCTCAAACTCAATGTAGCCCATGAAAATATCGTAGATACGAGAAAGTGTTATAGGCCAACGATGTAGAACAATAGAAGGGGCGCAATCCGTTTGTCGGTGTGATGTACTGTTTAGGAGCAGTAAATCTCGAAATGAGGATCTGCATTGATAAACATGCCCATGTCTATCTGTCATCTATCTTCTATCTATCTATCTATCTATCTATCTATCTATCTATCTATCTATCTATCTATCTATCTATATATATATACAAAATGTATGTATGTATGTATGTATGTATGTATGTATGTATGTATGTAAATGACACATGTCCTCCTAAACCACTGGAGCAAAATCAACGGAACTTGGTACACCTATAATTTACTATCTGGAGACGAGCACTGTGGGGGTAAGCCATCCCTAGCCCTCTTGGTGTTGGGGGTCAGGGGTATTACGAATGCATTTAATCGAAAATAGTGTCTAATACATAGTTTTCAGTTTCGCTGAGATGAATAGTGACATGCCCGATATTATGAAGTCCAAGTTAAGCCCCCTTCGGGTTGGGGGCGAAGGGGGTTGATATATAAGAATAATCGAAAATAGTGTCGAATCCATACATTTCGGTGTCGCTGAGATGAACTGCGACACTCCGGAAATTTTTAAAGTCCAAATTCAGCCCCTTTGGGGTGGGGGGAAGGGTTAGTGATATGTAAAAATAATCGAAAATAGTGTCGAATCCATACTTCTCGGGGTCGCTGAGATGAATAGCGAAAAATCCGGATATTTTTAAAGTACAAGTTCGGTCCTCTTTGTGGTTGGGGCGTAAAAATATTAACTACTATCTGCAAAATTACTATGGGGGCAAGGCGCCCCTAGGACCTCTAGGGAAGAGGATGAAGTATAATCCATAATAATAAATATAAGTCGTTTTGGTACGATCTATATATATATATATATTGTTCTATATATATAAATTAAGGTATAAAATGAAAATAGACGTGAATTAATGAGGCACTTCCAGGCATCTTAGAAACTTAAACCTTGGTGCTAGAGAAGCTGATGACTTCAAGATCCCTAGAAATATCGAAAAGTAGCAAATGTACCCGCGCTTCGCTACGGTATTGTACATTGAATACGGATATCGAAGTAAATTACTGTACATGCAGAGAATAAGTTTTTTAAATTGCAGGGCTCTTTGTGTTATCCGAGAAACAGCATGGAGAAGTCTCCATACTTTGTTTCCAATGTAAAGTGTGAATTGCGGAGTTGTGATGATAACGGCAGGCTCACTAGCCTATTGCCATTGACAATCGAATTGGTAAGTTTACATTATATTGGCAGGCCCCATTGCCTAATGCGGGGTCACAATCGATTTGGAAAGTTTTCGTTACAATCGAATTTCCCCTTTCCTACATCCAGACTGTCTACAGTTGAGGAGATTTTATTATAATGGCAGGCAACTTCCGTACTGCTAGTCAAAACTGAGTTGTGCTGTTATCATTACTGTAAAGGGGTTACCCGTGGAGCAGGAAGAGGTTGAAGAATGTGCCGGGAGAATGGGTATATCTACAGTATCACGAAGTGAATTAAAATTGTAAAAGGTTATATTTTCCTTTTTAGAACTTCAAACTCAACAATCTTTCACCGAGTGAACACAATAATATCAAGTACAATGACAAACTAGAAACAAGACCAGAAAGATCTAAATTTTAGTGATTTTTACAAATCCTGGGCTTCAAGCCCCCCGCTTCACGATTTCTGAGCTCCCAGCTCAAATTTACAAGGAGCACAAATTTATTCAAGGGCAAAAATCCCCTAATTCATGGAACACTTGCTCCCGAAATACAATTTCCAGCCTTCTAGAAGCACTCTTTACAATTACAAAATTTGAAAAAGAGCTAACAGGCTCTCGGTTCCATACTGCCTACTCAAGGCAACATTACATCAATTTCGGATCTCTCAAACCACCATTTACAAATGGAACAAATTTTTAGATGGGCATTAACTACCCAACCTACTGGGCCTTCGTGGAATAGGAATAACAAGTTAAATTAATGGCCCAAACACAAAATGAATGGTGGCGTATGCTTGCACTCCTAGATATGAAGACTTAAAAACCTAAGTGGCTCTAGGCCGATGAAACAGGGGCTATTTCTATACTACTGATGTAACTCGTATAGAAATTACATTAACACATTACAGTAGGAAAAACAGTTCGAGAAAAACGTAGTCACTCCAAACCAAGATGAAGGGGAGCTCGAGAGGGTACTTCACTCTCTATCCCCGGTTTACGGTTAAAGATTTTAGCCGGAAGAAAGTTACATTTTAGAAAAGCTCGTTTCATAACTAAAGAGTCGGCCTATCCCTCTGGTTAAACTGCGGAGGTAGCAAGAAAGAATAAAGTTATGTGGCCATTACCTTGTAGATGTTCTAGCTGCTGACGAAGGAGGCTGCCCGCCTCCTGCTTAACACACACACTCAGATAGACGTCGATCAATTGGCCAAGAAACATGAAAAGCCGCAGTTTATAAACCCTCAGGGAAGGTTCGAGATCATTCAAGATTAATCAGGACACGCCCTCTTAAATTTTATTGGCAGATACAAAGTGAACAGGAAATATGGGATTGTTTGAAAATTAATTACCAAAATTACATGATTGGCTAGATTCACTTTGCACCATGGTGCATGATCATAAATGTTTGGTAGTGTCATCTGTAGAAGAATGTCCAAACTTCTTGATGAATGGCAAACAAAACAAGGAGTAATTTAGTCAATTTAGGAAACGTCACAACAAAACAATTACTTAGTATTTCAGTGGTGACATCTTCTGATTAAGGTTCTAAGTTTCTATTGTAGTAGTTTCCACTTTTGTTCGATAGAGGAGTTTATTTAAGCGCTAATTTTGAATGCGCGGCGTTTAGGTGTACCACCCCGTACAATTACAATGACAGCCCCCCTTTTCTAATGCCAGCCAGCTTACTACCATTCACACCAAGCTGGTGACTTTCCATCAAAATAGCAGGCCACTGTGCCTAATGACAGTCACATTTTAAATGGGTACATTTGTTCATATTGGCGGGCACCTTTGCCTACCGCCACATACAATCAGGTGGGGAAGTTTTCAACAAAATTGCATGCTCCCTTGCCTTCTGCAAGTGAAATTGAGAAGGAATTTTTCGCTAAGTTGGTGGGCCACGCTTACTAATGCCACTTACACAGGAGTTGGAGCAGGACTCCATTCCTACTGCCAGTCAAAGTCGATGTGGGGAGTACAGATTACAACAGCATTCACACATTTCTTGACCGCTAAAAATCGACATCAGTGAATATATATACACCTACATACAGAAGTATATGCATGTGTGTAGACCTTCTTTTACATATTAATTGCTGCTAAACGGTACGTCATATGGACAAACAAATTGTACCATACGACGCCGTATTCAGCGGTAAAAATGGCTGATCGTATTATATTTTCTCTTATTTAGTCTATTTATGGGATATTGAGTTAGAAACATTGAATAGGGTGTAATCTGGGCAAGACTGTCTCACAGTGCCTTGCTACAAAAATAGCATTTGTCTCGCATATGGCTACTGTGAGGGCCAATGATCGTGTAGATTTTGATGATTCTTTCTTTCCTATAAGTGATTCAAAGTGTGAATTATGAGTGTAAGACGTGCAATTGAGAAATAGAGACAAATCTAACATATAGGGGATAGAGATACGAAAGAAGTTGTAGATCACTCCAATTGAGGACCGTTTTTTCAAAACTCGCTCATTGCAAAAATGGGGTGAATTGAGTTATACGCGTGACGTCACTTGGCTTTCATTTCCTGAAACTGGTTTTAGCAAAAGTTATTTATTGTCATCACAACAAGCCGCTAAATATGGGTCGTTTTCCCAAAACTCGCTCATTACTACGATATGTGGTATACCAAAACTCGCTCATTACAGCAAACGTCGCTAGACTGCTGGATATTTTGCTGACATGTAAGGAAACTACGGATGCAGTTATTCATCACATATTGAAATATAAGTGTAGGCAAAGCCACTATAGTTGCAATAAGTGCACACGAGCGTATTTGCTTCCGGACCTTAACATCAATAAAATGTACATGCAGTTCTTCAAAGAAAGAGATTTAGAAAGGAAATCAAAATATTCAATCTCAAAGTACAAGCAAATTTTCTATCAGAAATTCATTTTAGGTTTTGGGAATCCACACTCAGATACATTTTCGACGTGTAAAGAACTTTTATTGATAATTAAAGATACGAAAAATGACGTTGTAAGGAACAAGGTTCGTATTGATTATAAATTACACAAAGCACGAGCTAATAATTTTTTTGCCATACTTAAAGAAAAGGATGATAGTCATGTTGATGTTATATGTGACATACAACAAAATCAACCCATTCCTAAAGTATCTATAGGGGAAGCATTTTACTGAGACAAGCATGGTTACAGAATCTTTGTGTCATGACAAATGAAAAACGACTGGACAAAAGTAAAGGTTTCTTTTATGCGTGGTTGGAGACAGAAGGGGGTCGTGGAGCGAATGAAAAAGACTATCTTGAGCACTTAGAAAATAATCTTCGCAAGGAAGGGGCTAGATATAAAAAAACTCAGGCTATTTTCAAACTCTTGTGTATCCGAAAATAAGAATAGTATTTTCTTAGCATCTGTGGCACGTTTCCTCGAAAAGTCTTAAGTTTTCACATCAGTTGAACATTGTTTTCCCATTCGAGGTCATAGCCTTTTGCCGCCAGATCGAGTGTTCGGGAACGTAGAGAAAAAATACAGAGAGAAAGAAGAGATTGTATCGCCTTTGAAGTATCATAGCCTACTCAGTGATCACGGACAAGTGAGAATACTGCAAAAGGATTGGCACATCTACGATCTGAAGGCAAAATCAAGAAAGATTTTTAAAGGGAAACTACCTGTCAACATCACGAAAACCCGCATCATTCAATACAGGAAACATGAAAATTTCAAGGTACAAGTCGCTGTTCGATACACATACAGTGGTGAATCAACCGTTGTAGAAATACTCAATAAAGGAAAGATTTCCTTCAAGGAAATGTACTTGGCTCCAAAAATGGAAATAGTAAATCACGTTAATAAGGAAAAGAACCAAGATATGGCAAAATTAATGAAATTCATACAAATACCTGGGGAAGCTAAGGAGTTCTATGAAGCGGTTCTTAAGGGAAAACATACCAAGAACAAGATGAATGTAAGTGATATGATGGAGGATACAGAAGTTGGGGAAACTGATTGAGAAATAAAGAGGTCTAGTCAATAAAGACGGAGATTCATTAATTTTATGTATGTTAAATTTTGAAACACTGGTATCGTATATACTATTACCACTACCATTCTTCATTTATAGTATTGTGATAATGTCTGTGTGTGAATCCTGACATTTTATGTTTTTAAATTTGTTTTATAGATGCTGTGGAGGAAATTTTTACTCAATAGGATTATGCAATGAGCGAGTTTTGAAAAAAACGAACATTTTCCCCTACCTTTTTTGTAAAAACTATTCAAATTTGTGCTTTTGGCTATACTTATATCAGATTGTAACTAACAAATAAACTTTTTAAGATCTACTTTGTCAAATTATCCTTTTTACTCTATTACCTAACCAGTTTTTTGTCTCTCCTGAAAAATTATGATTTTGCAAGGAGCGAGTTTTGAAAAAAAACGGTCCTCAATTTGAACTGAGAGTGTGCACACGTTTCGTGGACAGTCGAGATTTTCTTCTGAAGAGGCAGAGCACAGTTCTCTGCGAAAAGTAAATAACTTCACCTTATTTTCTTGACACGGCATAAGCCCAGGTCTATAAGTACGGGCCGTGAAAGCAACAATGGCAACTTCAATTTTCTAGCTCGTCTGGCAGACTGTGCTGCAATCCTGAGTTTCGGGGAGAGGGGTAAAAATTAAGACTTTCAGGAAACTAAAAATATGCGGTTGGTCACTATTACCCCTCAAACGGATATCTGTACGAAAATTTCGACGAAATAGTCAGTGTACAGATACACGGTCGTTACGAATTTATTTGTATGGATAGATAAGAAATCTGCTCAACGTACATCTTTTGGGCAATTTCCGCTAGACTTATCTTGCAAAACCGACCTTTATAATATATCCCTTATTAACCCTCCTATCGAAATGGTGCACATGAGAAAATATTTTAGAAACTGATTTTCGTTAAGGATGGTAGATTTCTATTAATTTTGGATGTGCATATTTTGCGGGAGTGTAAAATAGGTAAGGTAAAGGTTATTCTGCCCGAAGGCAGGTCCGAACCTCTGCAGAGGTGTTCCTGAGCCGTAGTTTACGTGCGGTAGGGTGACCAGTTCCTTTTCACTCCTCCCTTCCTTACCCCCACCAACAGCGCGTGGCAACCCATCCAACTCCTGACCACGCCCAATGTTGCTTAACTTCGGAGATCTCACGGGATCCGGTGTTTCAACACGGCTACGGCCGTTGGCAGTGTAAAATAAACTCCCCGTAAATTTAGGTATTCAGTAATAATATTAGCTCTAAAACCTACCTAAGGACAGGTGGATTATAAATACCACGATTAGTAGAAATACATCCAGCAGTTAAGAACTCAGACAATCCGACAGACACCAAAGGTAAAAGATATGCAGATGGTCATTATTACATTGAAAGGGATAACTGTAGCGAAATTTCTCTCCAAAATAATCAATGTACGGACATAAGGTTGCTACGATTTTATTTATGTAGATGACAGAGAAGCATGGGCACGTTTGTAAAGACCTTTATTTCGAGATTTACCGCTCCAAAACGGTACATCATATCAATAAACGGTTTGCACCATCAGACGTCCCTTTCGTCCCTTTTATCGCTCTACATGTTTGGTTCTGCAATATTTTCTCCTATCTTCCATATATATATGGCTTCGACAGAGTTAGAATATTTGAATGGGGTGAAATATAGGTACATTTTTAACGATTTACATTTATTTCGCATACTTATGTGGAAGATTAAATCATGAAATTTGGCTCGCATATATCCGTTGGTCGTGTCAATGTGTGTTCCAAATGCGACGACTCTATCTTTCCTATAAGTGTGTCAAACTATGAAATACACGTGTAAAAAGTAAAAAATTTACGTACAATCGAGACATACAAACAAATCTAACGTATAAGGGAGAGGAAAACGACAAAACGTAACAGGACCAAAGTTGTAGATCACTCCAAATTGCACTGAGATTGTGCCATTCGTTTTGTGCAAGGACTTACACGTTTAGTCACAAAATGCCTCGAGTCGAAGGTCAACACCGTCATTAAATTTGCCTCCATATTGCCTCGAGGATAAAAGTGAAAAATTAAACAGGTTGGAAGTTTTTCGTCGGTTGCAACCTAGAACGTATACTTTTGTCAAATTCCAATTTTCTAGCTCAGTTGGCAGATTGTGCTGCAGTCTTGAGTTTCGGGGAGAGGGGTACAAGATAGGACTTTCAGGAAACTAAAGCTAAAAATATGCGGGTGGTCACTATTACCCCTTAAACGGATAGCTGTACGAAAATTTCGCCAAAATAGTCAATGTACAGACAAAGGGTCTTTACGATTTTATTTATATAGAAGTCTAAATTGTACCGGTAGGTACACTTCAAATCCGCTCATTTAAAAGAAACGCCTTAAGGAACGCTATCTCTCTAACAAAACGTGAAACACCTACGGCATGAAGTTGGGACATTGACCAGAAGATGTCACCAGTGAATTACTGAGCAATATTTTGTTTTGAATTTGCCTAAACTGACTGGATTTATTTATTTTGATCTGATTTACGTCAAGAAGTTTGAACATTTCACCATTGATCTCTTTACAAAAACTGTGGTCATGCACTCTGGTGTAAGACGGAAGAATTAGTGATTTACAGAAGTTTTGTGTTCTTATGTTTCCCAACTAAATTACCTTTCATTTATTTTGCTATTTCAAGATTTACAACACTTCTTTCTCATTCCTCCAGTTTTGAATCTGGCCAATTACAAATTCTCTGTAATTATTTTTCAACCAATCACACATACCTTTTGAATTTGCCAATGAAAATAAGAGGGAGTGTCCGGATTTAGTACTGAACACTCTCGAAACGTCCCCTCGCGTATATAAGCTGCGGCCTTTCAGGCTACCTTGTCTTTGGATTACCGAATTTCTGAGAGTGTGTGTATTAAGTCAGGAGGCGGGGCGCTTCATTTTTCGCGAGACAGTTCACCTGCCCAAGTAATGGACATCAGTCATATCTCGCTGTAGCTACCTCCACAGACTTACACGAGGGGAAGGTAACATCCTGTTTTCTAAAATGTAAGCTTTCCTTCGCCTAATGTAAAATTTCATAAAAATCTTAAACTGTAAATCTGGGATAGAGAGTATGTTACCCTCTCAATTTCCCCTTCAACTTAGTTCTAGGTGACTACGATTTTGTAACTGTAAAGCTTAATTTACCTTCATTCTAGTCACCTCAGTAGATAAGAATTAGCCTCTGCTTTATCGCGCCGAGAGACCCATTTAGGATTTTATATTTAATTTTCTAGGAGCGCAAGTGCACGCCTCCTTACAGTTTGTGTGCCGGCCAGTAATTTAACCTGTTTTTCTTTTCCACGAAGCCCTAGTAGTTTGGGTACTAGTGACCCCTGTGTACAAATTGTAAAATTGTGAGTTGGGCCTAGAGAGGCCAGACATTTATAAGATATTTTATGTAATGTTGCCTTGAGTAGGCTGTAAGAAATTAGGAGCACAGTCTCCTTGGTTAAAGTGGGAGAGCTTGTAAGATATTTTCTGTGATTTCTAATTCAACTGTAATATTGAGGGGTGCCTCTGGAAGGTTGTAAATTTGTATCGGTTGGAGCAAGGTGCTCTTGTTTTTGGAGACTTCTCCTTGTCTATTAAACACTAATTGGCGATATTGTAAAGTTGGAAATTAGGGGCTTGAAGCCGAAATCTGTTAAGTTCTCTAATCTTGGGTTTTCCAAGTCTTGTTTCAAGATTGCTATTTGTACCTGTCTCCTTGTTATTTCACTCAGAGAAAAATGTGTTAAGTTTGTGATTTGAAAAGAAATATAACGTTCATTTTTAAAGTTTTAAATTAGTCTTTGATATAGTAGATAGACCCATTCCACCCAGCACCTTCTTTCACCTCTTTCTGCTCCACAGAAAATCCGTAAGAAGTGTTAGCAGAGCCCGGTTGATTGGGTCTATAGTAAGCCCTTTCGAGGTATAAAAGTAGGATCTGTTCGGAACTCTAAGAATTTTCTCGGTTGCTGGTAATTTTTCCAAATTATTAACTTTCATTCAATATGTCAGGTCCTCTCGAAGTCCACGCCCAGGTACTTGCGCAAGGAGGAATTAATTTATGAGTTACTCATTACAAAGGTCCAATCTGGTGGCATAGTTTTTAAAGATATTCTGAAACTTTAAGTTCCTGTTGCATTGCCCCATTCCGAGTGATGATCATTGTTTTGATTGTGTGACCTTGATCTTGTCATTCGTCTCCGAGTGCTTCTTAACTGATGTACTTCTTCGTACCTTTCCTATCGGTCGCCCCTTTAAGTTGTAGTTTTTAGGCGAGGTCGTAGGGTATGTCTGCGGGCTAAATTCTTCGGTGTAGACCTACTCTCTTTGCAGAGGCCTTCTGACCGACAGCTCCTTAACTCTCTTGCTAAGCCTTTCTGGGTGTCAATTCTTGGGGTTATCTGTCATTGTAAAATGTGCTTGTTTACTTGCACGATTTATTTTTCTTTCTGGTTCGAGCGTTTCTCTGCTCATTCCTTGCCGTTTAGTAAATGGGTGTTTGAGGCATTTTGGTGTCCCTTACGTCCTAGTTTTCGGTAGTGGAAGCGTTCTATTCTTAGTGGAGATTAATTTCCTTGGGACCTGAACTCTTCTCTAGGCAGGATCTGAATCTAGTCTATTCCCCATGCTAGATCATTCCGATTTCGCGTCACGTACTGTATTGGCTGGTATGTTTTGCTTGATTGTTAGGTGTGCAGAACGAACTAGGTGTTACTCTTGGTCAAGATTCTGTTATTTTTTCACATTTTGAAGCCCCTCCCATTGGAGATGGGTCAGATGGTATAGTGCTTCCAGCATACTTAAATTGTCCTCAGTCATGTTTATTGATTTTCATCATCTTCGTTCCTCACGACAGGCACAATTCCCGGCCTCGCTTTTCTATTATTGACAGGGGCAACTTAATTTAGGGAAGTCTTGCCCTTCATTCGAGATACGTTTTGTCCCTAACTTTCGAACCATTATCCGGTCCTTCTGCTCGTTTCACCCATGATGTCCTATGCATCTTGATGATTTGTAGGGTTATATTTTTGTGTAATAGGAGATTTTGTATGGGAGTTCTAGGCTCCTTTTGGACATACACTTTCTCTTTTGTGAGTTAGGGTATGTGTGATGTAAGGATATGGGAGGACGCATTGAGAGTATGTTGCTCCTTGTTGGGTATTGATGCACTTTCTCGTGGTATTTTCGCCCGTATTGTGAGGTTGGGGCGTAACCTCTTTTCCTGTGTAATTAGTGTTTGGTGGGTTGTCTTTTAACATGGGTGTAATGAAGTCATCCCGGAGTGATTACCCCTGGTAGGACATTTATATCGTTATGAGGCGCGTACCCCTGGTAGGACATTTATATCGATATGAGCCGTGTTTTGGCCTTTGGATTTATTGATGAGGTTCTACGCGTGAATTACTCACTTCATGGGAGTTGTACTGTTTTTTTTCGACAGACATTTATGCGGTAGTAAACCATCTTGGTTGTTGTCTGGGGGTTGATTTCTATGAGGTTTTCGAATTTTGCTTTCTTCTCAAAAATTCCTCCTGAGAAGTAGATGCTATTATCCATTGAAAGTCTTCCGTAAAATTCCGTCGGGAGTGAATCATGACAGCCTTCCCTCATAGAGTGTTCCGGAATTTCTGTAGCTTTCTATTTTTGTTTTCGATGTTACCAACTTCTCTAAAGTTGGTTGCTCTTTCCTCATTTTGTAACCTTGCAATAAATCTAGATATGATCGTGGATGGATGCCCATCAATTTAAAGGTCGGAGATTAGGTCATGATTACAAATTTTGCTCCTGCGGGCAAGCTTGCCCCCAGATTCCATGGGCCGTGCTTCATTCTAGATTTTCTAACAGTAACCCAGCCACAGAGAGGATATTTAGGGTTCACCTCTCTCGGGTGAAACCTGTGTAAATTCAGGGTTGTTTTATATTCGCTACTAAACATTGGCAGGAGTTGAACCTTATCTTTGTTATTAAGAAGCGTCGTACTGCTTAAAAATGATGTAATGTTAATGGCGAGGCCTTCTGCCCCTATTATTATGTTCTCTTGTAAGACCTTCCCCTCCGAGAAATTACCTGGTGCCTATTACCAATCCCCGTCTTATTGCTAACACAACGCCGCCCGCCCCTCTGCCTCCAACAACAAAAAAAAAAAAAAAAAAAAAATGTACTCACATGCTCCAGCAAAACAATCTCTGTTCGCCAGATGTTATTGTTCTAGCACCCCCTCAGCCGTCGGGGGCCGTGTCTCAACATCTGGCGAGCGATACCGGAGTGGGGAATGGGCCCACTCCACTCTAGAGAGGCCTCCTTTGGAACAGTGCGCAGGAGATCCATCATTTCGGCAAGGGCTGAGGTGCGGTAACTCTACCGCCAATCCACCTGGGGACTGCACATGTACATCTGATCTGCGGCGACCATCTCCACGACTACCTTCTCATAATAGCGGGAGAGTTGTATCTGAGGATACTTGGGGAGTCCGGGCGACCTCACCTGGGTATCGGCAGTGGCGGAAGGTCTTGCTGTCAAACTCAATCGGCATATCCAAGAATTTCATGATGGCCAAAAGACTTCAAATCTGTTTTTTCAAACTAATTATCTATAAATGGACTTTCCGCAAGACTTTTCTCACCTATACATTTTTTATGTGCATATCTGCTTCTTTCAAATTTCTTCTGTGTCATCCCAAGGAAGGACCTTTGTGGGAGAGGGAGGTCTGTACCGAAGGAAACCTCAACTCCACTCATTTAAAAGAGGCGCCTTAAGGAACGCTATCTCTCTAACAAAACGTGAAACATCTACGTAACGAAGTTGGGGCATTGAACAAAAGATGTTACCAGTGAATTATTGAGTAATGTTTTGTTTTGATGTTGCCTAAACTGACTGGATTTGTTTATTTTCTTTTGGTTTACGTCAATAAGTTTGAACTTTTCTCCACAGATGTCTTTAGAAAAAAAACTGTGGTCATGCACTCTGATGTAAGACGGAATAATTCGTGATTTAAAGAAGTTTTGTGTTCTCATGTTTCCCGACGAAATTACCTTTCATTTATTTTGTTGTTTCAAGGTTTGCAACACTTCTTTCTCATCCCACCAGTTTTGAATCTGGCCAATTAGGAATTTTCTGTAATTATTTTTCAACCAATCACACATTCCTTGTACCTTTTGAATTTGCCAATAAAAATGAGAGGGAGTGTCCGGATTTAGTACTGAACCCTCTCGAAACGTCCCCTCGCGTATATAAGCTGCGGACTTTCAGGCTACCTTGTCTTTGGATTACCGAATTTCTGAGCGTGTGTGTATTACGTCAGGAGGCGGGGCGCCTCATTCTTCGCGAGGCAGTTCATCTGCCTAGGTAATGGACATCAGTCATATCTCGCTGTAGCTACCTCCGCAGACTTACACGAGGGGAAGGTAACATCCTGTTTTCTAAAATGTAAGCTTTCTTTCGCCTAATGTAAAATTTCATAAAAATCTTAAACTGTAAATCGGGGATAGAGAATGTGTTACTCTCTTAATTTCCCCTTCAACTTAGTTCGAGGTGACTACGATTTTGTAACTGTTTCTCTTTTCTGTAAAGCGTAATTTACCTTGACTCTAGTCACCTCAGTAGATTGGGATTAGCCTCTGCTTTATCGCGCCGAGAGCCCCATTTAGGATTTTATATTTAATTTCCTAGGAGCGCGAGTGTACGCCTCCTTAAATTTTGTGTGCGGGCCAGTAATTTAAGGGGGCTCATACACCGCTCATAGCCATCTCTGCATTGTTACGATTCAAAACACTCTATCTAGGTTGTTTTTCATTGTAACTGCATGGAATTTTGTAAACCAACAAAGGAGACCCTCTAATTGCGCTTACTGTCCATAAACTAAATTTTTTGGCAGTATGATGAAAATATTTACGAAGAAATAATTATCCAATTTTTTATGATAATATCTCACAAAAAACATGATTTCAGCAAAACTACTCATTATATTAATTTTAATTTTGTTTTCTGAGTAGCAAACGACATGTAGCCAGGAATAAACTAGTATGAGTGGTGTGGGACTATTACTAAAATTTCTGCATATTTTTAAGTTTCAGTTAGGTATAAATTCTGATTTTTCCTTCATACATCTATGAATATTTCATTGATTTTCGGATTGTTTGTAATTATCTTAGTACGTCCTCTAGAATCTGTATAAGGTAATGCGCTTGAAATGTTTCATGGAATTTGAGCGGTAAATGTGACAGTTATCATGTGTTTTGTAACCAAATTAGCAACTTTCGGAGAATCAGCTTTAAAAGTAAAGCAAAAAACCTGCTTTCATACTTCATTAAAATGCTCCAGCAGAGTATGTTACGCCTTCCTTCTCGATGTTTTTGTTGTATTGTTCGAGTCTCAGCCTTCTCCTTGTTCTGCTTGCCTCCTTAGTGGACTCACAAAGACGCTTTTCTGCTGACCTCGCCCTTTCACATTCAAGCTGACCCCGTGCACTCCTAGCAGATGCACTTTTAGGTGATTCATAACTGTTGGGAGAATTTTCATCACCCTGAAGTTTTGAATACCTATTACCGCGAAAAGTTCTTCTTTTACAACGAGCTAGCCCCCTTTCTTATTCATAATTCACCAATATCGCACAGACAGAAAAAATCAAATCAACCTAGCACTATGTGATGGTAAATCACAGAACACCAGTGGTAAATCAAAACAAACAATAGTCAGTCGCCAAGGAGTAATTAACAAAGCAACCTTCTATTCCATGGTTAAAAGAACATCTCCGTGGTTACCAGAACACAGCAGCCGTTGTTGGTGCAATAAGATTAAAAGGATGCACTGAAAAAGTTACTGTAAAATATATCTGCCTGTCATGCCACGCCCACTCAGCTGACAGAACAGCACATAGTGTTATTAAAACTGCTATAACTCAGCGAAATATGAATATTTATCAATAAAACTTCATATATATGTTCAGAAAGAAAATGTCTTTCAGATGGGACCACAAGCAGAAAAATCGATAATTTTCTAACTAGACCTAAGCAGTGTATGAGCCACCTAACCTGTTTTTCTTTTCCACGAAGCCCTAGTAGTTTGGGTACTAGTTACCCCTGTGTACAAATTGTAAAATTGTGAGTTGGGCCTAGAGAGGCCAGACATTTATAAGATATTTTATGTAATGTTGCCTTGAGTAGGCTGTAAGGAATTAGGAGCACAGTCTCCTTGGTTAAAGTGAGAGAGCATGAAAGCTATTTTCTGTGATTTCTAATTCAACTGTAATATTGAGGGGTGCCTCTGGAAGGCTGTAAATTTGTATCGGTTGGAGCAAGGTGCTCATGTTTTTGGAGACTTCTCCTTGTCTATTAAACACTAATTGGCGATATTGTAAAGTTGGAAATTAGGGGCTTGAAGCCGAAATGTGTTACGTTCTCTAATCTTAGGTTTTCTAATTCTTGTTTCAAGATTGCTATTTGTACCTCTCTCCTTGTTACGTATTTCACTCAGAGAAAATGTGTTAAGTTTGTGATTTGAAAAGAAATATAACGTTCATTTTTAAAGTTTTAATTTAGTCTTCGATATAGTAGATAGACCCATTCCACCCAGCACCTTCTTTCACCTCTTTCTGCTCCACGGAAAATCCGTAACATAAATAAATAATTGGGATAGGGCGAAATCCATATTATGTGATTCCACCTTTTGGGCAAATTCCCCTGGTTAGCCTGTAAAACCGCCGTTCGTAAGTCCTCGGAGATTCAATTCTAAGTCATAACCATGAATAAATGATATTCCAAGAAACAAATCAATTACACGCATCATAATATAATCACTAATATTTTTATATGATTTGGACATATAATAATAATAATAATTATTATACAGTAGTATCGCTCGCAAAGGTCCTTTACTACCACAGTATGGAATATTATGAAAGCAACGTTTAACGTCACACTCGATTCAACACATATCTCAAAAATATGGCACATAATTCATAACCATTTACCAAATTATTTTTTATATTTGACCGTAATGATGCATTTCAATTAATTTTTTATATATTATTAAATCATGTCTCCTTATTAAATAAATTGGTAATAATTGAGCATGAACGTGGGACATATCAGACCACAGGGTTTCATAAATTCTCGGAGATACAATTCTAAGTCATAACCATGAACAAATGATATTACAAGAAATGAATCAATCACACGCATCATCACACATCCACTCAATGTTTTATACGATTCGGACATATAATAATAATAATAATAATAATAATAATAATAATAATAATAATAATAATAATAATAATAATAATAATAATAATAACCAACCTCGTTTTATTAGCAATCTAGGATCTAATTAGCAGATTTAACGACACGTTCTTTGTGACTTCCCATTTCGTCTTTAGAAAATTATTGAGAATCAATCAATCAATCAATCAATCAATCAATCAATCAATCAATCAATCAATCAATCAATCAATCAATCAATCAATCAATCAATCAATCAATCAATCAATCAATCACGACTGATCTGCTTTTAGGGCAGTCGCCCAGGTGGCAGATTCCCTACTGTTGTTTTCCTAGCTTTTTTCTTAAATGATTGCAAAGAAATTGGAAATTTATTGAACATCTCCCTTGGTAAGTTATTCCAATCCCTAACTCTCCTTCCTATAAACGAATACTTGCCCCAATTTGTCCTCTTGAATTCCAACCTTATCTTCATATTGTGATCTTTCCTACTTTTAAAGACACCATCCAAACTTATTCGTCTACTGATGTCCTCCCACGCTATCTCTCCACTGACAGCTCGGAACATACCACTTAGTCGAGCAGCTCGTCTCCTTTCTCTCAAGTCTTCCCAGCCCAAACTTTGCAACATTTTTGTAACGCTACTCTTTTGTCGGAAATCGCCCAGAACAAATCGAGCTGCTTTTCTTTGGATTTTTTCCAGTTCCTGAATCAAGCAATCCTGGTAAGGGTCCCATACACTGGAACCATACTCTAGTTGGGGTCTCACCAGAGACTAGTAAGCTCTCTCTTTTCCATCCTTACTAAAACCCCTAAATACTCTCATAACCATGTGCAGAGATCTGTACCCTTTATTTAGAATCATATTTATGTGATTACCCCAATGAATATCTTTCCTTATATTAATACCTAGGTATTTACAATGGTCCCCAAAGGGAACTTTCACCCCATCAACGCAGTAATTAAAACTGAGAGGAATTTTCCTATCTGTGAAACTCACAACCTGACTTTTATCCCCGTTTATCATCATACCATTGCCACCGTCCATCTCACAACATTATCGAGGTCATTTTGCAGTTGCTCACAATCGTGTAACTTATTTATTACTCTGTACAGAATAACATCTTCTGCGAAAAGCCTTATCTCTGATCCAACTTCTTTACACATATCATCTATACTTCTATACTAATATTATAAAGAGGAAAAATTTGTTTGCTTGTAACGAATACACCGGGCGAGTTGGCCGTGCGTGTAGAGGCGCGCGGCTGTGAGCTTGCATCCGGGAGATAGTAGGTTCGAATCCCACTATCGGCAGCCCTGAAAATGGTTTTCCGTGGTTTCCCATTTTCACACAAGGCAAATGCTGTGGCTGTACCTTAATTAAGGCCACGGCCGCTTCCTTCCAACCTTTCCTATCCCATCGTCGCCATAAGACCTATCTGTAACGAATAGACTCAAAAACTCCTGAACCGATTTTAAAAATTTCTTCACCTGTAGAAAGCTACATTGCGAGTGAGTAACATGGGCTGTATTTTATTTTCAAAACAATTCGAGGTGGGGGGCACGGGTTGGGGAGATATAAAAATAATAGGCAAATATAGGCAAAATATCGAATTTGTCGTATAAGGACGAGACAAAGCTCAATTTAATCCTCTTGACGCAAAGAACAAAACTCGGTAAGCCCTACGGTCCCGAAAACCATGTATTAAGGCCCTAAAACCAACCGTATAAGAATCGGATAATGTAATGAACTGCCGTAACCATGGCAACATCTGCTCCAGGACTCCTACATCAGCGAAATTATCTACAATAAATCACAAAAACCTAACATGTTACAGACATGAAAATTGATATTTGGAATCATCTTTAAAAATAAAAGAACACAAATATTTGTTTTCAGAAAATTCACTTAGAGGGGGGGGGGGGTAAAAGAAAGTGAGGAAGGAGTTGAATTATTTATATGAGGATGCATATGACTCAAAAAAGAAGATGTTCCATACTTTAAAATTTGTACTTGGAATCTCCTTTAAAAATGAACACAATCTTTTTGGAAAATCCACTTAAGGGGGTGAAAAGAATAAAAAAGCGGGTGAATTTTTAAAAAATAAGTATCTTCTTCTATCGCTTTACCCACACCTGTGAGGTTGCGGGTGCGAACTGTGTCACACATGTTTATTAAACCCTGTTTTACGGCTGGATGCCCTTCCTGACGGCAACCGTACGTGTAGGGATGTAATTTATACTTCTATACTAATATTATAAAGAGGAAACATTTGTATATTTGTTTGTAACGGATAGACTCGAACACTACTGAACCTTTTTTAAAAATTACTTCACCTGTAGAAAGCTACATTGCCAGTGAGTAATATGGGCTGTATTTTATTTTCAAAATTTGAGGGATGGCGACGAGGGGAGATATAAAAATATTAAAATAATAGGCTAATATAGGCGAAATCGAATTTGTCGTACACGGACGAGACAAAGCTCATTTTAAGCCCCTTGACGCAAAGAACAAAACTCGGTAAACCCTTTGGGTTCGAATACCATGTTTGAAGGCCCTAAAACCAACCGTTAAGGAGATATTGGAACCACACTACCCCTGCTCTAGGAATCGGATAAAGAAACGAACGGCCGTAACCATGGTAACATCAGCTCCAGGGTTCTACAGCAGCGAGATTATGCATGTACGTTTGGGCATATCTGCCAACCAAAATTGATACACATATGACTTACTATCTGGAAAAAATAAACTGCTGTGTAAGACGCTCATAGCACTCCTTTGGGCGGGGATGGAAAGGGAGTGAAGTATAAACATAATAGCCCCGGAGATCTCCGTGGTACAGCGACCAGCGGTTGCCGACGGGCCTCCGTTTTTGCGTACTGGCTTAGGTTTCAGCATTTTGCGGAGTCTGTTACCTATAGTTTAAACTATTTCCTATCAAATCATGGAGTAGTAGGATCACTGATGTTATTAGTGCTGATATTTTGGTCCAATTTTACGATGATTGTAACCATGAAACCATGACTTGAAAAAATTTCTCAACATTTATGCTGAGATTCATTATATGATGTGCGACATGAGTGACAAGCCCTGAGAATTATAGTTCTCAATAATTATAGTAGTTTCTTTTATGCATCGCGTATTTCCTTCATCATTTGTAATATGAAATGTCGGATCAAACAAATACATTCAATAATATTTATATTTGTGGTATTATCTGGCGAAAGTATACTTACACTAAACCTGCAGCTATGTGAAGGGAGCAGGATATCTAGCTGGGAATGAAGGAAAAACATGGTAGCAAAATATCTTAGAGGTCGACGCTAATTAGGAACTAATATTTAGAGACCCCCATGAAGAAAAGAAGAAGAAGATACACCATAATTCCAAACATGACAAATAATTTCTACGTACTTAAGTAAATACACCAGTGATATAAAAATCTACTGAAGTCAGTCACACCGATAGTATGAGTAACTAAAACCAGTTTCTGATAACCCGTACGAAGAACGGGTACTTCTGCTAGTTGATATATATATAAGAAAATATAAAGGTCCAATAATACTGCCTTGAGGAATTCCCCTCTTCATTTTTACAGGGACAGTTAAAGCTTCACCTACTCTAATTCTCTGAGTTCTGTTTTCTAGAAACAGAGCCACCCATTCAGTCACTTTTTGTCAAGTCTAATTGCACTCATTTTTGCCAGTAGTCTCCCATGATCTACCCTATCAAATGCCTTAGATAAGTCAATCGCGATACAGTCCATTTGACCTCCTGAATCCAGGATATCTGCTATATCTTGCTGGAATCCTACAAGTTGGGCTTCAGTGGAATAACCTTTCCTAAACCCAAACTGCCTTCTATCAAACCAATTATTAATTTTGCAAACATGTCTTATATAATCAGAAAGAATGTTTTCCCAAAGCTCACATACAATGCGTGTCAAACTGACTGACCTGTAATTTTCAGCTTTTTGTCTATCACCCTTTCCTTTATATACAGGGACTACTATAGCAACTCTCCATTCATTTGGCAAAGTTCCTTCATGCAAACAATAATCAAATAAGTACTTCAGAAATGGTACTATATCCCAACCCATTGTCTTTAGTATATCCCCCGAAACCTTATCAGTTTCAACTTTTGTATCTTACTGTAAATGTAGCAAGCAGTTTGGCCTATGCTGACGACTTGGTCTTAATGGCAGACTGTGCCGAAAGCCTGCAGTCTAATATCTTGGAACTTGAAAATAGGTGCAATGAGTATGGTATGAAAATTAGCCTCTCGAAGACTAAATTGATGTCAGTCGGTAAGAAATTCAACAAAACTGAATGTCAGATTGGTGATACAAAGCTAGAACAGGTCGATAATTTATAGTATTTAGGTTGTGTGTTTTCCCAGGATGGTAATATAGTAAGTGAGATTGAATCAAGGTGTAGTAAAGCTAATGCAGTGAGCTCGCAGTTGAGATCAGCAGTATTCTGTAAGAAGGAAGTCAGCTCCCAGACGAAACTAGCTTTACATAGGTCTGTTTTCAGACCAACTTTGCTTTACGGGAGCGAAAGCTGGGTGGACTCAGGATATCTTATTCATACGTTAGAAGTAACAGACATGAAAGTAGCAAGATTGATTGCCGGTAAAAACAGGTGGGAACAATGGCAGGAGGGTACTCGCAATGAGGAGATAAAGGTTAATTTAGGAATGAACTCTGTGGATGAAGCTGTACGCATAAACCGGCTTCGGTGGTAGGGTCATGTGAGGCGAATGGAGGAGGATAGGTTACCTAGGAGAATAATGGACCCTTGTATGGAGGCTAAGAGAAGTAGAGGGAGACCAAGACGACGATGGTTAGACTTGGTGTCTAACGATTTAAAGATAAGAAGTATAGAACTAAATGAGGCCACAACACTAGTTTCAAATCGAGGATTGTGGCGATGTTTAGTAAATTCACAGAGGCTTGCAGACTGAACGCTGAAAGGCATAACAGTCTAGAATGATAATGTAATGTAATGTAATGTAAATGTCATTGCTGTCATTGGTAAATTTTAATACTTCTTTAGTATTACTTAAATCCCCTATCTGGACATTATCCTTGTAACCAACAATCTTTACATACTGCTGACTGAATACTTCTGCATTTTGAAGATCCTCGCATACACACTCCCCTTGTTCATTAATGATTCCTGGCATCTCCTTCTTGGAATCTGTTTCTGCCTTAAAGTACCTATACATACTCTTCCATTTTTCACTAAAATTAGTATGGCCACCAATTATGCTTGCCGTCATGTTATCCTTAGCTGACTTCTTTGCTAGATTCAATTTCCTAGTAAGTTCTTTCAATTTGTCTTTACATCCACAGCCATTTCTTTCCAACCTGCACCTCATTCTTAGTCTCTTTACTTCCCTGTTATAATATAGTGGATCTTTACCATTCCTTACCACCTTTAAAGGTACAAAGCTATTTCCACATTCCTCAACAATTGCTTTAAACCCATCTCAGGGTCTGTTTACATTTAAATTTACCGTTTTCCACGGATCATAGTTACTTATTAAAAACTCCCTCATGCCTGTTTTATCTGCCATGTGGTACTGCCTAACATTCCTAATTCTAATCTCTTCCTTTCTTTCACATTTATTTTTAATTACCACAAAAACAGCTTCGTGATCACTAATACCATCTATTACTTCGGTTTCTCTATAGAGCTCATCTGGTTTTACCAGCACCCAGTGGCGGCTCGTGGATATCAGCAGTGGGGGGGGGGGGGCGCCATAGTTTCATAATTCCACAAATATCTCAAGTTCTTCAAACCATTTTATCAAGATGCACACTTCGTACACTATACGGTGCAATGCATATGCAATTATTATTATTATTATTATTATTATTATTATTATTATTATTATTATTATTATTATTATTATTATTATTATTATGTCCGACTCGTTGGCTGAATGGTCAGCGTACTGGCCTTCGGTTCAGAGGGACCCGGGTTCGATTCCCGGCCGGGTCGGGGATTTTAACCTTAATTGGTTAATTCCAATGGCCCGGGGGCTGGGTGTTTGTGATGTCCCCAACATCCCTGCAACTCACACACCAGACATAACACTATCCTCCACCACAATAACACGCAGTTACCTACACATGGCAGATGCCGCCCATCCTCATCGGAGGGTCTGCCTTACAAGGGCTGCAATCGGCTAGTAATAGCCACACGAAATTTTTTTGGATGCTCTAGAGGAGGTCCCGGGTTTAATGCCCAACTCAGCCAGAGAAAATTTGAAGCACTGATAGCATTTGGTTCGTGCTACCCCATCCTCGACATAAGAAGTAGAAAATCCCCTAGTGGGTGGAAGAGCGTAGAAGAACTGATCACCCTGCCGCAAGGAAAGTCCTGCACAGGATGCCTGTCTTCTGCATGTCTCTTGTTCCGATTCCTGGCGCTCAGTATGAAAATACTTGCTGAGAAATTTCCAACGTCTCACGAAGAAGTTGTTTCTATTTCATTATCTTACTTCTTGCTATATATAAAAATGTATGTATGTATGTATGTATGTATGTATGTATGTATGTATGTATGTAGGCTATGTATGTATGTATGTATGTATGTATGTATGTATGTATGTATGTATGTATGTATGTATGTATGTATGTATGTAAATGACACATCTCCTCCTAAACCACTGGAGCAATTTCAATCAAATTTTGAACACTTATTATTTGCTATCCGGAGACGAGCACTGTGGGGGTAAGCCACCTCTAGCCCCCTTAGGAGTGGGTGGTTAGGGGGGTTCAGTTAAAAACAATCGAGAATAGTGTCGAATCCGTAGTTTTGGGGGGTCGCTGAGGTGAATAGTGACACTCCCGATTTTTTAAAAGTAAAATTTCTGCTCCCATTTGGGTGGGGGACGAGGGGGGGACTGATGATGGATGTATGTGTGTAAATGACACACCTCCTAGTACTAACCACTGGAGCAATTTCAATCAAATTTTGAAATTTATTCTTTGCTATCTGGAGACGAGCACTGTGGGGGTAAGCCACCTATAGCCCCCTTAGGGGTGGGGGGTTATGGGGGTCACTTAAAAATAATCGAAAATAGTGTCGAATCCATAGTTTTTGGGGTCGCTGAGGTGAATAGTGACACTCCGGATTTTTTAAAAGTCAAATTTCTGCTCCCATTTGGGTGGGGGGCGAGGGGAGACTGATGTATAAAATTAAAGGAAAATAGTGTCGAATACATAGTTTTCGGGGTCGTCGAGGTGAATTGTACACTCCGGATTTTTAGTATCAGGAGACAAACCACGTGGGGGTACAACAGCCCAGGAAACCTTAGGGGCGGGGGGGGGCAAGGGGGTCAGATATACAAATTAACGAAAATAGTGTCGAATCCATACTTTTCGGGGTCGCTGAGATGAATAGTGACACCTCGGTTTTTTTAAAAGTTCGAATTCAGCTCCCTTTGTGGGGGGGGGGGTGAGGGTGGGGAGTGATACATAAAAATAAACGAAAACGGATGTATGTATGTATGTGTGTAAATGACACATCTCCTCCTAAAACACTGGAGCAATTTCAATCAAATTTTAAACACTTATTCTTTGCTATCTGGAGACGAGCACTGTGGGGGTAAGCCACCTCTAGCCCCCTTAGGGAGGTCACTTAAAAATAATCGAAAATAGTGTCGAATCTGTAGTTTTTGGGGTCGCTGAGGTGTATAGTGACACACCGGGATTTTTAAAAGTCAAATTTCTGCTCCCATTTATGTAGGAGGCGAGGAGGGACTGATATACAAAATTAAATGAAAATAGTGTCGAATACATAGTTTTCGGGGTCGTCGAGGTGAATTGTACACTCCGGACGTTTAGTATCAGGAGACAACCCACGTGGGGATAAGACAGCCCTGGAAACCGTAGGGGCGGGGGGGGGGGCAAGGGGGTAAGATATACAAATTAAGGAATATAGTGTCGAATCCATAATTTTCGGTTTCGCTGAAATGAATAGTGACACTCTGGGTTTTTAAAAGTCCAAGTTCAGCCCCCTTTGGGGGTTGAGGGGGGAGTGATATATAAAAATAAACGAAAATAGTGTCGAATACATAGTTTTCGGGGTCGCCGAGGTGAATTGTACACTTCGGATTTTTACTATCAGGAGTTAACCACGCGGGGGTAAGAAAACACAGGAACCCTTAGGGAGCGGGTGGTGAGGGGTGTCAGATATACAAATTAACGAAAATAGTGTCGAATCCATACTTTTCGGGGTCGCTGGGATGAATAGTGACACTCCGGATTTTTAGTATCAGGAAACAAACCACGTGGGGGTAATACACCCCCAAGAAACCTTAGGGGCAGGGGGGCAAGGGGGCTCAGATTAAAAAAATCATCAAAAGTACTGTTGAATTCATACTTTTCGTGGTCGCTGAGATGAATAGTCACACTTCGGAATTTTTTTAAGTCCATGTTCAGCCCCGTTCGTAGTAGGGGGCGATGGGAGAGTGATATATGAAAATAATCGAAAAGAGTGTCGAATCCATAGTTGTCGGGGTCGCTGAGATGAATAGTGAGACTCCGGATATTTTATAAGTTCATCCCCTTTTGGGGTGGGGGGCGAGGAGGGAGTGATATATAAAATTAATCGAAAATGGTGTCGAATATATAGCTTTCGGGGTCGCCGGTGTTAATTGTACGCTTCGGATTTTTAGTATCAGGAGACACACCACGTGAGGGTAGGACACCCCAGGAATGCTTAGGGGAGGGGGGGCGAGGGGGGTGAGACATATATATAATCGAAATTAGTGTCAAATCAATACTTTTCGGGCTCGCTGAAATGAATAGCAATACTCCGGAATTTTTTAATGTCCAAGTTCAGCCCTCTTCGTTGGGGGGGATGGGGGAGTGATATAGAGAAATAATAGAAAATACTGTCGAATACGTAGTCTTCGGGGTCGCTGAGATGAATAGTGACACTCCGGAATTTTAGTATCAGGAGACAAACCACGTGGGGGTAATACACTCCAGGAAACATTAGGGGCGGGGGGCGAGGTGCTGAGATACACAAATCATCGAATGTAGTGCCGAATCCATATTCCAGCGCGTGGGTACAACTTTCGGCATTTTCTTCTTAACGATGTTTTCGAGGAATTCCGATCTCTGAGATGAATTCTAAAAGAATGCAGGTATCGCTGATAAATTTGAAAAGAAAATCATCACTTTAGGAATATGATTTGTTGATTGTTCCATGATAAGATTAAGCTTATGGGCATAGGAATGTACGTAATATGCGTACGGATAGTGCTCACGAGCCTTTGCCTGAACTCCACCAAGAGAGCCGCTAAAAACGTGGGCTCCATCATAGCTCTGTGCAATCAACTTATCGCGAGAATGGCCTACCAGGGGATTAATCTGTTCCAATAAGGTTTCTGTTATTCCACTCGTCGATTTGTCATATGGATAAAAGAATCCCCAGAATCTTTCATGTACCGAGCCGTCGTGAAAGTATCTTAAAACAATGACCAACTGACAATGGTTCGAGATGTCGGTTGATTCATCACACTGTATAACAAAAAATTCAGCCTCTTTAATCTGTTGAGATACTGTATTTCTTCCCTACACACTGCCAGCATGCAACTTAAAAAATGTCATTTTGAATCATCTTTGACGTTCCTTTAAGTACACTAGCTGTTTCTAAGTGTTGCTTCATTACGCTATCCAGATCAGCCGTGAAGTTAACTAATCCCTTAAATACACCTGGATTTAAAGAATTATCTTCTTCATTGTGGCCTCGGAGCGGCAATTCAAATTACGCACAAAAACGTACGCAAGTGATGATTAATATTTGCCTGTTCTTGTCCACAATCGAATTATGTTTACGAATAGTTTCACTGTAGTGATCACTTAAACAAGACACGACATTGACTTTACCAAGCATTTCAAAGTCCATGGTACTAGTGATATGTTCTTGGGATTTTTCATGATTTTTAATTTTCTCATTAATATGCTTGATATCACTTACCCCTGTGGTGATCCATTTATCTCCTTTCCTAGAACGGGAGAATAGCAGGCAAGGAAAGCAGTCAAAGGTTTCCGAGATATCACTTCCACATATTCACGGGTTCTTGTTTTATACGTCAGGAGAATTAATTTGTCTTTGGAAAGCCCTATTTTCATTTTCCTTGATCTCCGGTATTTTCAACGAGAAGTCTGGTGTCGGCCTACCACACTCCTTCAGTTCGTCTTTCTTCTCGATAGAAAGAGAAGAAAACGTTAGTTCTTTAATATGTTCGACGGTAATCATACTGTACGAAGTGCAAACATAACACTACGCCTACATATAAATCACGACCATTCTTCTAATTTCACCTTAACACGGTCACTTCACGAGATCATTCATCAACACAAAGGTAAACATCGCGCTCTCCAGCGAGTATGGCCAACATGAGTCAAGTGCGAGGAGACAGTAGTTACAGTCGTTACTCGTTTCGTTAGTTAACCCCAGACCGGGCGCGCTGGTTGTTTTTGTCAAGCAGCGCGTTATTTTATGCCGTAATTCCTAGAACTGTCAGTCTTTCACCACCTCGCAACTAATACCTTTGCTCTCACTCTTGACCTTCAGTTCAGTCGAGTTCCCATAACAGTGGAAGCGATACGTGTGCAATTATTTCTAGCGAACTCTTGGGACCCTAAGCTGGTTGACAAAGTCAACCACGCGCCTGGTCATGTAAGTAAAATTTGTTTCTTTAAAATGTCCTTTCTTTTGTACTTTTCGGGTAATTATACAAAGTCAGGCGTAATTACATGTAGTATATTTCTATTTTAGGTCTCGTTTTGTCAGTGATGAAGACATACCTGACATTTTGAGTCAGTTTTCCGATGAAATAGAGGACTCTGCCTCGGACTTTTCCGATGGAGAGGAGGGAATTATAAACGTATCGGATCACGATCATAGAAGTGATACGGAGCAGGAGGCCGAGGAAGACGATGACGAAAGGGAATTTATCTTCGGGAAAGATGGAGGAACAATGTGGTCCACGACGCACTTTTCGAAACTTACTTCGAGGGTGGAAGCAAGGAATATTGTAAAAATACTGCCAGGACCGGAAGGGGAGGTGAGAATGGTATCAACAGGAATTGACTGTTTCAGGCAGTTGATGAACTATTATACTGCACTAATTAGTACATTTCTAGGAAGCAGGAGGAAGTGAATTACAGCCGTGAGCGCGATGCTAAATTTGCGAACCGCATTGCTCGGGGGATAAGGTGTGAAAGATTGCTTGCACATGGCAACAAAGTTAATTTTCCATCGAGTCATTTTTTTGCTATTATATCTGACCATTTCATTGTATAATTGTGCAAATATTAAAATATGACCATTATTTTAATTTAATTGTGTATCTGCTGCTTAACTCGTTTTAAATAGGCACAGTATTCATATCCCTATCAGAATTAGTTCTCGTGTTCATGATTATCTATGTTAAGTGCATTCATATTAATCACTAATACAAGTTTTTATTTTATTTGGAGAATAACATTGAAGCAAACGATAAAACCCCGTTAAATGACATGTTTAAGCGATTGGAAGGCTGTAAACGACTGAAAACGTAACCGGTTGACTAAGTCAACCGCGCGCCCGGTCTAGGGTTAATAATCCTAAAAATTACAAGACTATTTTAAATATTCCGGCACATTTAACTCAGGTAAGTGCCTCAGTAAAATAGTTCCTAGTTTTAGGAGAGAAATGGCACAAACTGACCTCTGTTAAATCACGGCCGACTTGATGCGTCGCTCTAGCTAGCTCCTGACCGGCCTTGACAATCGGGTCCACGCACTGTCTTTCTTTATTCGTGTCAGAAGTATCAACTTTACTTACAGATATTTAACAAAAAGCAACAAGATATCTACATTCTTACTATACAAATATAAAAGTCTATTATACAATCACAGATAGAGCAACAATATTCGAGAGCTAGATGATGCTTGCCCAGTATTTCGCGTCGTCAATAGCGTTGGGGGAGGCTGCAATTAAGTCTTTCATAGTGCACATTGAAGGACATAAAACACACTGACATAGGTGTTGGATCGTTTGCTGCTCTCCGCAATCACAAAGTGATGAATCACTTGAGAAGCCCCACTTCCGCAAATTTACTTTTGTTCTGCTGACCTCCGTACGGAGTCTGTTAAGGGCTTTCCATACTGTCCACTTCTCCTGGTGTCCACATGGAAGACTTTCCTTCGGCTCTATCCAGTTGGAAAGGTAGTGGATTTTTTCTTTCCACATTGTGACTCTAGCATTCTCTGCTTTCCCCTCAAGGTTAACTAATGTGCGGAGAAAACTTTTTCTAGATTTTAGCCTCTGTGTGGCTGGGTGGTATCCATAGAGAGGATGTGCTTCTGAAGAAGATGACTGGAGCCTTTCTTTGTTAGCTGCTACCTCCCTACGAATCTCACCGGGAGCAATACCAGCTAAAAGTTGGACCTTCTCAATGGTTGTAGGTTTCAAGCATCCAGTAATGATCCTGCAGCTTTCGTTTAAAGCGATGTCGACCTGCTTCGTATGAGCTGACCTGTACTAAACCGGGGAGGCATATTCTCCGGCAGAATAGCAGAGAGCCAGAGGTGATGTTCTAATTGTTTGTGGTTGTGTTCCCCAACTTGTTCCTGATAACTTTCGTAGAATGTTGTTTCTGGCAGCTATCTTTTGTTTCAGGTTTTGGCAATGTTTCTTATATGTTAATGTGCGATCCAGCATAACTCCCAGGTACTTTGGTGTAAAGCAGTGTTCCAGTAAGTTCCCCTTCCATAGTACTTTGAGTTTCTGAGAGGCCTGTGCATGCCGCAGATGGAACGCACAAATTTGAGTCAGCTGGATTTGGTTTGAGTTGGTTTTTCTTATAATAGGTACCTAGCTCTTCTAATGCAGCAGTTAAAGAGATCTCTGCTTCATCAAAGGTACCAGTTTGAGTAGTAAGTGCAAGGTCATCGGCATAGATAAAGCTTTTAGTATTTTCTGGTAATGGCTGGTCATTAGTGTAGATGTTGAAAAGAATAGGAGCCAGTACACTGCCTTGAGGTAGTCCATTCCTTTGATTCCTCCATCTGCTTCGGCGTCCTTGGAATTCGACAAAAAAGCGACGATTTTCCAGGAGAGTAGCTATCATCTTGGTTACCTTGATGTCTGTAATCGGAGTAGTTACACAGCTCGACAAATGGCGTTGATATTGGCCAAAATGATGTCGGGAAATGAAACTGCGGGGATATGACTTAGTTCAGCTGACGTTCTGATATTGACTCTGATTGCCCATGCAACTTAATTTAGGGAATAAAATAATATGTTACATTGACTAATATTATTAAAATAATTAATCCTAAAGGCTACTTTCATTGATATGTGCCAAAATAACGCTGTGAAATGAAACTGCGGAGGATGGAGTAGTCCAACTGACGTTCCTTAATTCTGAGGAATAATAGTAATCGTTTTTATTATCATGGCATTTAGATACATAGCAGAACTTTCTTCTGATGTTAATATTGAGATTAAGAGTCATGGTTCAATTAGAGTTTTAAAACATAAAAGCCTTACTTTTTCCATATTCGTTGTATGCATGACATAAATATTTTGACTCAAACATGTTTAAATTTTAATTTCAATATTTATACAGTTTCAGATTACATTTCATTCATACCTTTCACTAGGATATTAAATACCGGGCAAGTTGGTTGTGCTAAATTCCGACAATAATTTTTACTTGAAATTCAGTAGGGTGGAACAAGTTGTCTGCGCGGCGTGCAGCTGTGAGCTTGCATCCGGGAGATAGTGGGTTCGAACCCCACTGTCGGCAGCCCTGGAGATGGTTTTCCGCGGTTTCCCATTTTCACATCAGGCTGTACCTTAATTAAGCCACGGCCGGTTCCTTCCCACTGCTAGCCCTTTCCTATTCTACCGGCGTCACAAGACCTATCTGTGTCGTTGCGACGTAAAACAAATAGCTAAAAAAGAATAACAATATAAATAAAAATTCAGTGAGAAAAAAGTATTTTGAGTAAATAAATTGTAAACTGTTCTCTGCTCGATGATGATGATGATGATGATGATGCTTGTTATCTAAAGGGGCCTAACATCTAGGTCATCGGCCCCATTGGTCAGGTAACAACACTTCATGCGTTGGCCTTACCGTCATTGCAGTAGTGATTCTTACTTGTCAATGTTTAAATGTTAAAGTTCGGATTATATTGGATAAAAACGTGTTGTGTTGCTGTCATATGGCAAATACGACACGCCTAAAGGATTACTGTATGAAAGAAAATTCATGGCTAAAAATATCTGATTAACGTGATTAGCTGCCACTCCCGGAGGCCCGGGTTCGATTCCTGGCCCTGCCACGAAATTTCAAATGTGGTGAGAAGGCTGGAATGGGCTCCACTCAGCCTTGGGAGGTCAACAGTGTAGAGTGGGGTATCGATTCCCACCTCAGACATCCTCGAAGTGGTTTTCCATAGTTTACCCACTTCTCCTCCAAGCAAATGCCGGGATGGCAACTAACTTAAGGCCACGGCTGCTTCCTTCCCTCTTCCTTGTCTATGCCTTCCAATCTTCCCATCCCTAACACAAGGCCCCTGTTCAGCATAGTAGTTGCGGCCGCCTTGGCGAGGTACTGGTCATTCTTCCCAGTTGTATCCCCGACCCGCAGTCTCACGCTCCAGGACACTACCCGTGAGGTGGTAGAGGTGGGATCCCTCACTGAGTCCGAGAGAAAAGCCAACCCTGGAGGGGTAAACAGAGTAAGTAAGTAAGTAAGAAAGAAAGAAAGAAAGAAAGAAAGAAAGAAAGAAAGAAAGAAAGAAGGTAAATACCCGAAATAGGAACGGAAAACTAGGATGAGAGTGCTGCCCGCTTTTAGTCACTCCGTAGTTTTGTCTTGGTCTACAGAGAATTCGTGAAATGATAGTGTCCCTTTGCTCTTTTCTTCCTGTTCGGAATACAAAAAAGGCACACAGAAATATATATTCGAATATTTCCTAACACAGTTAAAGAAAAGCAAATCACCACACCATTAAAAAACGAATTAGCGCATAAATTAAAATCCTTGTTCAGGACGAAGTTACAGCGAGAAATCACTTTGTTCTTGTTTCCATAAAATTTCTGCTCGAAGTACGAAAAGGTGCACAATAATGTCACAATTTCCAAGATTTGTAAACACAATTTAAAAAATATAATCACCACACTATACAATAAAAAGTAATGTCACCAGCGCATAACTATCAGATCTCAATATCAAACCAACAAGCACCTCATTGCGAACACATTGCCAACATTTACGACAGCAAAACCATATACATACAGCTGGAAATGCGGCAAATTGCGCTATACAGCTTCCTGTCAGTGGGTAGTAGGCCAGCGCTCCAGCGGCATTACTGTGAAACTTTCCAATTACAGCTTTATGCTGGGCTTCACAAGCGATTGACAAGGCCGGTATAAGGAGCGCAGCGAGGGATCCAGTCGGCCGTGGTTAAATAGAAATCAAATCACCAATATTTCGGGTAGATTGGCTACAAGGATAGGCCGCGGCAGAAACGCGCCGGGATCTCCATTAGAACAGCCGTTGCCTAAGCTATAATATAACGTAGGCAACGAGAACAGCACATCTCTACTGTGCCTCTGATTGGCTCACTCAAGGCCAGTCAAGCGAGACCCGAAGCGTATGGTCCGCTATGAGAGAGCGCCCTCCTGCGCAGGGCTAGTAGCCCATCGGGCCGCAGTACAGTACAACTCGCGCCCTTGATAATAATCTTAGAGTAAAATATTTCCCTTGTTAACATTCAAGGTTAAAATTCTCGAATTTATTGAAACCCCGTGGGGGGCGCGCGCCTTAGCGCCTCCCAAACGAGCCGCCACTGCCACCACCACATCCAGAATATTCTTCCCTCTAGTTGGTTCCATCACTTTCTGAATCAGGTGCCCTTCCCATATTAACTTATTTGCCATTTGTTGGTCATGCTTTTTGTCGTTCGCATTACCTTCCCAATTGACATTTGGTAAATTGAGATCACCCGCTACGATCACGTTCCTTTCCTTATCGTTTCCCACATAGCTGATTATCTTATCAAATAATTCTGAATCAGCATCTTCGCTACCCTTTCCTGGTCTGTACACTCCAAAGGTATCTAGTTGCCTATTATCTTTAGAAATGAGCCTTACCCCTAGAATTTCGTGCTTGTCATCTTTAACATTTTCGTAAATTGCAAATTTCATGAGAATGAATACTCCCCCTACTACCATTCCTATCCTATCTCTACGGCACACCCTCCAGTTCCGTGTGAAAATTTCTGCATCCATTATATCATTTCTCAGACATGATTAAACTTATTACAATATCTGGTAAGTATACATCTATTAAATTACTTAATTCTATTCCTTTCTTTACAATACTTCTACAGTTGAGCACTAACAGTTTTATATCATCCCTACTTGATTTCCAGTTCCCTGTTCCTTTAACACCGCTCCCTAGGCCACCCTGTTTTCCTGAATGTACCTCCCTACAACCCTTCTAAACAAATTTCCTAACTTATATGTACCACTGTGGTTTAAGTGAAGGCCATCTGAGCGCAGATCCTTATCTCCTACCCACCCAATAGGATCTAGAAATTTCACTCCCAGTTTCCCACATACTCACTCCATAGTCTCATTTAAATCCCCTATCACCTTCCAGTCGTTATCCCTCCTACACAGACCGAGCTCGATAGCTGCAGTCGCCTAAGTGCGGCCAGTATCCAGTATTCGGGAGATAGTAGGTTCGAACCCCACTGTCGGCAGCCCTGAAAATGGTTTTCCGTGGTTTCCCATTTTCACACCAGGCAAATGCTGGGGCTGTACCTTAATTAAGGCCACGGACGCTTCCTTCCCACTCCTAGCCCTTTCCTGTCCCATCGTCGCCATAAGACCTATCATTGTCGGTGCGACGTAAAGCAACTAGCCTAGCCTCATACACAGTATTCCACTGATAGCAATCTCCGCTTCCTTAAACTTTACCCGTGCTGCATTTTCCAGATCCCACACATCCCCAAATATGTTGGTACTTATACCTGCTTGTCTTACGTTGTTAGTACCAACGTGAAACACTACCACCTTCTCCTTTCCCTCCTACTTCTCTTCTACTTTCCTCAACATCAGCCTTAACCTAATCCCTAGATAACACTCTGCCATGGTACCCCTTCCTCCACACACTTTCCCGACATGTCTAACGATAGAATCCCCCATGACCAGAGCCTCAACCCTACCCGCCTTATTTTATCCCCTCCCCTCCTGGTCAGTCCTATCTTTCCTGACAGCTGCAGAAGCTATTTCCTCCTCCCTTTTCTCCATCGCACGACCCTGTTCCACCTGTCTTTTCCTATCCACTACTCCGCATTTCCCTTTCCTACCTCTTCCCTTTCTCCTACTTCCAAAGTTCTCGGCAACAGTTCCCTGTTCCTCATCTTCCCTCGGTTATTCTACCTGCAGTGGTTCGTACCGATTTCTCACCGACACCTGTCCTGAATTTCGATCCTGAATTGAGCCCTTAGCCTGCAATCTCCTTGCCCTTAAAACATTAGACCACCTGTCTTCCACAATTCCCCCCTTTCCTTCCCATCCCCCTATTACACCTACTGTATCCTGTACATTGTTTCGAGGCCAACTTTCCTTCCTGTCCTCTGAGAGAATCCTAATTATCTCCCTCAAGCTCTCCAACTCCTCCCTTATACTCCTTAATGCCTGGCCACACCCACAGTTCCAACACTCGCACTGCTTAGCCATTTTTTTTACTAAATAATGAAAAGAAAAGGAAAAATAAGATAACTTATTCTGTGCAAAATAGAAATGAAAGGAAAGAAATATTGTCTAGGTTACTTCACACAGATCACACGACAGTAAGTTATTTAATATAGGCTACTACTACACTACTATACTACTTAATTGTACTATTTTTATTCCTACAACACGCTAGCACGATGAAAATTGCTATTAATTACTGGAAACAGAATAATACACAGGAATTACACAATTCTTAACTGCAGTGAAGTCTACCCTAATTACAACAACAGAATTTTAGTAAGAGAGTTACTATAGATACCACAGAAACGGTACTATACTATACAAATATTTCACAGTAATAGAATTAACGCACTACTTTCTAATAAGATGCTATAATACACTACAATAATTTTAAACTACGTTCAGACGTATTCTAATTACAACAGGTTATTACCAAGCAATAACATGCAAGATGTAAAAGAATTTGAAATAATATTTAGAAGAAATAAGCACTCGACGAAGCTTAATATCACAAAATGTTGCGATTATTCGCAGCCATGTACTTACGATATATATACCGTTACAAGCAAATGTACCCGTGCTTCGCTACGGTATTCTACATTGTATACGGATAAGTAAGGGTTATTCTGCCTGAAGGCAGGTCCGAACATCTGCAGAGGTGCTCCTGAGCCGGAGTTTACGTGCGGTAGGGTGGCCAGTTCCTTTCCGCTCCTCCATTCCCTTACCCCCACCAACAGCGCGTGGCAACCCATCCAACTCCTGACCACGCCAATTGTCGCTTAACTTCGGAGATCTCACGGGATCCGGTGTTTCAACACGGCTACGGCCGTTGGCTGTATACGGATATCGAAGTAAATTACTGTATATGCAGTGAATAATTATTTTTAATTGCATGTCTCTTAGCTTTATCCAGGAACAGCAGGGGGAGGTTGCCATACGTTGTTTCCAATGTAAATTGCGAGTTGCGGAATTGTGATGATAACGGCAGGCTCACTTGTCTACTGCCATTCACAATCGAATAGGTAAGTGTTCATTATAATGCGGTCACAATAGATTTGGAGAGTTTTCGTTACAATGGCAGGCGCCCTTTCCTACTTCCATACAGATTAAAGTTGAGGAGTTTTTATTATTAAAATAGCAGGCACCTTCCCTACTGCTAGTAAAAATTGAGTTGCGCTGTTATCATTATAATGACAGGCGCCTTGTCTTGATGACAGTCACACCGAGTTGGTGAGTTTCCATTATAACAGCAAGGCCACTATGCCTAGTGTCAGTCATATTTTAGATGGGTAAATTTACTGTATTTATAATTTCGGGCTCACTTGCCTACTCCCCAGCATAATCGTTTAGGGGAGTTTTGAAAAAAATTGAATGCACCCTTGACTTCTGCCAGTCAAATCGAGAAGGAAATTATTATTAATTACAGGGGTAGTCCTCCTTACTAATGCTAGTTTATTAAGGATCCCATTCCTAGCGGTTGTCGATATGTTATACCGTTTAGTGGCAGTTAAATTTTAAATGGAGGTAAACATGCATATACTTTCTTATGTTGATCTATATTTATTGACTGAGGTCGATTTGGAGCGATCTAGAAAGTGTGTGTGTGCCATTGTAAATCATACTTTACAAATCGATAATGACTGCCAGCAGGAGGGCGTCTGCTATTGTAATCAGTACCAAATACTTTAATATGACAATACGGGACAGCTTGCGGTTTTCAGCGAGAAAGTCGATAGTGCTGCTACCTACACAGCTTGGTGTGACCAACTCTTCAATAACATATTGCTATCTGCATGATTCTTGGCGCACTGCCGTGTTGTTTATAATGTATCAGTGTTTGTCACTAAATAATCTTACATTGCAGTTATATTCCAAGAAAAGTGTTATGCGCTGAACAAATTACCCAGCAAGATAATGGGCAAGGGAACTGATAAGGACCGCAAGTATTAAAAAAGTAATGACCTCGCATCTGTGTTGAGGTTACATTCTATGCTCCTTATATTAAGAAAATCAATCGAATACTCTACTGAAATGTTAGTGGGACCTAAAACCAATAATCTTAACAAATATAGAACTCTAGTATACTCAAACTTGAGGGTCCACATTATTAAACAGTACCATAAATTTCACAATCGGAAACTTGTGGGCCTGTAGCGTAATGGTTATCGTGGTAGTCTTGAAATTGACAATTGAAGGACATGAGTTTCGAATCCAGTCACTTTTTTTTTACTGTAAGAAAATAATAATATATTTTTTACATCCCACTAAGTACTTTTACGGAGACACCGAGGTGCCGGAATATAGTCCCGCAGGAATTCTGTGTTGGACCTCTTCCATTTCCCTTCTGATTAGTGTTAATAGAGGATGGCTGGCCAGTTGTACTTCCTCTTAAAACAATCACCACGGAATGGTCAGCGTACTGGCCTTCGGTTCAGAGGGCGCTGGTACAATTCCCGGCTGAGTCGGAGATTTTAATCGCGTCTGTTAATTCCTGTAGATTCAAATCTTCAATACATTTGCTTACATAATTGATAATAACCAAATTATACCATATCTTCCATGATTAAATTCGTATGAGGGGACAAATAGGGATCAGACCTTTATTAAATCAAGGAGGAGTGGAATATCTTTCATTTAATGTTGTTTGAAATTTTCTTTGGGGCATAAGTTAAGTTTTATTTTGGTTTACGGTCTATTTGACCAACAATTTAAATATACGTTTGGCTTCTTCTTAGTGACTTTCCACGTTACGAGATAAGCATTAGCATTTTTAATTATGGGTTCAAAACACCCATATAGTTACCAGAAATTCCTATCATAACCCAAATGAATAGATTAATTCAGTACATCACCATCTGTACAACATAAACCAACTAAATCTAGTACGGAATGCCATAGATTTGACGGTACGTCATTCTAATCTGCGAAAATCGTGCCATACAGTGCAAGTCATGTGCTAAAATATTTACATACTCCCAAATATTTCTTCGCTGTGCCATAATTTCGATAAAGCAGACCGTACTTCGTGTAAGCGCTAACATGCTGACCTTCAAATACGTAAATGTGCGAGATTTCATTCTACTCCTAAAGATATATATATCGTAATACGTAACAAACACGTAACCTCACCATATCCTCTTCCGAAAGTTACAACGAAACAAAACCAGCATGGATCGAAACATGCATTCAACTCAACATGGCCTATATTCATTACTTGCAGTGCTAACCCAAATCTAAATATATTACGTAACACAGGAATCCGCATTCTAATTATCTATCCCATTCTTCAATAACGAACAGAAGCATGTTTCCTCATTCTACATATAACATGCCACATTAACATTTCTTTTCCTCTGTAAATATATATATCTTCATATTTAAAATATATCATCACTCAATTCCACTAAAATAATCCCTGTGTTACGGACGCAGTATTCAATAACCTGACTATTCTTTATACACTGCAACTTCGTAATATCAAACACTTCTTTACCATATTATTATCATACTGGCCATGGTTGGTATACATATTGACCTGAATTTCTAGGTTACGTCTTATATCTCGCTTATATTTATACATCCACAACTAGTTAAACGCTTCACGGTCTATACGTATTAATTGGCACAAAACATGCATAAATACTCAGTCATATCTAGTTACCAATAACCTTAACATTATCACATTAGCATTGCAGTTATATAGCACAAAATAGCACTTTTCATCGGCTAATAAATCGCATTTGTATTCATATATCTTCTCATTGGCACTTGATCTCTTATATCTAGCACTCCTGTACACCTATAAATATTTTTCATTAATTGATTTGAAATTCATTACGATGCAACTCGTAATACTTATCTCGTAACTGGATTTCTGCTGGCTCTCAGCTGGACTACGGCATCATGGAACAGGCAATCGCTGCGATCCGAAGACTACGTCATCTGCGGCTTCATCTTGGGTCTTGGCTTGAGCTAATCAGTCTTGAGCAAAACATTTCCTCTGTTTAAGCTGAGTCCATGTCACCAGTCATCATGCAATCATAAAAGAACAAAAACATGGTAGAGTACATAGTATACTGGTGAAAAATAGGCAATTCAATTCCCAATACTTGTTGTTGGAAACTCGTGTTAGACGAAAATATTCTTTTCTTTAAATTTATAATGTTCTCTAATTTGGCCTATTCCTTGTTCTTTCTTTTGCTTAAACAGCTATTGCCTCCCTCCTGGAAACAATAAATTTTGCCGTTATGGTACTACTTTCGGCAACGTGTAATTCAGCTGAAGCTTTCTTTCCCCGATTCTGACTTCAGATCTCACAGTGACGAATATTTCTTTCAAATATACTCCTTTTCCGTATTGTATTCTTGCAGATAGAGTCTTCTATTCCGTTAATATATCAATATTTCCGTATGTGACGTTGAGTTGATCTTTTAATAATCTTATTATAAGCCGTGCAGCTTCCCTTAAACTTGTATCTTTCATCAGTCACAAAGTAGTCAAGAATCGTTCTCTTTCAAATTTTTTTTCGTCCGTCATTATTTAACTCTTGAAATTCTTTTCCCTTGCGGCCGGGCGATATCGATTTATTCGATCACTACTCTGTGTACTTGCACCTGAAGTTATTGTCCGCCATCTTTGTCCACTGTATTCATTCCATTGACGGCCGCTAATGTAACGTAATGGTACAGTGGACACTTGCACTCCTTGACATATGCAATTAAAATATTAAAACACTATTTGGGCTTCTGGCCCAAAGTTACAGAGGCTAAGCCTATACTACCGTGGTGACTAGATGGAGAGAATATTTAAATTACAAGGATTTCACACTGGAAAAGCTAACACAGTCATAGCCACCTCAAAATCAAGTTGATGGGGAACGCGAGAGGGTATCATACTCTCTATTCCCTGATTTCGTCTAAGTTCTATTGACTAGTTTGAAAGTTACATTTTAGAAAATTAAAGTTACATTAGTAAAGATTGGAAACCTTCTGCTCGAGCAACCTTTGAAAGACTATCTCTTAGTTAGGACTGCCATGAACTTGAGCTTATGGACTACTGGGCGATGGACAAGGCTCCCCGCCTCCTTAATAACCCAATCAAAATTGGGGTTGTGACGGGCCTTGGCCCACAGTTTTCAGGATCTTTCCTCTCGGGTATAAAAGCTGGCACATTTTTCGACCAGGTGGCCTTACTCATCGCTCCAGTCAAGTGTGTGTGTTTACTAAATAGACACAAGACACATCTAATTGGCTGAAAAATAAATATACAAAATTTTCTATTGGCCAGCATTCTGGGTTGGCGGGAAGAGATAGAAATGTTGCAAACTTTAACACATCAAAAACCAAGAATAACCAATTCAGTTTAGTAAACCTTACAAAAAAATTCTATCTTAATAGTCCCTCTTCACACCCGAGGGCATAACATACGTTTCTCTGGTAGAGGCATCTGTAGAGAAAAGTCCAAACTTCTTGTATTAGTAATTGCAACTTTGAGATGGCAGGTAGCGTTCTTCCGGCAGAATAATAATAATAACAGCAGAACTCAATTTTCAGTTGCAGTAGGGAAGGTGCCTGTCATTATAATAAAAATTCCTCAGCTGTTATCTGTCGGGGAGTAGAAATGGGGCCTGCCATAGCAACGAAAAATCCCCAAATCGATTGTGACGTGCAGTAGACAATGGGGCCTGCCATTATAATGAACATTCCCAACTCGATTGTAACTGGCGGTAGGCAACTGGACCTGCCGTTGTCATCACAACTCCTCAACTCGCACTTTACATTGGAAACAACGTATGTGGACCTCTCGGATAACGCTAAGAGACATGGAATTAAAAAAGTCTTATTCACTGCATGTACAGTGCGGAACACCGTAGTGAAGCACGGGTATATTTGCTAGTAAATAAATACATTAATTAATTAAAATAAAATTTAAGAAAATAAACCAAATTAAACTGCAGCAATGTTGGGAATTGGCCTATCAATCGACCACTGCTCAGCCCTAAGGTGGTGGTGATTATTGTTTAAAGAGGAAGAACAAGTAAGCAACCATCCTGTATTAACACTAACCAGAGAAAAAAACGGATAGGATCCGACATTTTGAAAATGAAGGTATCGGCCACAGAAAGACAAGGGCCACGGACGGCTTGAATATGAAAGACTCCCTAGGCCCAAAATGCTCTAATACCGTCGGGGTCGGAAAAGAACAAGAGTTGACCAAGTGAGGTCGGATAGGATAGAGGAAAGTGAGGAGGCTGGCACAAGTAAGTGGAAACAGAGTCAGGGCCCCGTGGTCACCAATCTACGCTCCAATGTTCAGAGCCCTTGGGCCCCTTTTATGGCAGGCATGTGATGTCGTGGGTGGCCGGGGTCTGCACAGCGTGCGGCTGGCAATAATCTTACGCCCTTGTAACTACTTTTTCGGTCCTCGCAGACGTCAATGTGTCCCACAGTAGTTCTTTAAGTAGCATTTTGATAGTACAACGTAGCTGTTGGGTACAGTCCTGAGTTTGTCAACTTGTTGCCAACGTACTGCGTATGCCACTTATTTCTTTGGAGAAGTAGAATGAGCTGAATTCATGTGCGGGTGTATGCTGTATCTCTGACTGTATACGACCTCGTAGTTAGGTAGTGGCATAATGAACTGTATGGTACACTGTCGCAATCAGAATTCTTAAATACTAGAGATGTTTGGTTCCGTGTGCAACCTAACACTTAGACCATTTTCATCGTAGGATCTCTATCAAGCAACGAGTACTAGCTAACTATTTGTTGAATACCACGCAGGTTTAGTGTGAAAATAAAAACTAATTTCTGTATTAATTCCAGCCAGTTCCTTTGAGCAGTTTTATTTCACGTTTGAGGATCTTCTGTAAATCCCACGCATCATGAAGGAAACATGAAATCTGTATTTATTGCCTAGGAATGATGAAGGCAAGAAGCATTTTTCCAAACATTCTACGTGATGACAATATTTGTGCTGAGACTTCTTGACACATGCAAGTGTTGTACAGCGAGCAGAAATGGAAAACTTGTTTATTAGAAGCACATTTATGATATTTAATTAGCCTTTCCTGTGCTGTGTAAAGAAGTTGTAATCAAGATAACGCCTGTAGACGGAGAGTTGTGCCACTGGAGTGAAACTAAAAGCTAAGCAGTGATAAACCATGTTGTGTTTCACTAAAGACTGTACTGTATTACATCGAATAAGAACGAGTGTCAAGTATCGTATGTGAGTAGACAGGACGTATCAGAATTATACCGACAAAAGAATCAGGGACGATCTTCGTGTTGCGGTGCGATCGGATTGGCGGAGAAAAGTTTTCTTTTAGAGAAATTGAGATTGTTCTGTTACTTCCGGACGCGCGATTCAAATTGACGTAACTGCCATATTTGCTACGCCTGAAAGTCAGACCCTGTCTGTTGCTGTGCGACGGAGGTGGGAAGGGGAGGGAGGGGAAGTGTGAAGTGGCCGACAGTGGTAACGCTCGTTTGTTTTGCATAGCCACTTCCCAGCCTATGTAGGCACGGTGCAGTTTGTTCTGCACGTGAACCCCGTAGAACGCGGAGATGAACTTGTAACAAGGTCACACCACACAGAGTACAAAGGTCACTACTTCACCGTTGTGAACTGGACATCGAAGTGGGTACATATAGAACATGTACTGAAATCAAACCCGTCCAACATTTACAATGTTGTGGTTCAAGGAATACGCAATGATGCGTAGCAGCGTTGCATCTTTGAACATGTTAAATAATAAAGAACGTTGCTGTGACCAACAAACGAGTGCATTCCTTGACTGACAAGTGTGTTCTTTTACTGTCTGTACAGTTAGGCTCGTTAATAAACCAACTGTAGATATGACCTGCAAGAGGCAAGGACCATCTTGTGCATATGCGCACATCTCCTCTTTCTCTTCCACTTCCTGTGCTCTGGCATAACAAGTACGGCGAGAATCGCGCCCGAAACTAGCAGTTTCACATCATTTTCTCCAAAGGAAACATTTTATGCGCACCATCGTTCTTAACAGATTGTTCTGATACACCCTGTATATCTACATACGCTATTTCAATATTATAGTCTATTTAGTAAGATATTAGCAAGCATCTCACAAAGGACAGAGACAGGAAATATTGGCCAGGATAAAATGATTTATCATAGCGAAAAAATGCCAGACATAACGTGAGAGAATGGAAGTTTTCGTATGTTGGGAAAATGGTAATTCTCGGCATTTGATCGAAGTATATTCTGATAAAAACTTTGGAAATTTCTTCAGAGTATACGGCATTTAATTGGTTCCTTTCAACAGGAGATGGAGTGGACTGTGAATTAATAGATACGCGTGTACCTCAATATTTATTTTTATTTATTTTGAATTTAGCAGTGGTGAAGTTAACCACGCAAAGTACAGGATAATGTATATGTAGAAGAAAGATACTATTGTATTATAAAACGAAAGATAACTAACCTAAATAACAGATTTGGAGAACTTACCGTACACCTCAGAATCCAAGACGACCCCCACTTTTTCCTTCAAAAATGAACTCAGTCTTAAAAAGTGCTTTGTAAAATCATATGAACGTCTTTCTTGTACAGTACACATTATTAGACTATCTTTGTCTCCACACCAACGCCGAACATTGGCTGTAGTTTCGCCTATGCACTATTTTCTTGAGGATACACAATTATTCATTATTTCTGCGGTTTTCATAACCTTTAACTTAAAACTGGCATCATAATATCAAAGAAAATTCGTAAACAGTTTCCCAGCAATACGTGTTCCACGCGCCTCTACAATACCACGATCCATCAGGAAAATATTCCTGCCGTCTCTAAAACTGTTACTTTTACTCAGCGTCAGGTACAATCGCTTGCCGGGTTCGGCCGACTTCAACGGCTAACGATTTATAGGCCTAATACAGACAAGGACGTTGAATGAAAACGAACGAAATTATTGTGCCGTCGTACGGACATTCCGCCCTTGCGTCTTACGAGCACATTTCTTGTACAGTACGAAATTTATTATCTATTTTTTATCTTCACGCTAAGCGGAGTATTGGCTTTAGGTAGGCTTTCTGCGGCTGCAAAATTTATCTTCATTTGCGCATGTTCAATAACCATTAACTTCAAATTGGCATCATAATATCGACCAGAACCCGCTGAAAATCTGCGGCAATGCCTGTTCCATGTATCTTTACAGTACAGTACAGTGAAGTTGCACAGATGCACTGCGCCCGGCTCCGAAGGGGCCTACCAGTGCTGTGTGCGCACGCAAAGGCAGCAACATGGTTACACTTGTAGCTGCCGCGGCTAGCGATGTATAATAAAGGGGCCTACGAGTGCTGTGTGCGCACGCAAAGGCAGCAGCATGGTTACACTTGTAGCTGCCGCGGCTAGCGATGTATAATAAAGGGGCCTACGAGTGCTGTGTGCACACGCAAAGGCAGCAGCGTGGTTAGCGTGGTAGCTGCCGCGGCTAGCAATGTATGATAAAGGGGCCTACCAGTGCTGTGTGCGCACGCAAAGGCAGCAGCATGGTTACACTTGTAGCTGCCGCGCCTAGCGATGTATAATAAAGGGGCCTACGAGTGCTGTGTGCGCACGCAAAGGCAGCAGCATGGTTACACTTGTAGCTGCCGCGGCTAGCAATGTATAATAACGGGGCCTACGAGTGCTGTGTAGGCACGCAAAGGCAGCAGCGTGGTTACACTTGTAGCTGCCGCGGCTAGCAATGTATAATAAAGGGGCCTACGAGTGCTGTGTGCGCACGCAAAGGCAGCAGCATGGTTACACTTGTAGCTGCCGCGGCTAGCGATGTATGATAAAGGGGCCTACGAGTGCTGTGCTGTGTGCGCACGCAAAGGCAGCAGCGTGGTTAGCGTGGTAGCTGCCGCGGCTAGCAATGTATAATAAAGGGGCCTACGAGTGCTGTGTGCGCACGCAAAGGCAGCAGCGTGGTTACACTTGTAGCTGCCGCGGCTAGCGATGTATGATAAAGGGGCCTACGAGTGCTGTGTGCGCACGCAAAGGCAGCAGCGTGGTTAGCGTGGTAGCTTCCAGTGGTGTTCATTACTTTTAAATCGCGAATACAAGACGATCGTTGATTTTTCGCCTGTGATTCTGAGAAAATCTTCGTCTTGGATTCCGAGAAATACAGCATTATGAAAATAGAAAGCAAAGCTCAACAAATAAATTAACGGAAATCTGGAGCAAAACAGTAAAAAAACGTAAAATTCAAAACGAATGAGGAGTAAAACACAAAGTGAAAAATATAAGCCAATACGTAAACAGAACACAACACACAATAAAGTAACTGAAAAATACAGGGTGACCCAAAAGTCCGTTAATATTTGACGAGAAAACACTTCACGGAGTGTTGAAGGTACGGAGGTAATAACTGACACGCATGATTGGCATGACATGGTGTTTATTGACACCTCATGGAGTTTTGGAGGTACAGAGGTAATAACTGGCACGCATGATTGGCATGGCATGATGTTTATTGACACTTCACGGAGTGTTGGAGGTACATTATATAAGCTATCACAATTCATCCAGAAATTTCTAAAACATAACTATAATTTTCTGTCAAATATGTCTGTGAAAAATACCATTGAGTTAGTAAAAATGTAGACGACTTTGAAATGCAGTGCAGCCTTTCCACTCGATGCATTCTTTCGACATAACAACTATGTATCCGACCATCAATACTAAGACACTTTTTCCGATAATCCAAAACAATCTAAATAAATACAGCAACCTCAGTAAACTTGAGATCCAAGATTTCATGGAAATTTTGAAACTAGTAGTTAAGAATAATTTCTTCAGTTTCAATAATTATATATACCAGCAGGATGGCTTAGCTATGGGATCACCGGCTTCAGGGATATTAGCTGAGATATATTGACTATTTAGACAATACAGCAATTAACAACAATAGTGACTTCGCGAACAAAATTTTAGGCCAGGTTTGTAGATGACACACTCGTTATCCTTCACGAAGGAATTACTGATTCAGCCACAACTCTTAACAATTTAAACAATACTGATCCGCATATAAAGTTCACTCTGGAAACTCAGTCAAACAGAAACATACATTTTCTGGATCTCACGTTAAATAGACTTCCTTCAACTATAGAATACAAAATTTACAGTAAACCGACACATACAATCCGCTTCATAGCCAAATATATCGGTTATGAAAATGCATTTATAGAGCGCATTATCAACAAATGAAAATATCGCCTAAATTCAACTCTAGCTAGTGAGAAAACTAAAACCTGATTATTATTTAACCTTCACGTTCAACGAAGATATTTACAGTGTTACAAGTATTCTGAAGAAACACAACACCAAAATCGCATATCGAAATAACAATAGAAATATGGATATCATATATAATACCAGCTCAATTAACAAGACTAACATTTACCAAAAATCGAGAGTCTACAGATTCCAATCTCAAAACTGTCAATCCTTGTACATTGGTCAAACAGGGAGGAACTTCAAAATCAGATACACGGAGCATGTAAATGCTACAAATTACAATAGACACTCGGCAGTTGGCCAGCACATTCAAGATTCAAAGCATAGCTTCAGTAACATACTACAAGATATAGAGGTGCTCATGAATATGGACAAAGGCCCTATTCTTGAAGTCGTAGAAAATTGCTTCATTCACTTAGACCAGTTCTTTAACTCCAATTCAAACCTGAACGAAATCTCAGAAAAAACTAACATCCTTTTTGATTTTTTATTAAAGTTTTTAGGTATGTTGTTCTTCCGCGTGAGCGGTCACTGTTTAGCACGATAAACAATACCCTATCACGTTACAGACCCCCACCATACTGTTTACAAGACTCACCTTAAACCCACTACTCCCCCAATATGATCCGTTCCTTTCTCCCCCCCTTCCACTCCCCCTTCTCCGCTTCGGACCTACCGCACATAGCAGTCCGTACCTCCTTCCCACAAGGTTAACGTATCAACATGCTGTTCCAAAGCTTATAAAATCCTTCCAAATTGAACTGAGAAAATGTTTTGATCATCTGTACTGTAAGCAAAAATACTGACGGACAACCTATTAACACTTACTGTCTCTTATAATTTCATATATATCAGTGTAAAAAAAAGTTGTATACCAAGTGATTCCAATAGGTTCTTGACGTTATGTTTGACACATAGCGTGTATGGGCGTTTTAATGACTTTTAACTTTGGAAGTGTGTCGGAGCCTTCTATTGACTTGGATTGGTGCGAGAGACCATGTAAATGTCTCAATGTGTCACTACGCCGGTTCTGATTATTGCTGTTTAAATAACACGGAATGTGAATGGGCGTACAAAGACTTTTGTTCTTTGACTACATATGATGGAACCTTCTTTTAATCTTGAAATAGTGAGAGGCTATGTACATACTTCAATGTGTCACTGCGCCAGGTTAATTATGCCGTTGCTCTTTTTTTTGCGGTTTGCTTGACAGGTGGTGTGAATGGACGTAAAAAGACTTCTATTATAAATATTTCAATGTGTAACTACACCAGTTTTAATGAATATGCCCTTGCTCATTTGTTTGTGATTTGTTTTATGGTTGATGATGACATCCAAATGTCGACAACGGTCCCATGTTAAATAAATGTTGTGAATAACATCCATACAACATGTAATTAGTATTGAATAGGTTGAACCTTATAAATAACTCACCTCTGTGATCTCAGTTCAATACGGAAACAACAATGAAACTCATATCTTTGAATAACTTCATGGAGCGCTGGAGGTACAGAGGTAATAACAGACACGCATGATTGGCAGGGCATGGTGTTTTATTGACACTTCACGGAGTGTTGGGGGTAGATAGGTAATAACAGACACGCATGATTGGCATGGCATGGTGTTTCATTGACACTTCATGGAGCGTTGGAGGTAGAGAGGTAATAACAGACACGCATGATTGGCAGAGCATGGTGTTTCATTGACACTTCACGGAGTGTTGGAGGTAGAGAGATAATAACAGACACGCATGATTGGCAGGGCATGGTGTTTTATTGACACTTCACGGAGTGTTGGAGGTAGAGAGATAATAACAGACACGCATGATTGGCAGAGCATGGTGTTTCATTGACACTTCACGGAGTGTTGGAGGTAGAGAGATAATAACAGACACGCATGATTGGCAGGGCATGGTGTTTTATTGACACTTCACGGAGTGTTGGAGGTAGAGAGATAATAACAGACACGCATGATTGGCAGGGCATGGTGTTTTATTGACACTTCACGGAGTGTTGGAGGTAGAGAGGTAATAACAGACACGCGTGATTGGCATGGCATGGTGTTTCATTGACACTTCACGGAGTGTTGGAGGTAGAGAGGTAATAACCACGGCCCAGATTTTTAGGTTTTAACCTATTTTTTTCCTCGCTATTTAATTAACAAATTTTGATATATTTGTTCGTTTCACATTTCCTGGAGCAGAATATGTGAATTTCATTGCACCTAAAAAACCTAAATGAGGGGCTGACACCTAAAATAACCTAAATAGCTGTTTTACCTTCTTCAGATAAAGAATGTTATTTTCCCTCCATTGTAAAATTATTTCCACCGCAATTACAAGCAATAGGACGGAGATAGTTCATGTTACTACGGTTAAATGCAGCACATCCCATGCTTCCCACTACTGATGTGACATCTGGTGGCTCCTTGATGCATCTGATAGAAGGTCAGGAGGAACGTAAACAGTTTCGCCTCCAGTCGTCCATAGAGAGTACAGCCGGCAGAGTGGGTGGTGACTAGTTCCTGCAGTATTTTCTAACCGTAATTGTTGTAGAGAGAAACAATGCCTAAATCGCACTTATTGAGAAAATGGATTGCTACAGATGGACACTTCACTACAGACGGTCGAGTAGTCTTCTGTCAAGCATGCTCCAAAAAAGTAAGTTTCCCGTAACTGATTTAAAACGCGCATTGCAATACCCTAGCTCGCTTACTGAAGAGTACTTAGGATTTGTATTCTTCATTTCAGGTTAAATGTGACCAGAAATCCCATCTTGAGCAGCATAAATCTTCAGCTGCTCACATGGCTAGCGTAGCGAGGAGAAATAAGTCCAGCAACAACAGTAAGCAAACGTTTATTTCTTCCACAGTTGGCAAGCCTGAAGATAACTTTAACTTTCGCCTATGTCAGGCGTTGGTGTCTGCAAACGTCCCATGGAACGCGCTAAGTAACCTGACCATGAAAACATTCTTAGGAGATATCAGCGGCCGCAGTATACCTACTGAATCCACTTTAAGGAAGAATTATTTGCATCCTGTTTACCAGAAGACATTAGATGAAATAAGAGAAGATATAGGCGATCACTATATTTGGTGTTCTGTCGATGAAACATCTGACAGTTGCGGTCGCTTCATTGTCAATGTCGTAGTAGGTAAGCTGGATCAAAATGAACCAGGTAGCCTGCGCTGTGAGGGATGCTTTACGCATATTGTGGCCAGCAGAGAATCAAGATAGTAAGTTCCTTTTGTTAGTGACAGACAGTGCTGCCTACATGTTGAAGGCTGGGCAGGTTCTACAGTCCTTCTACCCGAGCATGCTACACGTTAGGCGCTTGGCCCACGGCCTGCACCGCCTTGCGGAGGAGATTAGAAGCAACTTCAGTGACGTCAACAGCGTGGTTTCTTCAGTCAAGAAAGTTTTCCTCAAAGCCCCAACACGTATACAGTTGTTCAAAGAGAAACTACCAACAACACCTCTTCCACCTGAGCCGATACTTACCCGCTGGGGAACTTGGCTGGTGCAACCTTGCCACTCAAAAATTCCCTGGATATCATTGGCAATGTTTCCAGAAGAGAAATACCTGGGCCATTGGGAGTGGCATGTTCTTCGAAGCTGCAGAAGATTCTTCAACGCAATCCTGGTTTTGAAGATATGAAAGTCATCAATTCAGTATTACAGGGCGAAAAGTATTCAGGAAAATTACCCCTACAACCTAATGCATTAGCATCTATGTACTACGCTCCAATGACGTCATGTTCCGTTGAAAGAACTTTTTCGTCATATAAGAATGTGTTACGTGACAACAGAAAATCATTTACGCCAGACAATTTGGGTATGTACGTTGTTATTTACTGCAATGCTAAAACATACCTTACAAAGGAAACAGTACAGTGTATTCTCTGTGTATTTTTATGAATATGACAATGTAAACTTTTGTGAAATAAGTACATAAATAAATTTTACAGAACTACGAAAAAACAAAAAAATATTGCTGCTTGCAGGCAAAAACCTAAAATAACCTATTTTAAGAATTCAAAAAACCTAAAGTGAAAGTTTATGCCACCAAAAAATCCGGGCCCTAGTAATAACAGACACGCATGACTGGCAGGGAATGGTGTTTTATTGACACTTCACGGAGTGTTGGAGGTAGAGAGGTAATAACAGACACGTGTCCCGCACCAAGTTTGCCTTGGTGACGCACTTCTTAGGACATACCACATTCTTTGACCGCTATCGACATTTATGTCGATCTATTCCCTGGACGTGACGTATGACTTGTTTTCTCCTTGACAGAGAGCGCTTCCGGCCATCAGCCGAAGTGTCTCCCAAGAGTCTTGTGCTCACTTTCTTTGGAATAAGATCGTTAGACGGTGAAGCCAACATGGCGGTCTATAAAACAATATTCAACTTGAGATGTGAAATATTTTACCTGTGTCGTCTACTTTTCCTGCCGTGGATTTATCCACTCAATTGCCGGCTCTTCCTTTGAGTCGCTATTTTGTCGCTGTTTTGACGCTATGACTGGTATTCATGTTCGTCCATGGCGAGGCGATATGGATACGTTGTGGGCGTGCTGGTTATGATGATGTTGCGGTGATTTAAGTTGGGATATGCCTTGCCCCGATGCGGCGATCCTTTATCACTCTTACGCATCTTGTATTGAGCTCATGAGTCCATGAAAGCACATGTCTTGCTATGCGGATTACTGTATATTCTTTATGTGACTGGACATACTGATTATTCTGATTATTCTGTCTGTCTGCCTGATTAATAGTATTCTCCGTTTGTCACAGTGTTATTTTTATTTACATTTTCTTTATTTTCATTCTTTGGGCTATTTGCTGTCCTAATTATTTAGTAACGTTTGTTGTGTTCCTTTGAATGTGTCTTCTTTCATTGTTAGTTTGTTTACTCGCCTCGTAACTATGGCAACCATCTTTCATCTTTCCTTTGTTCTTTGAGATGTTGCGTATTCGAGATGGGGGATTGTTGTGATGAATCGCGTCCCTGGTGATGCTCGTTCTAATACGCGGAGATATTTGAGTTGTGATCTGGATGTATCTAATGTTTTGATGTGTGTGAAGTTCCTTTAATGTATGTGCTTTTTATTATTTCACTGTGGGGAGCGACGCGTCATATGTCACGCATACGAAATAAGGTGGGGCAATCCAACCGTACGTTGGGAGATGTTTGACATTATAAGAGGCGAATGTGGCCATGTTTGATTTGTGTTTGATGAGCCTCTTGGTATCAATTGGATGTATGAGATAGACACCTGACGCAAACCTCAGTGAGTAACATTTGTACCTATTCATTTTCTTTTCATCTATCTTCTTTTGCCTTATGCTTATCAATAAACCCCCATATTTTTGATCCCATTCTTTCATTTGCTGGGAAGGGTTCTGGGTTCTTTCCATTCCCAATCCTCCCCTTACTCTAATTTGGCACGAGTTCAGCTCCAGGCTGTTTAAGTCTGTTCCAGCCCGTCAACGGCCTATTAAAGAGGTAAGTAGGTAAGTATCCACGGACCTGTCGGTGTATGTACGTGAGAGTGTGTGTGCGTATGTGCGCGTGTGTCTTCGGTAGCAGAGTGTGCGTGCACGTGTGCGTTGTGTGTGTGCATGTGTGCGTGAATGTCCTCGGTAGCAGAGAGAGTGTATATCCCCTGTATGTGTGGGTGTGTGCGTTTGAGAGATGCTATGCAGAGCGTGGTTCGTGGCTGGAATGTTTCACCGAGGGGCTGATTCTCGGTGGAGCAGAGCTGGATTCTTTTAAAATTAAGTCCTCTTCTTGGTGTTTATACTGTGCCATGTATGATATGTATATTAATTGATGTTATTTCACGGCATACTTCCATTACATCTTGTGTATAACCTTGGTTGTGATTTTGTCATTGTTGATTGTTGCTCTTGCATTATTCATTTTATCTGTAAACAATGGGGAACATACAAGACGATGCGTGTGAAAATCTTCCCTGTGTTGATATGCAAAATAATTCAGGCACATCTATGGAAGGTAATTCCGTTCATTCAAACTCTGACCACAACAATGCGAGTATTGCTGTAAACAATCGCTCTGATGAACTTATCTCTAACACGGATGTTCATATTGTAAATCGCATTCCTCAGCCTATTGTGTGTGGGCCGTTTCAATTTAATCCTGCGCTCGATGTTATTCGAAAATGGAACTTGAAATTTTCAGGCGAAGAAAAGGGTTTCTCTGTCATTGAATTCTTAGAAAGGGTCGAAGACGTCGCCGCATGTGCCTCTATGTCCCTAGACCTGTTTGTCTCTGTCATCCCTGGTATTCTAGAGGGGTGTGCGAGTAAATGGTTCCGATTAAATAAATTTAAAGTTAGATGCTGGTCCGATTTCTCGAAAGAACTTAAAATTAGGTATGGTCTATCAGACATGGATTTTGTCCTTAAACAAGAGATTCTACGAAGAACTCAAGGTCCTAATGAACCTACTGATGAATATGCGACTGTTATCCTTACTTTGTTCAACCGTCTTGATACTGACATTCATGAGATAGAAATATTCGATACATTTTACCGTAATTTGGCTCCTAACTAATAAACTCTTCATATAGAGATCTGAGGTGAATTGTGTGGATGATATAGTCAATTTGGGTTGCGAATACGAGTCTACTCTTCAACTAAATCATCTATACCAACCTCCTCCTCCGCCCGCTAGTTGTTCTTTCCCTGATACCGCCTGTCGCTCCATGTCAAAATCGGTTTCCTTTGCCCAACCACTCTCTCCTGCGTCGTGCACTGATCGTTCTGATTATCGGCCAAAACCTCCTCGCTCTTCAGATAATGTGACAGGTGCTCTTCTAAATCAAAAAGTACCCCGTAGAAAGACAACTAGCTCCATTAAATGCTGGAATTGTGGGAAAGATGGGCACGTCTTCAAGCAGTGTAACTCAAGACCCTCCGTAAAATGCTGTCAGTGTGGCCTAGTCGGCGTGTTTCATAATATCTCTCCGCGATGCAATGGAAACCAGGGAAACTGATCCCGCGCCAGCGTGAAGGCCCGTCGTTGGTGCCCCAAACCTCTTCTAACAGCAAAGTTTGTGGACTTCCCTTTGCATCTCCTTGGGCCAAAATTCTTTCTGGCTCGCGCTCTCTATATGCCCTGCTGGATACCGGATCCTCGAGCTCTTTCATAAATCAGTCTGTGATAGAAGGCATGTTTTTGAAATATCTTCGAGATAGTGAATGTTCCACAACCTACGTGTCTGCCGATGGTTATCGCATGTGTCCCATAAGACGTGTTCGTATCCATTTCAAAATTCATAATTTTTCTTGGGACTGGAATTTCAACGTTGTTACCGATCTGACTGTTCCCCTCATCCTTGGATCTGATTTCATGTCAGCCACCGGGTTATCTATCGATTTTATCAGCTGTTCATTTGCTTTTCGTTTTAGATCAAACGAAATTTTCCCTTTTGAGGATCCTCCTGGTAATAATCCGTTATGCCTTGTATCAAACGGGGGTCCCCTTATCGATCCATCCGATCTTTCCAAAAATCAAGTCTCCGTACTCAATGATCCTCTAAAAGATTTCCCTGAGGTACTTACTGCCAAACTAGGATGCGCGAAAGAGTTTTCGTACCGCATTGAACTGAAAGATCGTACTCCCGTCAGACACCCTCCTTTCAGTTCCTCCCCTCCTAAGCTCGCCGCTATGAGGAAGTGTATTAATGAACTGCTGGAGAAAGGTGTTATTAGCCCATCAAAGTCTTCCTTTAGTAGCCCCGTCTTTCTGATCCCCAAGAAGGATGGCCAACCGCGCCTTGTGATCGATTATTGATCTTTGAATCGCAACGTTGTATTTGACAGTTTTCCTCTCCCGACCATCGAGTCTGCCCTGCAATCTTTCGGGAAGGCCCAGTTCTACTCTGTTTTCGATTTCAATTATGCTTATTTCCAGATTCCCCTCGACCCTAGTTGCCGAGAATTTACGGCTTTTGCCACCCCCTTTGGCTTATATCAATTCAACAAGGTCCCTATGGGCATTTCAGTAGGCGGCCAAGCACTGAGCCGCATTCTTGACTCCGTCTTCGATGACTTAAAGTTCTCTTATTTATTCGCATATTTAGACGACGTTGTGCTTTTTCTGACACATTTGGCGAACATATCGCTCATCTTCGTGACTTTCTCACTAGGTTGAAGAGGCATGGATTCACCGTCAATCCTGAGAAGGTATCTCTGTGTTCTAGGAGGACAGCATTTTTGGGACATATCGTTTCCGGCTCCGGCATCTCTGTTAATCCTGAGAGAGTTAAATGCATTCATGAATTTCCCAGGCCAGAAAACCTACGACCTGTCCGTAGATTTCTTGGCATGGTTGATTTTATTCTAGGTTCATCCCCAACATTTCCGAAATCTTGGCCCCTTTGAATTCATTGAAAAAGAAAAATGTTCGTTTCTTCTGGAGCGATGCTCAAGAACAAGCCTTTTGCCAGCTTAAAGATGTCCTCTGTCGAGCTCCAGTGTTGCACAGTCCTGACTTCAACGGGGAATTTGTCCTTCAGTGTGACGCCAGTGATATTGCCGTCTCTGCCGTATTGAATCAGAAACTTGAAAACGATCATCTTGCCCCCATTGCTTACTTTAGTAAGAGATTGCTCGACTCCGAAACCAGGTACTCCAGGTATGAGAAAGAATGTCTGGCTGTTGTCCTTGGTGTCGAGAAATTTCATTCGTATCTCGAACATCGACATTTCTGGGTCCATACTGATAAGCACTATCCTGGATGGCTGCTAATGTCAAAAGGTTAGGGAGGACTGCTCGTTGGATTCTACGATTGTCATCTTATAATTTCACTGTTGTTCATGTGAGAGGCAAAGACAACATTGTTGCCGATTGTTTGTCCCGCATGTTTGAAAGTGGTGAAACAGCTGATTACGAGATCGAGTGTAGTCCCGATAATCATCTCCCCGTTTGCATTCTTCAGAATTACCCTTTTAGTGTTTCCAAATTGCCTGAATTCCAGAAGAAAGACGATGAATGTATCCGTCTAGCCGACAGACTTTCGAAGAAGGAACAGGGTTGGGAATCCTTTGAATTGAAGAAGGGCCTTTTGTGTCATAAAAGTCTTCACAACCGTGCATCTAAGATTTTCGTTCCCCAGAATCTGAGACCCATGATCCTAAATTATTATCACGATTCTCATTTAGGCGCTCATCTCGGACAATTGAAAACTTTCCACAAAATTTCTCGAAATTATTACTGGCCGAACTTGAGAAAGGAAATCTTTGAGTATGTCAAAACCTGTGATGTTTGCCAAAAATGTAAGCCTGCTCAGAATACTCAGATCGGTTTTCATTCCGCCGACGTTGCCAGGTCTCCTGGTGAGAAACTATTCATTGATTTTTTGGACCCCTAACTCGATCTCGGTCTGGCAACGTGGGTATTTTGTCTGTCATCGATGATTTTTCCAAATTTATTTGGCTGTTCCCTGTTCGCTAAATCAATTCTAACGTCACTGTGAATTTACTAACTAAATATATCTTCGGCGTTTTTGGCCCGCCTAGTCTCTGACTATTCTTCGGTCTTTTCCGGCGTCGAGTTCCGCAAATGATGCTTCTCCTGGTGTATCAAACTCATCCGTCTTAGCCCTCACCACCCCCAACCGAACCTTGTTGAAAGATTTCATCGCAATTTAAAAAACTGTTTGCCTGCCTTCCATTATAATACCCAATCCCTTTGGGATTGCTATCTCTCTTTTTTCAGCCCAGGATTCAACACTGCCGTGCACGATTCCAGCCGATTCACTCCTGCCGAACTGTTTCTGGGCAGGGTCCCCAACGATCCACTCTCTTTGAAATGGAATGTTGAATATCTCTCCGAACCCTCCCGGCGTCTGGATGTCCTGGAGAAGTGGAAGATAGCCTCCGAGCAGCTGATCAAAGCCAGAGACAGGGTGGCGCAGAGATATAACAAGGGAAGAATACCTGTGCCTTTCCGCATCGGAGATCTGATCTTGGTAAAGAGGTTCCCTGTGAGTTCTGCCACGGATTACATTAGTAGAAAGTTGTGTCGAAAGTGGTCTGAGCCCAGGAGGATCACTGAGTTTCTGGGACCTGTCACGGTCAAAGTAGAGGATCTCTCCGACCGTGTGCAATCAAAAGCACACGTTTTAATGTTGGAAAAGTATTATTCCAGGAGCTCGTAACACTCATTTATTTAGTAGCCTTATGATACATTGGACTTGATTAAATTGAGTTAACCTTGGCTTGTTGCAAGCACGTACGCTTATATTATTTTTGTTTCAGGTAATGATTATCCTGCGAGAAACATATGTATTGTACGGAAAAGGAAAATACTGATAGCTCGAACTATTTCCTTCGCAATCCACCCTTAAAGACAGAGAAGAGAACGGAGTGTATCGGAATACAGTGGTCTGGACTTGTTTAATTCGCTGGATTATTAATCGGCGACTACGTATGTTTACCTGACTTGCCATAGCTCTCGTTTGAGTCAATATTACTCGGTGAAAAGACACTGACGCTTGCATACTGTACCGGGCGGTACACCCCTACGCCGCATTTTAAACTCTTGCGCCAATAAATCCTCCTCTACAGGAGAAACTCTGAACTCTAAAAACTGGATCGACTCATAAGTTTTCTCAGAAGATGTCACTACTGTAAATTTTGTGATTACAAAGTTGTCAGTACTGTGTGGATTTCAACTTGTTTTGTTTTCCTTTCATCAAGAAGTGTGGACATTCTCTTATAGATGTCTCTACTAAAAAACTATGATCATGCACCCTGGTGCGAAGTTAAGGAAGTTTTTTGAAGAAATTTTGTACTCATAAGTTTTTGTCATTACTAAATTTCGTTCTTTCATTTATGGGTTGGCAATATTAATCTTTCTTTCCGCCAGTTTTGAACTTAGCCAATCCAGAATTTCTGTAATTAATTTTTGACCAATCGTGTCTTTCTTCTTCGATTTTGTTGTGTAACTTTAAGCTTTCCAATAAAAACTTCTGGGTGTCTTAATTATTCATGAACGGTCTCGAACTTTCCCCGAGGGTATAAAAACTGCTGATTTACTTGTCTCTCGGCCACGTCATCAACATCTAACCTCGTGTATGGACGTGTAGCAGGGGGCGGGTAGCGCCTCTTTCTTCTGGCAGCAGCTTTTCAGCAAGGTAATTGCCGTTTAACATCCTTATTTCTTGCTAGCTCAGCAGTTTAACCCGCGGGGAATGTCAGAAACCTTTACTATGTAGCCTATCTTTCAAACATGTAATTTTCCGACGTTTTTGTAAAACTTCATATATCTTTAACTGTAATTCGGGGATAGAGAGTGATTTACCCTCTCGAGCTCCCCTTCACATTGGTTTGAGGTGACTACGTTTTGTAATTGGTTTTTTCACTTCTGTAACGTCTTAAATTTTTCTTATACGAGTCACCTCCACAGATTGGGAATAGCTCCTGTTTCATCGGCCTAGTGGCTCTTTGGTTTTAAAAAGTTTCATGTAGTAGTGCAGGTACATGCCTCCATTCTACTTGGTGTTGCGGGCCAGTTATATAACCTGTTCTTTCCTGCTAAGGCCCAGTAGGTTGGGTACAAGATACCCCTGTTTAATTTTTTTTGTAAGTGGTGCCTTGATGGCAATTAATTGTAAAATTTGGTATGACCTTGTAATATGCTTGAAAAATTGAGAGTGGGTCAGCTCTTTTATATGTGGTAAAGTGCCTCTAGGAGGCCTGATACGGTATTTGGAGCAAATGCTCCTTGAATGAAGGGGTTTTTCTGCCCTTGAATATATTGTGCTCAGCATGTAAGATAATATCAATTGAGGAGTTAGCTGATACGACTCCTGTTAAACCACCAATAGTGAAAAGAAATGATGGGAGAATTTACTTAATTGAAATAACATTAATTGTGTATGTTTTAGTATAGAAATAGAACAAATTTATTTAATTATAGTGAAGTAGTACTGTGAAGGAAAGGCCAAGATTAAAACTAAATAAAATATAACATTAAATAAATTCACATTTATCAACAATCTTAAATCCAAATTACCATAAATTCTATAAACATAGGTTGGCAATGGTTGGCTAAGGTTGTGTGTGAATAGTGCTCCGGTAAATGTGAGTTATTTTATAATAAGTATGTAAGTTCAGTGATTAGAACCTGGACCCACAGATTCTGTAAGGGTTATGGATACTATGAAACTATAAATATTGGAACTAATCCTTCTCTAAGAGTTACATTTGTGATCATAATTGTCAGGCTTAAGGCCAAGTGTATGTAAACAAAGGCATCAAGATAGTTTAATGTGCTTTTGAAGGGTCACGACACTTATATATATTATCTTTGGTTTCGATTCGATATATCGAGTCAAGGTAACTTGAACGTGTGGTACCGGGGACACAACACACTACTCACATCACATCACTTGCCCATCGGTTAATATTATATTAAGGAACAGATATGAATACCTGTGCGAAGTGTGGGAAAGCAGTACCTAGGCAGGACATAGCATCCAAAATTGAGTGTAATTCTTGTAACAGTTGGTTTCACAGTAAGTGTGTGAACCTTAACGATCAAGATGTGGAATATTTGAAGTCCCAGGATCAGACATGGAGGTGTGACCAGTGCAACTCACAGCGGCGTAGGAGCATGCAAGAAGAAGCGCAGTCACTTGTGTCGGTACCATCAGTTGGGGACGTTTATAAACTGCTGCAAATTTTAACTGAAGATATGGCTACATTGAAGAAAACAACTAGTGAAATAGAAAAACAGTTAGGTAAGTCCATTGATGTGTGTCATGAAAGACTGGACGAGCACAAACAAATTCTAGATAATCAGCAGGCAATAATTAATAGACAGCAAAATATTATTGATAACTTATTATCTGAAAACAATCGGCTTGCGAAAGCATTCAGTGAACTTAAAATCAAGTGCGATGACAACGAGCAGTATTCTAGGATTAACACACTTGAGATATACGGTGTTCCGGAAGTACTGAATGAAAATGTCTGTCAAACTGTTATCAGTGTCGCCAAGGCGTTAGATGTAGAAATAAAAGAGGATATGACTGATGCGTGTCATAGGCTGGAAAAAGTTAATAATCGTCCAACTCGTGGCATTATTGTAAAATTTCTTAGATGTTACAAGGAACAGATCTTAGAAAAACGTAAGATCAAAAGGAATTTGTCCACAACACATCTTGGTCTTTCACTCCCTAGTCCCATATATATTGATCAGTCTTTAGCTCTTAACAGGCGAATTTTATTTGCTAAAGCTAAACAATTGCAACGAGATAGGGAATATAAGTATCTGTGGGTAAACAGGAGTGGCAAAATTCTGATGAGAAAGACTGATGGAAGTCAAGTGCATGCTATACGTTGTGAGGGAGATTTGGATAAATTGTAATTGTTTCATTGTAATGTTGTTACTCTTTCAACTTTGATTTTTCATGAGCCATGACATGGAGTTTTTCGTTTATTATCAAAATGTAAGAGGACTTAGAACTAAGGTTGATATGTTTATCCAAAATCTCCTGTGCTCTTCATACGATATTGTTGTACTTACTGAGACTTCTCTATCAAATAGTATATATGATAGTGAATTATTTGACAGTAGATATTTAGTGTTCATAAATGACAGAGATCCTTTAGTATCTGGTAAGGAGCGGGGCGGGGGAGTTTTGATAGCCGTCAAAATGAGTTTCAAGGCGAAATTATTATCCAAGTACTCTAAACAGTATTGTGAATCACTTACTATTTGCATCTCAAATAATAATAGGAAGTTATTCATAATGTTGTATACATTACTCCAGCATCATCTTTAACAGTTTATCAGGACTACTTTGGTTATTTAGAAAGCACTGACAATCTTATGATTTCGGATTGCGTTATCGTGGGTGATTTCAATCTTCCTGAAATTAATGGTACTGGTTATTCGTTTACAGAAGGAACTGTGACTAGTAAAAGATTGGGTCAATTGATATCATATTTAGGTTTAACGTCGTACAATTATATTCTTAATTACAATTGTAGGACGCTGGATCTTGTACTGGCCAATTTCATAGTTGACGTGAATCGTGAGGAATTTGCTCTTGTGCCTGAAGATTTACATCATCCCCCACTATGTTTATCGTTACCTCCAGTAAAGAGGTGTTCACTACCAAAAAATATAAATTGAGAATACTATGATTTCAAGAAAGCGGATTTTCTACAACTGTATTACGAGTTAAGAGATATTGACTGGAACCCGTTGTATAAGTATCAGAATGTGGATGAGACTGTGGATTTCCTTTACTCGTCAATATATAGATGCTTTGATAATTGCATACCTAAGTGTCAGGTCATTAAAAAATCAAAATTTCCAGTCTGGTTTAATCACGATATCATTCAGATAATCAAAAAGAAAAGGATGTGTGCCAAAAAGAGGAAAAATCTCCAGGTACTATGACGAACGATTCAAACAACTCAGATTTGAATAGAAAGTAAAAATAAATACCGCATATCGAGATTACATAAGTGAATTAGAGGTTACTTTAAAATGTGATATAACACCTTTCTGGAGGCACATTAAAAATAAGCGACTCACGAGATCAGGAGTAACTGCGTTTGAGTATAATGGTGAGAACTACGAGGGCGGTAATGCTGTTCATGGCTTTGCTCGATATTTTTCGTCAGTTTACGTCAGATCAGATTATAATTATATATTGGATGATTTGGCTTTAGATGACATTCTTCTATTTCCCTCTGTTGATATATGTCAGCGAGATATCTGTTGAAGAAGTGAAAAAGGCTATTAATGGTAAACTAAAGCCTAAAAGATGGAGTGGTCCTGATGGCATACCTCCATAAATAATTAGGGCTTGTGCCGATTTATTGGCTAATCAATTAACTTTCATTTTTAACCTTTCTATTCACACTTCATCCTTTTCTCAAAAATGGAAAGTCGCTAAAGTTACGCCCATTTTTAAGACAGGCAGTTTTGTAACCATATCTAATTATCGTCCAGTGTGTATTATTAATGCCGTAGCTAAGGTATATGAACATATATTGCACCATAAGATTTATAACCATGTTAAGATTGCTCTGTCAGAATTTCAACATGGATTTGTACCCAACAGATCAGTTATCACCAACCTTTTGGGCTATACTCAAAGTTTGTATGATACCATAAATACCGACGGAAGGACTGATGCTGTTTATATGGATTTGGAAAAAGCATTCGATAAAGTCGACCATAGAATTTTAATTATAAAAACGTATAAATTTGGTTTTTGTAAACAGTTGTTGCAGTTAATGTGTCTATATTTAAAAAACCGACAGCAGTTTGTTTATTTTAAAAAGGAATTTCAGATAATTTTATCAGTCCTTCTGGTATTAGGCAAGGTTCAAATCTTGGACCTCTATTGTTTTTAATTCTAATTAATGATTTACCAGACAATATTTTCCACTCTAACTGTTTACTTTTTGCAGATGATTTGAAACTTTACAAATACATTACCGACCACCACGACCAAGACGAGTTGCAAAAGGACATAAATAATGTCATTTCTTGGTGTGATGTTAATAAGTTGTCTTTGAATGTTAGTAAATGTAAATACATGACCTTTACCAGGAGGAAGGAATTTGAAGTCTCAGCCTATCATATACGGGGGGAAAATTGGATAGGGTTTTAACGTTTAAGGATCTTGGTATAATTTTTGACAGTAAGCTAACGTTCAATAATCATATCAATACAATAACAAAGAATGCTAACCGAATGCTAGGATTTTTTATAAGAACATCGAGACCATTTACTCAGCCCTCTGTACTGAATAAATTATATATTAGCTTGGTACGGAGCATACTGGAATATTCTGTAATAATCTGGAGCCCGTACACAAAGCAACAAGTGAAGGCTATTGAAATTGTACAAAACAAATTCCTACGTTACCTTTATTTAAAACTTTTAATACTTTTTGCCCTTTCGACACATCAACCCATTTATTAAGGAATATATTTAAATTTACTTCATTGAAAACTAGACGGTCCCTAATTTCTATACAAATACTAAGAAAAATTGTAATAGGACGATTTGATTCCTTGGACCTGTTAAGACGCATTTCATTCCATGTTCCGCAGACAAGATCACATCAGCACCAATTATTTCACGTTCAAACGTCAAAAACATTGCATCAGTCAAATTCACCTTTCGTAAAAATGACAACGCTTTATAACACTGTAACAAAAGAATTCGATATATTCACCAAATCGGATAAAGAATTCAGTAAGAAACTAGAAGCCTGCCTTTACAATTTGTAAATTTTTGATAATTCCTTCTTTCTGGTATTCTTCATATTTCCCAGTGTACTCATTCATGTTTTAAGTTTCCTTTTTTTTGCATTGTCTTTTCCTTTGTATTACCGTGTGATTTCTTAGTGAATTTTTCATTTATTATCAACTGTAAATGGTATCATATATAATGTTAATTTTGTTCCATTTTGTTTTTGTTCATTTTAAATTTTGTTTTTGTTAAACTTTAACTCAATGTACAGAATATTACTGAATGTCAAGAAGGTACTTAATTGGGTGTAAAAAGGTAAATAAATAAATAAATAAATAAATAAATATTTGAGCTAGGAGTTCAAGGGGATTGTAAAGCGAGGGGCGTAAGGCCCAGAATTGTTCTAAATCTTGTCTTTTCCTGGCCTTGTACCTGATTGTTGGCTAGTTGTTGACTTGTTGTTATTTGTTAAATTTGGAAATTCTATGTGTAAATTGTTTTGTCATTTTCGAAAATATAACCTTTTAATGAAATTTTATTCCCCAGCACCTTCTTTCACCTCTGCTGATCCACCCAACCTCGGAACACATACTTCTCCATGAATCTGTGATTGATAACGAAAGGGCGTTCATTTTCATGTGTACCTCCAAAATAAGGTGTGACTATAATGTATGTATAGGTATTTTCATATTCTGTTGTCCATGTTTTATATTTAGGTTATTGTTTATTTGATATGTTTAGTTGTAAGGTGTGCGCACACTTAGTGTTAAGTTTCACCCTTGGGTAAAATGAGCCCTTCTTGTCTGATCACCAAGTAAGAACTCATTTTCGAGGGGGTGTGGGGAAGATGTGCCGCACCAAGTTTGCCTTAGTGACGCACTTCTTAGAACATACCACATTCTTTGATCGCCATCGACATTTTTGTCGATCTATTCCCTGGACGTGACGTATGACTTGTTTTCTCCTTGGCAGAGAGCGCTTCCGGCCATCAGGCGAAGTGTCTCCCAAGAGTCTTCTGCTCACATTCTTTGGAATAAGATCGTTAGACGGTGAAGCCAACATGGCGGTCTATAAAACAATAATCAACTTGAGATGTGAAATATTTTACCTCTGTCATCTACTTTTCCTGCCGTGGATTTATCCACTCAATTGCCCGACTCTTCCTTTGAGTCGCTATTTTGTGACTACCTAAAGGCACTGCACTCCGCCCGATTATTCAGGCAATTTCCATTTCTTGGCTTGCTATGGTTGCGTGGGCATATTAATTATATATGTTTCTGCTAATTTCACGTTTCATTTTACTGTTGGTTTCCATTGATTTTTGTATGCTCTATTTTTCGTGTCATATAAACCTGTGAGGATGGAGGATGATATTGGTCTGTTGTGTGATTGTTTTGCGTGCATGTGATATGATGCTTGAGACCTACTACCTTTTATCATTCGTCAATTTCTTTCATGGCCGAGCTCTGGATGTGTGATGCTGTGTTTTGACGCTATGACTGGTATTCATGTTCGTCCACGGCGAGGCGATATGGATACGTTGTGGGCGTGCTGGTTATGATGATATTGCGGTGATTTAAATTTGGATATGCCTTGCTTCGATGCGACGATCCTTTATCACTCTTACGCATCTTGTATTGAGCTCATGAGTCCATGAAAGCACATGTCTTGCTATGCGGATTACTGTATATTCGTTATGTGTCTGGACATACTAATTATTCTGATTTACGTACTCTTCTCTTGGGTCTGTATGTGTGGTTGTGCTGTCTGCCTGATTAATAGTATTTTCCGTTTCTCACAGTGTTATTTTTATTTACATTTTCTTTACTTTCATACCTCAATCAATGAACATATTATAATAAAAGTCTTCCGGGCTATTATGCCGTGGTCCACTCCTCTCGTATCTTCCGGACGTTTCGACTACTGCGTCGCCAGCGGGATACACGACGCCACAGAAGATGACTACCTCAGCAGTAGTCGAAACGTCCGGAAGAAACGAGAGGAGTGGACCACGGCATAATAGCCCGGAAGATTTTTATTATATTGACACCGGCCGTGAAAGCCTTCATACTTTAATCAACATATTGTATGTCACAGGAAAGTTCTGCGGAATTCGGCAGGTAATCTCTGCATGTAGACTTCAATTCTGATTATGGTCTTAGTGTTGCTGAGAGTAGCTCGATGTGACCCAGCAACGACAAAGGCCAACATATATTATATTATATTATATTATATTATATTATATTATATTATATTATATTATATTATATTATATTATATTATATTATATTATATTATATTATATTATATTATATTATATTATATTATATTATATTAGCTGGACTACCCGGCTACCAGGCGTTGACCGGTTGGTTTTTGAATGTTTACTTTAAGAGAAGTACTACCAGGTAGTTATGTTGAAGTGAATTTTTATAGAATCGCTTTTCTGGGATATTGATTTTTACCTTCTGTTATTTGGTTTTAGAAATATTTAGATGTGTTTCATTTCAAGTTTTAGATGATTTAATTTTCGAGTAAAACTTTTCCTTTTGGAAGCTGGAATTGATTAGAAACTGTTTGATCCTTTCAAAAAGTAATAAGTGATAACTGTATGTATTTATTCATCGCACTATAGATATGATTTCAACTGTCACTGAAACTCTCAGCCTTGCGACCCCAAAAGCAGTGGATTCAAGACTAATCTCGGTCATTTATACTATTTACTACTAAACCTTTTTCAGCGTCCCGTCTCAATGGGGGCTGAACCGTATTCAGAGCGTCACAATTCGTTTTAGCGACACATAAACAACGGACTCGACATTAATATCGGTTATTTTCCGTTATGTTGAAATGTCTTCCCCTCACATTCCCCACCCGCAGCGGGCATTGGCATGTTTCATCTCCATAGTATTCTTTATGGTAAATCATATGTGCACCAAATTTCGTTGAGAGCTATTCTGAAATACCACATATCAGGTTATTTTTATATTCATTTTAACTCCTCTTCAACCTCCATATGGATTGCGGCTGAAGTATGGCTTAACCATCCAGAGAGTCACAGTTCAACTCAGCGCACTCGTAAACGATGGTATTTCACATTAATATCAGTGATTTTCGTTTATTTGTCTAATTTACCACCTCCGCTAGGAGTGCTAAAGGTGTGGTAATTTCTTCATATAATAAGTCATATGTGTACCAATTTTGTATGAGGGCTATATCAGAAGAAACAGCCATACATCCGTAATTTTGATCATTTTGGACAGTTTCTTTTCCACCCTTTCTCATCTCCATGCCAATAGGGTTGAACATGGTTCTCAGTGATGTCCGGAGTGTTACTATTCACCTCAACGACCACTAAAAGTATCAATTCGACACTTTTATCTATTATTTGTACATCTCAGTCTTTTCCGCCTCACCCCTAGGTCATACCTCCTCGCAATTTGTCTCCTAATAGTAAGTCATACATGTACCAAGTTTGGTTGAAATCTCTCCCGTAGTCCAGAAAAGCATGGATTCAACACTCATATCGGTCGTTCTTAGTTGTAAATATATTTCGCCCCTTTCCCTAGGGCATCTGGGGGTATCTTGCCCCCACAGTATATTTTCAAGACGCAGCCCTGAAAATGGTTTTCCGTGGTTTCCCATTTTCACACCAGGCAAATGCTGGAGCTGTACCTTAATTAAGGCCACGGCCGCTTCCTTCCAACTCCTAGGCCTTTCCTAACCCATCGTCGCCATAAGACCTATCTGTGTCGGTGCGACGTAAAGCCCCTAGCAAAAAAAAAGATATTTTCACGATAGTAGGTAATATTTGTCCCAAGTTTAGTTGACATCTACGCAGGATCATACATACAAACATCCATAATCTCGGTCATTTGCACATTTTATTTTCTTCCCCCTTCTCACGACCCTGCCGATTGGGGCTCAAGTTGGACTTTAACGACATCCGGAGTGTCACTATTAATTTCAGTGACCCCGAAAAGTATCGATTCGACACTATTTTATTTTTGCTCTATGTACGTCTTTCTGAATAATAACAAAAATTACGGGTGCTAACCAGTAAGCAGCTTCGAGACAGACCATTTATCGAAATGTTTAAGAGTTTGTATTGTTCCCCAGGTAGTAACGATATCTGTCGGCGTTAAATTCTGAGAGTGATGCCTCACTGAATTAATTTCAGACAATATCAACGTTCGTTCAGTTCGCTACATTCGAAAATGTCACGCATTCTTGACTTCTTTTATGGAACTTAACATAGCTATTATCTTCCTGCGGAGGCGATAAGGACCCCACAGACCCCGCGTGGTGGTGCGGGGCGTGACTGTTTCTTCAGTAGCTGAAGAGTAATTTTATATATTGATAAAGCTACAGCAGACAACACAGTATTATTTGTATTACAGACGGTTAATCCAAACTTGGCCTTCGTAGGCCAGAGCTTCTTACGTCAGTAGGAGTACGGTAGTTATTTCTGAAAGAATGTGGATTTCCCAACCTGTTCCAATAATAACCATCCCTTGCTGTCACTCACAACAATCAACAAGGATTTCGAAGTAATTAGCCAGTTCTGAGAACCCAGCAGTCAGCGAAGATGCGATAACAGAGACATCCTCCTTATCTAAACTACAAATACTGAAGATTTCCGAGCCTGTTGAAAACTCTCGGGAGACAGTGTAGCTAAGTAGGACTGTTGAGTTATAAATAGTAGTAAATTATTTGGTAATAGGAACGAGATTATTTCTTAATATTGTGATGGTCAGCGTGTTTTGGTTACTATACCTGGAATATGCATTTGTGTGTGAGTTCGTACCATATTAGTGTATTATTTAAATTCCTTCGAATTTGAAAAATAAATTATGTAATTATTATTATCATCGTTGCGTTGTTGTTGTTCATTGTAATAATATACAACCCTGTACTACGAAATAAACTTGTAACTGTCCGGCCCCATGGCTAAATGGTTAGCGTGCTGGCCTTTGGTCAAAGCGGTCCCGGGTTCGATTCCCAACAGGGTCGGGAATTTTAACCATAATTGGTTAATTTCGCTGGCACGGGAGCTGGGTGTATGCGTCGTCTCCATCATCATTTCATCCTCATCACGACCCGCAGGTCGCCTACGGGAGTCAAATCAAAATGACTTGCATCTGGCGAGCCGAACTTGTCCTCGGACACTCCCGGCTCTAAAAGCCATACGCCATTTCATTTTTCAACTTGTAACTTTCCTGATCAGGAAGCGAGGGCGCATTTTCAATTATTGCTGCGGGGCCCCGAGCTTCTTAGCGCTGCTACTGTTAGCTTCTATGGTATCCAGAGCCATGATTTAATCCTGAAGACCTTTTAATCTCCGATAATTCTTAGGAAACATATTACAAAAGGGGTTTCAGCCTAATTTTATACCATACGTAAAGAAAACTAAACTACCAGCAGTAATGCTGGATATAGCTGCTATGGGGCAATGAGATGATACAGAAGTATCTCCAAAATATCGCCGATATACCAGGAAATTCTACAGAAATGCAGATAATCCTACAGGTAACCTAAACGAAAAAATTCTCAAGGTCTAAAACCTGGAACACTAGTAACATTTTTGTAGCCTACAAAGTAAAAAACCAATCAATATTCAGTGCGTCATCTTTAAAATCGCATTCAGATATAAATAACATATCTATATACATAACATGAGTTTTGTCTGTACATTGCTCAGAATTTGAAAATAATGCTATTTCTGTATCGGTTATGTTCACAGTAACAAGGAAATGCAATTTATATTTTCCGTAATTTCTGTCTGTCTGTCTATCTGTCTGTATGTATGTACACGCATAACTAGAAAACAGCTGAAGAGAATTTAATAAAAATCGGTATGCATAGTCGGGGAATAAGTCGCTATAATCTGGGCTATAAATAATTTTTATTCACGCTGATTGAAATGGTAGTTTAGGGGAAGGCCTAAAATTCAATTCTCAAATATTTATGTTATTAGTGGTGATATCTTAATGAAAATTGGTATACAAAGTCGAGAAATAAGTTGCTACAATCTAGGCTATAAATAATTTTATTCACGCTAATGGTAGTTTAGGGGAAGGCAAAATATTTTATTCTTAAATATTCGTTATTAGTGGTCCTATATCATGTCAACTATATCGTGTCAATTTCTGTCAACTGTAAGAAGAACAGAATACATCCGCGGGATTTAGAAGGAGTGGAACTTGAACTTCCTGCACATCATACTGCCGCCGGGCATCCAGCAGATTATATGAGCTCTGTATTTGACCAACCATGTACCAGAGATCACAGTCATTCAATATACACAGATGGTTCTCGCATTTCCAGCAACGGAAAACTAGTGGGCTGCGCCTTCGTGGTACATGAGGGTGAAGACGAAGTTCATTCTGAGAAAATAAAACTAAAGGAATACTGTTCCGTGTTTCAAGCCGAGCTGCTTGCAATATTGAAAGCAGTCGAGTGGTGCATAAACAAAAATACGTGTGCGACTATACTCAGTGACTCACAAGCGGCGCTGAACTCCATAAAAGATAAATAAAACTTACACAATTTGGCAGTACATGTGAGAGAGAATATATCAAAGTACAATAAACATATATGTTTCGGTTGGGTGCGAGGTCATTCCGCCATAAAAGGGAACGAAAGAGCTGACAAATTGGCCAAAGAAGCTTGTAATTCTAACTTGTCAGAGAGTTATACTAAATGCCCAATTTCTTTTGTCAAAAGAACCGTAAAGGATGAAATGCTCTCTCGCTGGAATGAACTGTGGTTAGCAAGTAAAAATGGCTCAGTAACCAAAGTCCTGTTTTTTGCAAATGTATATAGTAGGCTGGGATGTAAATATATAGTGTGCAACTTTCATTTAGCTCAAGTGCTATCAGGCCATGGTAAATTCCGTGTCGTCCCAAAACTCACGAGTCTCAAAACTCACGAGTCCCAAAACTCACGAATTCCAGGAAGAGGATTAGTAAGAATAGGTTTCTCTACCTGGAGCATTCTCAAAACTCACGAGCAGGGCCAGTTCTTCTTTGAATGGATAAATGTCCACCTTATTAGTCATGGGATAATGGAGTACTTTTTAAAATCGAATAAGTTCCATCCGATTTTTTTCAATAATCGAATGAGTTTCAAAAATCATTCAGCTATATCGCACAGAAAAATTGGATGCGTCATGAGTTTTTTTTTGGTTTAAGTGTGTCGGGTAGACAATCTATTGAAATAAGCGAATAGATGAACTTTTACTAAAAATAGTTATACGCCTTTTTTCCGAATGAAGCTGCAGGTGTTGAAACTAAATGAGTGAATTAATTGTTTTGATATTTAATATCTCTAAATAAAATTCCTTATTCAAGTAAATGCCGCCTTCTGACTGCATAATGGAACTAAGCCCCAGTACTACCACCTGACAGTTTCTTTTAACTAGCAACGGGCAATATACCTACTTTAATTTTATGTCATCCGACTGCATGCATAAATTGTTAGCATCCTGGCCTTTAGTCCAGGGGTCCAGGGGGTCCAGGGGGTTCAGGTGGTCCAGGGGGTCCCGGGTTCGATTTCCGGTCGGGTCGGAGATTTTAACTTTCATTAGTTAATTCCTATGGCTCGGGGACTAGGTGGTTCATCTTCGGTAGGGCCTCATCCTCACAGACGTGCAGGTCACCTATACGGCGTCAACTCTAAAGACCTGCACCAGATCTCCCCGGAGGCAGTGCGTCATTATTATAAATTAATGTGAAAGGTAAAACATGCATTATATTAGTTCTAAGACAATAGCAAAATATTTTATTATTATTATTATTATTAATAATAATAATAATAATAATAATAATACACCTCGGTCTCTTTCATTCACCAGCCATTATTCTTCCCCTGTGGGTTGGGGTGGCAGAATAACATCCACAGTATCCCCTGCCTGTCGTAAGGGAAGCGTGAGTCATCCCTCCTGCGGTCATCGCAAGCACCTGCAGTCCGGAGTCGTTAATTTTGAGACTCATTAGAATGTTTACTTTAGCAGCCAGTTTGTAGTCGTGAGTTTTGATACTATTTGTAACTAATTTTAGCCCGTGAGTTTTGAAACTCGTGAGTTTTGAGACGTAAACCGGTAAATTCAATGCTTACTTCGAGCGATTCAAAATTCCAACACAAAATGGCTCACTGTGCTTCTGCACTGAAGACATTCAAACTGTAGAACACAATCTGTTCAACTGTCCTGCTTTTGAGAGAGCACGTTTTGAACTTGAGATGCATTTGTTAACTTGCAGTTGCTATTTTGAAAAAAAAACACTAAATTTCATATTTTATATGAAATGCTGCACTTCTCAGTTTTCATAATTTATTGACTATGTATTTAAACATACCGACACTGTCTGCTTATTAGCTGCTTATCATATGTATTGTATATATATTGTATATATATTGTATGTCTGGTATTTTTAAATATTAGTACCGTACTCTTAGTATTAAGGATTGTATATATCATACTTTTATTTTTCCATTTCTGTTCATGTCTATTTTGCTGTTTATGTATTTTGAATTTTATCAGAGAAATTGTATATTTTGTATAAACTACAACCCTAACATACCTTATGGTAAAATAGGGTTCACAGCACTTTGGAGATCAAATAATAATATATCATTGAAAATTTGAATGCAAAGTCGGAAAACGAGCCCCTAAAATCACACTGAGTGAAATGGTACTTTGGGGGAAGGCCTAAAATTTAATTCTCAAATGTTTATATTATTAGTGGTCGTATCGATAAATACTACATAATGAAAGTCATATAGAATTGAATTTCCGACCATTTATGTCTTATACATTTTTACCGTACCGGCTATGATAACACAGATATTCATGAATATGTATTTTTGTTGCCAAGTCCATATTAACGCCGAGCCACGAGAAAATGGGTTAACAGAACATAATAAAAATCGGTATATAGAGACGGCGAATAAGAAACTACAGTCTACGCTACAAACAATTTTATTCAAACTGGAATAAATTGTAGTTTAGGGGAAGGCACCTAAAATTTAATTTTTAAATACCTATGTTATTGGTCCTATCGAAAAGTGCTACATAACAAAAGTTATAGGGAATACAATTGAATGGGTGCTCGCAAAAACGGGCTAACCAACATTTTGGAGGAGAAATTTGCCTCCAAGTCAGACAGATTTTCCCGCACCGAGCTCGATAGCTGCAGTCACTTAAGTGCGGCCAGTATCCAGTAATCGGGAGATAGTGGGTTCAAAACACACTGTCGGCAGCTCTGAAGATCGTTTTCCGTGGTTTCCCATTTTCACACCAGGCAAATGTTTGGGCTGTACCTTAATTAATCAACTTTTGCAAATGTCAAAAAACAAAAATTATACCTTAAAAATAATATTTGTTTCATTATTTTATCTTGATGTAGTACCTTTAAATTATCAATACCATATATTGGAACTGTATTAAAAATGAAAATTGCTTGGCAAAATAGGAATATAGAAAATGGGCGAAAATTGACTTCTGCGTTGACCTAGTTATAGTTAATAGTTTACCTTAGATTCGTAACCAAACTTCATTTTATGATCATACAATACAAAAAAGGTGTTTTATACAGTAAATTAGACACAAAGATGCCGGTCCCCGTGGTATAGAGTTAGCGTGCCTGCCTCTCGCCCGGAGGCCCCGGGTTCGATTTCCGGCCAGGTCAGGAATTTTTCTCTCGACCTGAGGGCTGATTCGAGGTCCACTCAGCCTACGTGATTAGAATCGAGGAGCTATCTGACGGTAAGATGGCGGCCCCGGTCTCAAAAACCCAGAATAACGGCCGAGAGGATGCATCGTGCTGACTACACGACCCCTCGTAATCTGCAGGATTTCGGGCTGAGTAACGGTCGCTGGGCAGGCCAGAGCCCTTCCAAGGGCATAAGTGCTGTGGGTTTTTTTAGACATAAAGATGCTTCAGACTTATTTTGAAATATAACATAACTTTCCCTCATGGGACAATCATCAGTCACATGGGTCATATTCTAATGCATTGGAAAATTATTCCTCAGTCACCTCTTGGCCATTGCCAGCTATCAGTTCTCTGTAATACTGGTGATATATTGCAGGAACATATTCAAGTAGCTCAAGCAAGTCCTTAAGCTTTGCTGGCTTTATTGGCCTTGTAACACTGTACTTTGGTGACAGCTGAACACTAGCAAGTGATGGCAAACCACCATTACTGTTCCTTTTGTGAAGGTCAACACAATCATATTCCTCAACAATACCATATACATATTTAAAAATACTTAAATGGTACATCTTTCATAAATAGTATGCCTGAAACTTTACCAATTAGTACTCTTTGCTTGTCATTTGCTTGTCATTTTTACTACTTGAAATGGCTTTCTTACTCTAGCTCTTTTTACTAAATCCTTCCATTCATCTGGCACAAAAACACAAGAAAAACCCACAGCCTCTAGTATACATAGGGATAAGGTTTGCTAACCTACATATACAGCAACGCCATCTTTACGGCCTGCTCCGTAAACGTCTGTTAGCCCGATTTTGTAAGAACAAAATTGGCCTAAATGGCATAAAATTCAAAGCGTTGTATCACATCACACAGGATTGCCTCATGTTAGCCCAACTCACAGAAGATACTTTGAACCTTCCGCAATTGATGGCAGCACATAACTCATTTTTCCCAAATATGTTGGTTAGCCCGTTTTTGCGAGCACCCATTCAATTTCAGATCATTTATATTTTATTCAGTTTTACCGTACCGACTATAAGAGTGGTATTTCAGAGTTGGAAGAAAACTAAATGTGAAGGCCTATAATATTGAAAGCGCATAACATTGATGAGCAATAACATTACATTGACCATTGTTCTTTATCTCTTACGCTGCCTCTCAACTCCAATAGATGGGTTTACTGCTACGTACCGAGTATCATAGCCTGACTGATTACTGGCGGAAAATAGCCGGGGAGTTAGAAAACTTTCTTCTTTAAAATGCCATTCCTCTGGTTCATACATTTTCTGATACGTACGTAACACACCGGTTCATCATAGTATTCCAGCTGTTCGATCCCCAATCTGACCCGCTGTTTTGAATGAGCATATGCATTCTTAAGGCAGAGGCTCACTTAGTAGTAGTAGTAGTAGTAGTAATAGTAATAGTAGTAGTAGTAGTAGTAGGCCTATGGCCAGGTCTAGAATAACAATTTAGGCCTATTCCAAATTATAGCACCACAATTTACTAAATGACTCAAAATTCAACCCTGAAAAGAGCTGTTTCTTAAGCTTCTTCCTCCTCACTTTTATTAAATTCTACATTCATTTTATTCCAAATTAGCAGTGAAGAGAGGGTTTCTCCTCTGCCTTGGAGGAGAAATTTGCCCCAAGTCAGATAGATTTTCCCGCACCGAGCTCGATAGCTGCAATCGCTTAAGTGCGGCCAGTATCCAGTAATCGGGAGATAGTAGGTTCAAACCCCATTGTCGGCAGCTCTGAAGATGGTTTTCCGTAGTTTCCCATTTTCACACCAGGCAAATGTTTGGGCTGTACCTTAATTAAGGCCACGGCCGCTTCCTTCCCATTCCTAGGCCTTTCCTATCCCATCGTCGCCATAAAACCTATCTGTTTCGGTGCGACGTAAAGCAAGTAGCAAATATATATATTTCCGCCGCCAATGTAGTGAATTGATATTTACCGACTCATCGTGTACTCCTCGGAAACAGATTAGTATAAGGTCATGATTTTTGCCCTAGGAGTCTCCACTATTCGACCTCCTTCCCGACGAAAAAAAAAAGACGAAGAGTGTTCACGTATTACGGCTGTCTGGGGCTTGGTCATCCCAGATCTGAAACTTTGGACTGCAATATCGGGAGCTTAGACCTGTTCTTTAAAAGTGAGAAAATGTGTGGTTTGTGATTTGATCGAGTATTTCATATGAAAGCATTGCTTTTAATTGCGCCATTCCTACTGACGTCACTAACATTTGTTCATTTCAGTTGGGAAAACCAGTAAGACACTCTTTCTGAGGATGTAAAAAGGCAGGTGGAGAGGGAGTGTCTACCATTAAAATGAAAGCTTTCCAACCTTATTGTGACTGATGGTATGCAAGCGGGTCTACCATTACAGAGAAAATTCCCTAACTCAGTCTTCATAATATGAGAAAAGATGTTTGGTGACATCGCCGTTGCGTTTGTAGGGTAACGGTAAAAGCTTTGCAATTGAATACAATCTTGCTCACAACGTGTACACTACCTAACCTCGAATTCTGTAGCGAAGCACGGGTACATCAGCTAGTCAATACAATAATTTAATGTTGTCGTTCCTTTGCAAAGTGTATCAACGTCAGTTATTCACCTTCAGAACTATTCTCTATACCATCAAAGTCCAATATCCAATCAACGAAACTCAGATACTTTGTCACACCACTTGCAAAGCGAAAGCTAAGCATTTTCAAAAAGGAAGCTAGTTAAATGAGTTAATTTTTAATGCTTAACCGAAAACATAGAGCTAGTATAAAATACGTTTAGCCAGACTGATAAATATTGTTATTTATTTCTTACCACGTACAGTGTATCACTATTGAGAACTAGAAGAATGGCAGAAGTAAATGATTGAGACTTGAACTTCACCGACAACCGGCTATCTCGGAGGGTGTGGAAACAGTGTAAAATGACAGAAATCACAATTTCTTAATGAAGAAAATCTTAGAGAAGTAACGATGCTAACGGAATAAACCCGTACAAGACATCCAGATATGTCTGAAACGATATTACGCATCTAAGTGGACAATTGTTTTTCAACATTAGGTAGCAACATACCCGCCACTTCGAAACCAAACCTGATAGAGTAATGCAGTGTCGATCAAAATAAGTAATGTTGTGTCAAGTCTGGAGGTTATTTATGAAACAAACAACAACTTCCATCATTCTTTCCGTTTCATATCAGATTGTGTCATGTAAGTTTGGGAATTTCAGTGTTTTGTGTTTAACTCAGGTGGATCGCCTAACAACCGTTTTTAATCCTTTCAAATATTTCCTCAATAACCCGTAAACTGATCTAATCCAAATTATAATACAATATACAGTGAAATGTTTTGTATATTGTTCACAAATTTCAAAATGTTATGTTTCCACATTAGCGGTTATTAGGGGGGGGGGAGAAGGAGGACAGCAGCCCCCACCAAGAAAATGCCACTTGTACAAGCCCTGTTGCCTCTAATGTATTTAATTATTAAGAAAAATACTTAGCGGATATGTACGCACAAAATGTGGTTCGTCGCGGCGCCACAGCAAGTAATGGAGCACCTTCTGCGATGAAGGGTGTCAGGGGTTGCTAGTGTCTGCTACTTTGTTAGTGTTAAATTACAGTACTTTTTAAACTGTACGATCGCGCCATACTTGTAATACATGATAAATAATTGTTCCTTTATTAAAGTTTTATTACTACCGCACTTTGCTGGTAGACTGTCACTCAGAGAGCATCAAATCTTACCATTTCATAGCAATTTATTTCAGCGTTGACGTCCACTCCCCCGATATCCGTTGGACCTTCTGTTGCCCACCCACAATCGCCGCTACTGTGTTTACCACAACAAAAATTCTTACCATTTCTTTAAGATAACAGCATAGGGTACTTTTGGTTGCGTTGTAAACTTCATATGAATGACAGTAAAATACTTAAACGAATTAAACAAATCAGTTCTTTTTTTAACAAGGTGGGTCTCATAAGAGGTAGCAACTACAGTGTATTTGGAGGTAGGTAAAAGGAGAGAGACGCTGAACCAGGTACATGTAGGATGAATAAGAATCACTGTGTTACACGACAGTAGCCTATCTGTGGTGTAAAAGAAGGCGTGAGTTCTACGTAAAAGCAGTAACAGTGTTCAGTATACGCCATCGTAGACATGCTAAGGAAGGAAAAAATCGTATCACAAAACAAAGTGAATTATATTATTTGTCTTGTTAAAACCAGGCGTTAGTTCTATTCCAAAACATGAAAAGTCATCTGAACGAAAGAGACTTAAATATTGTCGTAAACATTTCATTGCGACATAAAACAATTATGACGGTAATAACAATATTAACACATAAGTATTTCATTTCACGCCATTCCAATTACGAGCGCGTATCTCTGGACTCCACCTGGCGGCTGATCTCCGTTGTGTCATCTGAGGCCAGTAGCGTAGCCAGGATTTCAGTTTGGGGGGGGGGCCATTCATCCAGAATTTTATTTTGATAGGTGTCCAAACTTCCATAGTTTAGGTGGTGTAGAATACCGAAAAAGGAAATGAGTGTCCTTGGATCCAAGTAAGAGTGGTGGATTCGTGCGGATTCCAGAAGCTAATAGTAATTTCCTTCTTCTTCTTCCCCACTTTTCCCACATCTGTGGGGTCGCGGGTGCGAAATGTGTCGCACATGTGGATTTGGCCCTGTTTTACGGCCGGATGTCCTTCCCGACGCCAACCCTATATAGCGGGATGTAATCAGTGTTGTGTGTTTATTTGGTGGTTGGTAATGTAGTATGTTGTCTGAATATGAATATGTTGGGACAAACACCCAGTCCCAAACCAGAAGAATTATTCAGACACGATTAAAATCCCCGACCCAGCCGGGAATCGAACCCGGAACCGTCTGAACCGAAGGCCTCAACACCGATAATTCAGCCAAGGAGTCGGACTCCGGAAGCTAATATTAATGCACATTATATATAAAATGCTCAATAAAAGAACTTTCGTTAAAACTCCTGGGGTGTCTGGACTCCTTGGACGACAACCCCGTCCCCCGGCTACCTCTGTTACTCCCATCCCAACATAACTGCAGCATTTCATATATTCCGCGTAGAAGTGAAATGAATGCAAGAATAAACACTTTGAATAAGGATGCAATATTCTGGTTTAGAACAAATACGGTAATGTCATAATAATAATGGTCATGTGATAAGCAATAAAGAAGTGACATTTTATACAAATAATGCGGCAAAGATACACACACAAACACACACGCGCGCGCTTCCGCGCGCGTCGAATACAGGTTTCTCGTCCTTCTTGTCCATGGCTAGATGATGAAGGCAAGAGAATGATGGCCCACCGTGACTCGTTATTTCGACATTATAAACAAACTCTAGATGACACAGACTTCGAATCTAACCGCATCTTAAGAAATCGCACAAAGCAGTTAATCAGAAATTTAAAAAATGCATATATTTTCGGATTTCAGCTAACAACTTAAATTCTAATCGCGCATGGGACCAACTTAGAGCTCTGGGAATAGGAAAACATCAACAGAGACAGACAACTCCTGACATTCCACTTGACGAACTGAACGATTACTTTAGTAGAATAAATATTCAACCTACCCAAATTAACTGCACCGACTCACCACCCTCCCCTCCAGCCAATCCGCCATTCACATTTCACAGTGTCACAGAAAATCAGGTTAAAAGGCTTTGTACTCGATTAAATCAAAGACTACAGGTGTATATGATATTCCTATTACTTTTATACATAACATTATGAGTAACCGTCAACAGCGTGTAACAGTAAACGACAAGGCCTCTAAATGGATAATGAAACTTAGTGTTGCCCCACAGGGCAGTATTCTACGGCCCCTAAGTTTCTGTATTTATATCAATGACATACCATCTGTGACAGGAAATAACACACATGACCTCTGTGCTGACGATCTTTAAATAGGCTATATACTTATCGACACTGCAAGACAAGATATCAACATGGACCTCCGACGACTCAGTGTATATGCACAACGAAGCTCTCTTATACTAAACTGCAAAAAAACTCAGACAATTATAATTGGATCACGAAAATTACTGAGCTTCTCAAACAATGTCGCAATCCCGCCTATCGTACTGAATGGTAACATTATTCCCTACAGTAAAACGGTTAAAAATCCCGGCGTAATGATGAATGTAACAGTTGATTGGTCTGATCAAACGAAAGAAATACGTAAAAAGATTTTTGGAGTACTTCACCCTCTTAAACGACAGAGGAATGCATTTCCATTTGAGCTACAGGCCAAACTAATACAGACACTCATTCTCCCTATTCTTGATTATTGTGACGTTGTTTTAGTTGACATGACGAGAGAAGAAACACTTAAACTTCAACGAGCACTGAATTCCTGCCTGCGATTTATTTACAGCATCGAGTACCGTACGATTTTCATATCACCCCATACTATCAGGCTGTCTCATGGCTGATGTCTGATAAACGTCGGCAGCTGCACACTTTAACGATGGTGATCAGAGTGGTAGCTGCAAGTCAGCCAATGTATATTTCTTCTAAATTCGTCTTTTTATCATCATTTCACAACATTAATACACGTTCTAGATCCATTCTTTCTATTCCACTGCACCGCACAAATAAAATTATTAGATCATTTGTGGTGACTGTCGCCAGATTATGGAATTCCCTGCCAGTTCAGGTCAGAGAAACTAGCTTTTTTAAATCACGATTTAAGGTCACCTGCCGAGACTACCTGCTGAGGACAGCTGACTGAATGGTTGAAATATGAATGTGTGCGTTCCTGAGGAATAGCCATGTTTAAGACTTTTTAATATTAATTAGTTCTAATATTAATTTACACACATACATACATTATCATTATAGACTGTTATGCCTTTCGGCGTTTAGTCTGCAAGCCTCTGTGAATTTGATAAACGTCGCCACAATCCTCGATTTGCAACTAGTGTTGTGGCCTCATTTAGTTCAATACCTCTTATCTTTAAATCGTTAGAAACCGAGTCTAACCATCGTCGTCTTGGTCTACCTGTTCTTCTTTTACCCTCCATAGCAGAGTCCATTATTCTCCTAGGTAACCTATCCTCCTCCATTCGGCTCACATGACCCCACCACCGAATATTTAGTAAGTAATTTATTTAAATTTATTTTAAATTCTATTAATTTATGTAGTTTTAACTATTTTAAGAATCTCAGTATTTTATTAAAGAGTTTGATTAGTGTGTGGTTAAGTGTACAAGAGGGCCTGGAGCCCTAACTTCGCCACTGTACTGAAGGCACTAATAAACAGACAAATAAATAAATAAATAAATAAATAAATAAATAAATAAATAAATAAATAAATAAATAAATAAATAAATAAATAAATAAATAAATAAATAAATAAATAAATAAATAAATAAATAAATAATGTAAAGCGTATGGGTATAGATATTTTGTTAGTTGGTAAAGAAAACTACACGTTACAACAAATGCTATGTAGGGTTTACCTTGTCCTGTTAGTTTCCAACGCGGTTAGGGCCACGCAGCTGTGAGCTTGCATCCGGGAGATAGTGGATTCGAACCCCACTGTCGGCAGCCCTTAATTAAGGCCACGGCCGCTTCCTTCCCACTCCTAGGCATTTCCTATCCCGACGTCGCCATAAGACCTATCTGTGTCCGTGTGACGTAAAGAAAATTGTTAATTACTTTTCCACGAAAGCCTGGGATACAGAATATAGTAGTATAAAGTTCGAGTTTTGTGACGCTAATATTCGTATGTATAATTTTTATTAACGTGCCAGAAATCAATGACACTGAGCTGTTGCCATTTCAACACCGTTTTAAGGGTTACCGATCCAATCCGGGATTTGAACCTGCGAACTCAGACACAGAAGGACAGCGACTCAACCAACTGAGCCACATGAAAAGGAGGCGTTTGTGATTATTGTTATAAATAGATGCAGCTAGTATTTTTACAAAGGTTTTGTGAGGAGCATTTATTAAGGCGTACGTTTTCTTACTGTCCTAAACGCACGAGGCCGAACAGAAGAACTAGCTGGAAGCTAAGGAACCTTGCAGGGGTGTCGCTTCCTTCTCTGTTCACTTTTCCAAATTAAACTCCATGACGTAACAGCCCCGAAGCGCCATCGCCTACCAAGCGACGGCTGTTCAGCCCGGAGGCCTGCAGATTACGAGGTGTTGTGTGGTCAGCACGACGAATCCTCTCCGCCGTTATTCCTGGCTTTCTAGACCGGGGCCGCCATCTCACCGTTAGATAGCTCCTCAATTATAAACACGTGGGCTGAGTGTACCTCGAACCAGCCCTCAGATCCAGGTAAACGTCCCTCACCTGGCTGGGAATAGAACCCGGGGCCTCCGGTAAGAGGCAGGCACGCTACCCGTACACTGTGGGGCCGGCTGGTACTTTTAGGTCTCCTTATTTTCGAATTTGACTTAAGACATCCTGCATTCGATTCCCGGCACTGACAGAGTTAAGAAAGGCATGGGATGGGGAGGATACAGCCTTGTTTTTGGGTGCAGTAGAGTTTTCCTTGAGTCTCTCGTAATCGAAATATATACGGCCTGGAAGGTAGTCACCTTCACGGGGTGAAGTACCAAAGTGGTTTCTGTTATTTTTTTTTTTTTTTTTTTAAGAAGACAAATTAAATGAAGATTCTACTTCCTCACAAACGAAGAACGATATTATCAATAATGCAGCCGGTTTATGTTAAAAGTACAAAAGCTATGATTGTACATGGTAACAATCAAAACCAACAATATCTACTGAAGATCCGTCACCGTACTCGGTAGGACCGGCTTTCTTTTCATATTCACCGGGCGAGTTGGCCGTGCAGTTAGGGGCGCACAGCTGTGTGCTTGCATCCGGGAGATAGTGGGTTCAAACACCTCTGTCGGCAGCCCTAAATATGGTTTTCTGTGGTTTCCCATTTTCACACCAGGCAAATGCTGGGGCTGTGCCTTAATTAAGGCCACGGCCGCTTCTTCCCACACTCAGCCCTTTCCTTTCCCATCGTCGCCATAAGACCTACAGTGCGTCGTAAAGCAAATTCTAAATAAAAACTAAAATTTTTTTTTTCACAACCCCTTCCAAGGAAAAGTTGTATCCACACTATTGGGCACTGAAATTATTTTGTGGGTACGCCACTGCATTCACTCACCATTTAAGGTACAAGGTAAGTCCGAAGAATGGTTGGATACTCAAAATACACCACCATAAATGATGCGGTTCTGACTCAAAAGTATAAGGAAAGGTAAGGGACGGGATCTAGTTTTTAAGTAGAATCCGTATCAATAGAACGTGACTTCCCATTTTAAACGTGTTTCATGTATCGACTGCGATTCAAGCCTGGGCCGTCCTGATGAGAAGATAGAAGGATTGGAACTGAGTTATCATGCCCGCCAATTATAAAGTATTTACCAGCACTTTTGATGGTGCCATTTGAGGTTCCAATCAGTCCTCGGGCATTTGACAAAGTATATAGGCCTACCTATCGAACTTAGGCACGCATCCGCGATTGTCTTGGCACTGTAAGAATTAAAAAAAAAATTCATAACTTACCGAGGATGCACATAGTGTTGGCTTTTCAGTGACAAAACGGTCCCTTCTTCAAAAAATGTTACTTATATGGCACAAAATGAGGAACTAACGTGCAGATCACCCTGTCACAGTCTTCCCAACGCTGCAATTCAAACACAGCACATCTCTCAACCACGGTACAACCCGAGGATCCCTAGGACATTGTTGTTTCCTGGAAATGATCTGCAAAAGCTGACACGATGTTGTAAGGTTGCAGCTGTTTCTGGACGTGGTCCCCGTTATCTCGGTGGTCACGTTCCGGCCCCCTACTGAGTAATCCCTTGCTAATTGACCCTTTCTTCATGTCTTGACATTTGTTAATACACGGTTTCATTCCCAATACTGAGGCCTCTACAGGAAAATATCCTCGCGCATCACAATCCTAAGTGTCTTCCTTTCATTCAAGCAGTACAAATATGGAGATTTATGTATGTCCCTATTGAGCCCTACTAATAGATTCTTGTCGCTACGTTAATTTAACATTCCGGCGTACGTTTTTAAGTTGTTCGTACCGTACGTAAAACAGCGGCTAATCCTCGCTCTAGTTTCAGGAAATATTTGGGGGGGGGGCGGCCCCCCTGGGACCCTCCCTGGCTACGCCAGTGTCTGAGGCCAAGCAACCGTCTGCCAGGTTCGAACCCGTGATGGTGACTTACAGAGACAGACAACTCCCACTGATTAACGACGAAGCTGAGACCTGGGATTGAACTGGGACGAAGTTTTAAAGAACCTCCATAAGTAGAAATATACATCGATAAGAGACACGCTTGATGGGAGCAATATACACCTCTCTGTACCAGACGACACACAAGCTGAGTGTTCCTAGGAAGTGGGAGTACAGAAGTGCATACTCAGCACTCCAAACTGTATCAGATGATATACATGCTGAGAGATCCCTCTAAGTGGGAACTCAGTCGTGCACACTGAGCACATCTATCTATATCAGATAATATACAAGCTGAGACTTACTAATAAGTAGCAGCTCAGTAGGGAAGACTCACCACTCATATCTGTATCAGGTACTGTAAAAGCTGGTAGCTCCGAGTAAGTGGGAGCTCAGTAGAGCACACTGAGCACTCTTATCCATATCACATAATATACAAGCTGAGAGTTCCTAGTAAGTGGGAGCTCAGTAGAGCACACTGAGCACTCTTATCCATATCACATAATATACAAGCTGAGAGTTCCTAGTAAGTGGGAGCTCAGTAGAGCACACTGAGCACCCCTATCCATATCACATAATATACAAGCTGAGAGTTCCTAGTAAGTGGGAGCTCAGTAGATCGCACTGAGCACCCCTATCCATATCACATAATATACAAACTGAGAGTTCCTAGTAAGTGGGAGCTCAGTAGATCACACTGAACACTCTTATCTGTACTAGATAATATACAAGCTGAGAATTCCTAGTAAGTGGGAGCTCAGTAGAGCACACTGAACACTCTTATCTTTACTAGATAATATACAAGCTGAGAGTTCCTAGTAAGTGGGAGCTCAGTAGAGCACACTGAACACTCTTATCTTTACTAGATAATATACAAGCTGAGAGTTCCTAGTAAGTGGGAGCTCAGTAGAGCACACTGAACACTCTCATCCGTATCACGTAATATACAAGCTGAGAGTTCCTAGTAAGTGGGAGCTCAGTAGAGCACACTGAGTACTCCCATCCGTATCACATAATATACAAGATGAGAGTTCCAAGTAAGTGGGAGCTCAGTAGAGCACACTGAACACTCTCATCCTATCACGTAATATACAAGCTGAGAGTTCCTAGTAAAAAGGAGCTCAGTAGATCACACTGAGCACCCCTATCCATATCACATAATATACAAGCTGAGAGTCCCTAGTAAGTGGGAGCTCACTAGATCACACTGAGCACCCCTATCCATATCACATAATATACAAGCTGAGAGTCCCTAGTAAGTGGGAGCTCAGTAGAGCACACTGAACACTCCCATCCGTATCACATAATATACAAGCTGAGGTCCCTAGTAAGTGGGAGCTCTGTAGTTCACACTGAGCACCCCTATCCGTATCACATAATATACAAGCTGAGAGTTCCTAGTAAAAAGGAGCTCAGTAGATCACACTGAGCACCCCTATCCATATCACATAATATACAAGCTGAGAGTCCCTAGTAAGTGGGAGCTCACTAGAGCACACTGAGCTCTCCTATCCATATCACATAATATACAAGCTGAGAGTCCCTAGTAAGTGGGAGCTCAGTAGAGCACACTGAACACTCCCATCCGTATCACATAATATACAAGCTGAGAGTTCCTAGTAAAAAGGAGCTCAGTAGATCACACTGAGCACCCCTATCCATATCACATAATATACAAGCTGAGAGTCCCTAGTAAGTGGGAGCTCACTAGAGCACACTGAGCTCTCCTATCCATATCACATAATATACAAGCTGAGAGTTCCTAGTAAGTGGGAGCTCAGTAATGGAGACTCAGCACTCCCATCTGTATCAGATAATATACAAGCTGAGATTTCCTAGCAGTGGGAGCTCTGTAGTTCACACTGATCACTCCTATCCCTATCAGATAACATACTGATGTGCCAGATTTGGATGCCATCGACAGAAAATGAATAGAATTAAGATGGCGTTATCTACAGAAAGAAAGGAAGAATACCTGGCTCTTGTTATTCAACAGGGAGGTAGGACGTAGCCTACAACAAATTGAACGTTGGAGACGTTGTGCTGATCGGAGCTGATGACATCAAACGAGTCGATTGGCCACTAGGTGTCGTCCAGGAGGTGTACCCTGGTAAGGATGGCGTCGTCAGGGTTGTGAAACTGAGAACGGCTGCGGGTGAGACGGTTCGGCCAATTCAAAGGCTTTGTCCCTTAGAAGTCGCCTCATCAGATGAATATGCAGTAGTACAGAGCAAGCGTCCAGATTCTACCCTGGAGATACAGCCAGAGAAGGCTTCCCACGGGTCATCTGATGTAGTGGGAAATCCACAAGTGAAGTCTACAAGAAGTGGTAGAATAATGAAAACACCAAAACGTTTGGACTTATAAATATTCCAGAAGAGACAGGCATTGTGTGAAAAATCAGTGTCAAATGAAAGATTGTAATGTTTTATCGTAGAATGCTGCTGTCTATTTTCATTGTGTTACAATTTTATATGTGGATTGGTGTAAACGAAAATTGCAAGGTAGGGAGGATGTTAAGAGAATTTTGATTTCTATCCTGTTATGTGTTTGTACTGGTTGGTATCATGGCAGCCCTCCCTTAAGTTTTGTTTCAAAAGAGATGACAGTCGTAAAGTGCGCAAGGTGAATATTTTTTTTTGGTCTATTGGAAGATTTGTTTTAAAAAAGGTGTTAGAAAATATTCATGTGTAATACATTATTTCCTTATAGATTAAGCTCCAAATTTATTAGTACGGAACACTTCTACTGGCATAGATGGAGCTAAATATGCCACTGGAGCTGGAGCCGCTTATTGTACGCCAGCCACAAATATCAAGGAGCAATATGGTTCAGTCTTATTTGCTATCCAACAAGCACTCCTTGCACGACTATGAACGAGTTACGACGCGCTGAGTGTTTTGCAATCCTTGGCCTCCTATTCTCTATCTGCTAATTGGTATGTATATAATCTTAAAAGCCTTCTTTATATTCTTGACAGTTCTGGCATTTACTTAACATTAGTACGGTTGCCTGGACATATGGGTATTTTGGGAAATGAACAAGCGGATTTTCAAGCAAAGCAAGCTTCTCGCCTTCCTGTTTCTCTTTCTAATAATGTCGTTCCTTCGTCAGACTATATATCCGTGATTAAAAATAGTGCCCGTAATGAGTGGTAGGACAATTGGCAACACACTACCCAAGTGAAAGGTACTTTTTATTATGAATTACATTCGGATATTCCAACGAAACCATCACCCAGCTGCCCGTGTGGTACTAGTGAGGGAGATGCGAATCACCTACTTTTTCAGTGTCCCCTAAATGTGCCTCCACGTGTAAAACTCATTAGAAGTCTTGTGCGTCTTAAACATGTCTTCCCAATCAGTGTTTCTTGTTTGTTACGTAATCCTTCTGCCGATACAATTAATGTCATAAATAAGTTTCTGGATGAGGCAAATATTGTGTGATTATACTGTTGGATTATGCTCATATACTCCTGTTTCCATTGGTGTTGTTACTAATATATTTTGAGTGATCTGAGATTTTGGGATGATGGCCTATAATAATAATAATAATAATAATAATAATAATAATAATAATAATAATAATAATAATAATAATAATAATAAGTAAAATACGCACAAATGCGCAAAGAGTTTAATAGTTAATTGTCTTTACTGTACTCGTTGATTGATCTTGTTCTTTTTTTGCACTTAAGTATGTAGTAGCGATCACACACTTCCTCACACTCGTTGTTCACCTCATGGAATCGCTTATGGTGGAAGCCATGGATTGCCATCCTTGTAACCACAAGTCGCTGTTCGTAGTTCGCTTCTGTCCATTTTTGCTCTAGCATGGCGTCGGTGGCATAGAATTCGAGCTCGATTTGGGCTCGTTTCGTTCTTCTCTCTTCAATTATCTTTGCGCTTTTTCTTGTGAATGGCAGAACTAGATTGATTCTTAGATCTTCGATACAGAATGATTCTTTACAAAGTTCGTACACTAACCTGGACTTTGTGTTCGTAGGCACGCCTAATACTCGCTTTAGAAATCTGGCTTTCAGTTTCTCTACAGCCCTAATGTCAGCCACAGATAAATTTACCCAAATAATTTTAATGCCATAAGTGGCAATTGGGCTTATTGCAGCATGAAATAACTCTAGTGCTGTTTTTAAAGAAAATTGTTTGAGGTCTTTAATTCTATATATCGCTTTGATGGCTGTTGTTGCGCTTTCCTTTATGTGCATTCTGCAGGAGTTGATTGTCGTTTGTAAGATTATTCCAAGGTATTTGAAGGAATTCGTTATGTTTAGGTCTTTGTTCTGAAATTTAATTTTGTCCTTAGTTGCAGCTCTTCCTCCCTTTCTGAAGATCATAATTACTGTCTTAGAATCGCTTATCTGCAGATCATTTTCTTCTGCCCATGTTTCCAGCTTGTTCATTGCTTCCTCTCCAATCATTTGTGCTAGTTTCTCAATCACTACTTTTCTGTTTAGGGTGTGGAAGGCTTTTCTTAGTCGACGAATACTACGTAGTATTTTCCGTTTGGAAATCTTAAGGCCTGTTCTATTTCACTTATTCGGATCGTTAATGCCTGCAGTGTCGAGCGATGTTTTCTGACGTTCAGGGAGGAGATGGTCCGTTTCCCTCACTAATCGGTCCGTGATTATTCTCATAAAGATCTTGAAAGCATTGTTTTCTAGGGCGATGCCTCTAAATGAGTTTGGGTCCATGTTGTCTTCTTTTCCTTTATAGATTACTTTTATCGTGGACTTCCTCCAAGATTCAGGTATTTGTGCGCTGTCTAGACACGAGTTAAATAACTCAGTCCACGCTTCTAGGAGTATGTCTTCGGTTGCCTTGACAAGTTCATTGTAAATCCCATCAGGACCAGCAGCTTTCCTGCGTTTGGTTTTTGATATGGCTTGTTATTGGGTCGTTATTGGGATTGGGTGCAACTTTGGTTGATTTCCTGTTCGTGTTGATACACTTGCGGTTGGAGTGGTGCACTTCAGATTGAGGATGTTATTGAAATGGTTTTCCCACAAGTCCATTTGTATTGTGGTTTGCTGGACTTTGTTCCGTTTTAAGACAACGTACGCGTCTCTGTTCGCTTCTTCGACCAGTTGGTTTGCTTCTTGTTCTGATGAAGTCGTTTTTTAATCTTTTAGAGTGAGTTTGTATTTTTTTCGTTTCATTGAGTATTCTTTAATGTCCTCTGTTTCTTCACTATATCTCGCTTTATGGAGGGCTTGCAGTGTTATACGTCTTAGTTCATAGCATTCCCTGTCAAACCATGGCTCCGCGTGTCTTTTCTTATAGGGGACGGTGACTGACCTAATGATGTCTTCTATGGTTTTCACAGCCAGATCGAGGTTGTTGGTTTTAAGGTGGTGCATCGCTTCCTCCGCACCCTTCCGTAAATTCTCCGTTCTGCTTTCAGTTATTTCCTTTACTACTGATTTCAATCAATCAATCAATCAATCAATCAATCAATCAATCAATCAATCAATCAATCAATCAATCAATCAATCAATCAATCAATCAATCAATCAATCAATCAACCAATCAATCAATAAATAAATAAATCAATCAATCAATCAATCAATCAATCAATCAATCAATCAATCAATCACTACTGATCTGCGATTTCAATGTATGTCTTAATGGGAATGTGCTTCCTGGCCGACGACCAGAGTGAACCTTGTGATATCTTCCCTTGATAAACACTAGATCTATGGCACTTGCACCGTTGTGCGCAAAGTACGTCTTTGCTGTTGACCAGTTTGAAATTCTCTTCTGTCATTAGATTGAAGATTAACTCGCTTTTATATTCTGGCTTTTCTAGAATGCAGTTTAGATCCCCAGCAATTATAACATGTTTAGGGCATAAAGTGTTTTCATAGATTGGTCTGTTAAAGTTTTACAAGTGTTATTCATCATATAAGGGATTTTGGACTGGGCAAAATTATATATTAAGAGCCCAAAAACACCACGTAGAAGAAGAAGATTGAAGATTATCCATAACTAATCAAGAAGAAGAAGAATTATTTACTTGCCTTTTGGCGATACTGCAAATTTGTAATCTATTTACACACGTGTGTTATAGTAAATAATATATTGATTTTATCGTTGGTATGATTATTCAGTAATGAATATGTGCGTGTGAGTTTTTGTGTGTAGTATTGTTAACCTGAAATAGAGCTGGGGACAAAACATGACAACCTCGCCTCACACCACTCTCTTCCAGCGCAGCCCGGTGTCCATTAGAGGCTAATAGGATTTACTACGTCTGCCGTAGTCAGAGTTGCCAAATCGTCTACCTCATTAGCACCAAACGAGCCAGAGCAGAAATAAAAAACCTTTTTATGGAATCTATTATAATGTATCACCTCCAGAGAGACTTCACACACAAGCCGGTTCGGTACTACGAATAAACAGAGGAATTTGGAAAAGATGAATATTCTGCTGTAAAAATATTTCCCCAGCGGTCACTGCAGCTATTCACTTCATGAAAGAAAACCATTTCCGTTTATAAACACATGTTTAGGCTTTTAATACGCCGAATCGACGGTGTGCTTCATGGAATGAATGTACTAATTTTTCACATTCCACAACGTCATTGACAGAACTCGGCATATTCAGCAAAACAATACAGACTGCGTGCATTTCTATTCACCAGGAGATAAAATACTTACAATGCTTGAATTATGATTTCTTCAAGACGTTAAAATAATTCAGTTGGAATCAAAACGTGAAAAACTAAAGTGTCTGACTAATGAGTAGAGCTGGGATTTTTATGTAGAATCAAGTGGGATAATATGTACATAAATAGGTAACAAAAAGCATCAAAATATGTAGCAAAATATGTAGAATGGGCAAAATATGTAATATCGTATAATTAATATAAACTTACCATTTTGTCAGTTACAACACACTAAACACGCTTTATATTACACTTTGTAACACAGTGAACAATTAAGTATTTTAAATGTTCTTTGGAGTCATATTATATGAATATATCACACACATATTCAATAGAAACTTATATTCAACTCTCAAAGCATGATTATTCCTTACATTTTGTAGCACAGTGAACTATTAAGTTTTTTTATGTTTTCTGGGGTCATGAGAAGGAGTTTGTCACTTAGGATGTTCTTATATGAAGAGAAAGATTCTTCGAAATCACATGATGTAACTGGGGCAAATTTTAGGAGAGGAATTTTCGCTGGAGAAATGTCCTAGGGAGGATCGACGTCATCTCCGTTTAGAATTCGGCACACACTGTGAAATGTTGAATAACCAGGATTTCTCTTCAACACTTTTTGCAATTTACTCAATACACTTGCACCAGTTTCCCCATGCACAGCACTTAGTTTTTCAATAGCATCCTCTATGATGGCAATATAATCTTGCAGTGGCATTCCTGATGTTTCTAGATGTTTGATGCTTTCTGGAAGCCAGCAGAAGTTGCCCCTGATGTAGGTGATTGAGGAGGCCACTTTGGAGTCACTAAAGGCAGTTTTTCAGGATCAAAAGAATCTACCACAGTATTTATAACATCTAGATCCTCACTATAGAAGTTAACTGCTTCTATCCATGTCTGCTACCTCGTTAACACTGGTTCCGGTGACAGTAATATCTCTGGCAATTGCTGTTTGTAAGATAGCACTCGTTGTGGAGCTTTTAGAAAAACCTCTTTTGTTGCTGAAATTAGTCTATTCACTTGTGGAAACTTAGCTCTAATATCTTCGGCAACGCGTTGCAGTCCATGAGCCAAGCATACTGTATAAAATGGAGCATATTGGGATTGATTTATTTATTTATCGTGTCAGAAGTACAAAGTAAGGGAGACAAAAATTAAACAAGGAAATTTTAAACATTGGTTGACCAAACATTGGCCACGACAAGCGCATTTGGAGTTGCCCTCATTAGATCTTTAATGGTACAAGTGGCTGGAGAAGATGGACACAGTAGAAGATGCTCGTTAGTCTGCTTAGTACCACACTTGCAGTAAACTGTCTCCACAGGAAGGCCCCATTTCTGTAGGTTGGTCTTGCATCTCGTGGTACTGGAGCGTAATCGATTGAGAGCCTTCCATGTTGTCCACTTTTCAGAATGTCCAGGAGGAAGTTCTTCCTTTGGAATCATCCATTCTCTCAGATGTTGACATTTTTCCCGCCACATTGAGATTCTTGCTTGTTGTGGAGTTCCTTTAAGAGCTTCAGCGGTTGTCAAGAAGCTCTTTCTTGATTTCAACCTAGGATGTGCTGGTTGACAGGCATACAAAGGATGGGCTTCCATAGTCATAGCCTTGCTTTTCTCATGCCTAGCAGCAATCTCACGTCGGATTTCAGGTGGTGCTATACCAGCGAGACAGTGGAGTTTATCTATGGGAGTAAGTCTTAAACAACCTAATACCTTTTCCTCTTTCATCTCAGTCAGCCACAGACCTCTTAATCCATCATTCACAAATCTCGCAATAGTTGAGTGATTTGAATAGTCTAGCTCTTTACAGTAGACCAAACATGGATTTGAGGTGCTTTTAGGTTGTAGCTTCCCTACCACAAGATTTGCAATAAATCTACCCTTAGCATCTGTTGTTTCATCAACAGCAACCCATATGAAAGAATTTCCTATATGCTGTCTTATGTTGTGCATTACCTCGTCGTAGCAGACTTGAAGATAATTCTTGCGTAGTGTTCAATGATTAGGAACATGTTGCTTGCAGTATTTTTCCAGAAAAGATGTGAATTGAGGCACTTCAAGTTTATACCATGGAATGCTACTTATGATCTTTACACTGCATAAGGTGAAGGCTGCATCTGTGTTAAAAGGATTTGTTTCTTTTGTAGAACTAACTGTTGGTTTTTTCTATGCAGAGCACTTCGTGCATGTTGCTCAAACTGGGATTTCATGGAACATGCGATATGTTTGTTGCATGCTTAGCAAATCACTACTTTGCCATCAGTTACAAAGGACTCGTCAACTGCAATCCATGATTTTAACTTTGAAGCCAGCGATGACGCTACTGGTGCCATATTTACTCTAGAGGAAACTGATGTTCATGAACTATGTTCTTCAGCTGTTCAAAAGAAACTAAATCCTAATTTGACACATTTAAAAGGAAGACACCTCTAAGAATAGATTTGGAAATTCCTAGGTACATAACAAAGAGGTCACAGAAATTCGTTTAGAAAAATATTCCCGGAAACTCCAACATGAAAGTGGCCAGTTTTAAAGCAATTAACTCTAAAAGGGATGAAAGATTTACTGGCACATGTAAAGTAAAAGTTTTCCTGCAACTAATTGGAACCTTTTTTTTTTTTTTTTTTTTTGCTTTACGTCGCACCGACAGATATGTCTTATGGCGACGATGGGACGGGAAAGGCCTAGGAATTGGAAGGAAGAGCCCGTGGCGTTAATTAAGGTACAGCCCCGGCATTTGCCTGGTATGAAAATGGGAAACCACGGAAAACCATCTTCAGGGCTGCCGACAGTGGGGCTCGAACCCACTATCTCCCGATTACTGGATACTGGCTGCACTTAAGCGACTAAATGGAACCTTTAGAAAAACTTATTTTGCAAGGGTCTCTACCGGCACTTGTCATCCTCTCAAATACCTGTCACTCATAATTACCTTAATCCCCCTGTTGGGAAGACAGACAATAGCCCCACATTAAGTGTGAAACTTCAATTCAGCAATTTATTTCATATGAAAACAGGAAAACGCAAAAATATGTAATTTTATGTAACATTACTAAGAATATGTAGAATACCCAAAAATATAAAAAAAAATATGTAAAATAAAATTCTTTAATAATAACCCTAACATAGTGTTTTGTGAACATATGACTTTTCCCAGCACCTAAATAGCAAGGAACAAAGTATGTAATTACATAGAAATCCCAGCTCTACTAATGAGACGGCAGGTGCTGTCTGGCTAACGGTGAAATCTATAGTGGAATGTGTGTCTTATCTGTTACAAAATCGGTTTCTTCATGTTCTCACTAAATGATTTTCTGGAGACGCCATAGAAGCTCTATTCAGTGCAGTGAGATTGGGTGGTGGATGTAATGACATGACGGACGGACGCACGCACTGCATTATGTGCTATAAAACGTATCCTGAAATCTGGTGATGAACAAAAGGTCAGCAAAATAGTGATAGAAATTTTTTGTGTGTGTCCACTGCTGGTAAATAACAGCAAGGAAAGGACTGAAAAGGTGTACTCGTGTCGAGAAACTTCTGAAATTTTTATGTACCGTACCATGCACCAGTGGGATGATCCTAATATATCTACTGTAACTGGTAAGATTTTATATATTTTACGTTTCTACATCTAAAGTCAAGCTCAAATGTGAAATGTTAGTTTTTGTATGCGCATTATCTTCTCAATTAGTAACATGTTAAGGATTATTTTTCATGTTATATTGGCGTTTCGGACGAACTCTCATTTAACCAACATGTGCTCTGGGTGCGGTAAGTGCTGCCATCTGCAGTGGTGCTGTAAACGGAATTCTCGCGGCACAGAGCAGGCAGTATATAGAGTGTGATGTACTTTTGATAGTTGAACAGTGTGGAGTAAGTGTCAATACAGATTGCACAGAGCTTCTCTCCTGGCCACTTCAAGTGTGCTCTGGTTTGAAGCAATAAATCTACACGCGTTTCTTCTTCTTTACAATCAGGCCTGCTAGGGACCACATGCCAATTTCAATTCATCTTTCCTTCATCATTGCACTTTGGTTTATTCTTCTTTCCTCAGGCAACTCTGGAGTTTTCTTTCTTCCTTGGAATCCTTTCCATTCTTAAAATTTAATATTTAAAAAATATCTACTTGCCTAGTTTTCTCTTCTCTTATTTCTCTCTAGATCTTTCTTGCCCTCTTGAATCCAGTTTGCTGTTGACTTTTCTTCCCAAAAGTATTTAAATTACTGTTTGTCAATCTATTTCTATACCATTCTACACATATCCATTATCCCTACAATGGTAACAAGGAAATTTAACGCTTATTGGTAACTATACGCTTCCAAGGCGTACACGGCGCAAAACAACGTCTGTACTGTCTCCTATCTTTTTTTCTCCAACGTTATTCATGTTAACTACATCACTAAGTATAGAGGTGAATTCATTTATATTTTCTTTCTGAAACTTGAATTAATTATTCTACGAGTATTTCCAACACAAGATGTACAAGTGGTACATAAAAATAAACACCGGTAAAAAGACTAGACTCTCAAGACAGTCTTACTAGCTTGTTGAAAGTAAATTCTTGTTCCAGAAGTAACTCAAGTAAAAGAAAAATGACCTACAACAAATTTGATAAAAACTCATATGAAATAAACTAGAAAGAATCACCCCAATCACGCCTCTCAGTAAGAGGGATTATTACTCACCGAACGTGGACGGGAACAGGGGGGGGGGGCTGTTTGAAGCATAGCTGGAGGGTAGGGATGCCCTGTCAAGGTACGTCTATGAGGCGTATTGTTACCATTCTAGGGTTAGAGACCCGTATGACTTTCAGCGTTTAATCTGCAAGCCTCTGTGAATTTACTGAAGACCACCACACTCCTCTATTTGTAAATAGTTCTGTGTCCTGTCTAACCATCATAGTCTTCCTCTACTTCTCCTACTCTCCATGACTGACTCTATTATCATCTTAGGTAACCTACCCTCCTCGATTCGCCTCGCATGACCTCACCACCGAAGGCCTAGTAGATAAAGGCCTAGCTACCAACACAGAATTTCCAACCTCTTCATTAATTGTGACTTGTGGGCCTATACCACGTAATACTCTAAATTTTGAAGTCTTACGTCAGGTAGTCAGACTCTGAATATAACAAATGGTGATAGGCCTACATACTGAAACGGGAACGCCCTACGAGCATTCACGTTTCATTCTTTTATTAAGAGGAACTCGCTAACATCCGGCCGTAAGCATTTAAAACTTGCGCCGAGCGCACAGGCATAGTGGGAGCTGCACGCAAGCTCGCGATGTTCTAGAACACCGGCCAAGGACAAGCGACGTCACGCAGAAGGTTCCTTCGTGTTCCATAGCATTGTAGCATGAACGAAATATAATATCAATATTTCAATAACGTCACCTTGCAGGCAGGAATAATGAACGATGCTAGCCGAAATTTCGTGTCAATCGGTGTGAAGATGGCCAAGATACAAAATTTTCTTGGGGCCCACATGTGTAGCCACGCCCACCGGCCTTCGGCAATATAAGCGAGTCGCCAGCCTGGGGTAAAGCAGAGAGAGAATGTGTGCAGTGTGCAGTAGGCAGAGAATGAGGGAAGTCGGCAGTAAGCCGTGAGTTCAGTGAGTGTGTGCAAGTAAGCACGTCGCGACATAATTCGTCACTCGGTCCGGCTGTATACTTGAGTTCAGAACGTTCGTGTTAAAAGCTTTCTCCGTGGGCCTTGATTTCATTTAAAGACTGTGTGAAAACAGCGATAGTGTTTCTAGCCAGCCTTGATTTCATTTAAAGACTGTGTTCTCGCATAAACTGTGCCAGCCTTGATTTCATTTAAAGGCTGTGTGAAAACAGCGATAGTGTTTCTAGCCAGCCTTGACCTCATTTAAAGACTGTGTTTCTCGCATAAACTGTGCCAGCCTTGATTTCATTTAAAGGCTGTGTAAAAACAGCGATAGTGTTTCTAGCCAGCCTTGACTTCATTTAAAGACTGTGTTCTCGCAACAACTGTGCCAGCCTTGATTTCATTTGAAGACTGTGTGAAAACAGCGATAGTGTTTCTAGCCAGCCTTGATTTCATTTAAAGACTGTGTTCTCGCATAAACTGTGCCAGCCTTGATTTCATTTAAAGGCTGTGTGAAAACAGCGATAGTGTTTCTAGCCAGCCTTGACTTCATTTAAAGACTGTGTTTCTCGCATAAACTGTGCCAGCCTTGATTTCATTTAAAGACTGTGTGAAAACAGCGACAGTGTTTCTAGCATAGACTGTGCCGATCTTCATTTCATTTAAGGACTGTGTCTATCCGTTGAACTGTGTTCGTAATAAACTGTGCCAACATTCCCTCTTAAAGACAGTGGAATGCAGTATCGTGATTTCTTTCCGAGGAACCATGCCAATTCCCATCATAACCTGTTCAGAATCACGTATGATCTTAAGTGCCTGTGATAATCTTCTAAAAATTACGACGTAATAGAATTTGGACTGTCATTTATTTCAACAAGTGTATTGTGCTCATGGAGTACAGTGCAGAGACTGTACCCGGTAAATTTAATTTTCTTTATGAAGTGCTTAATCACTGCACCTCGGAAGGTCCTAGATTGTTTTCGTTTGTTTATTATTCCAAATACGATAATTCCTTCCATCTTATCCTCGTGGAACTGTGACTCTAACTTTATCCTTGCTGCTGTGGGAACTATTTCGGCGTGCTTCGCCTTAGAGAAGTGTCACACCAGTACCCCATGACGTCCAATGTGGAAGCTCCACATTTCCCCGTTCCTGCCTCAGGTTCGAGTCATCAACACTAATACAGAGAAAACACCAACGACGGAAGAGAACGCCGACGCCGACCGCAAGACGACGCAGCCGCCGCAGGACGACGTCCTCTCCACGCCTTCAGGGACAACTCCACGATTCAGCTGTAAAAGGTGACATAATTCTTTGCATATCTATTGAATAAACTGAAGGATCCACTTAATCATGATTTTTTTTTCACTACCCTTCTCTCTTACTCTCTTAGCATGGGCCGTACACGCCTTGTCGTTCCTCATGCTCTCCGATAAACTGAAGTACGGGCGTTCCTGTTACAATACATACAGCCTAAGCAAAATAAATAACGTCTTAAAACATTGACCTAGTCTATTCTTTATTGAAATAATAATAATATCAGTCTCCTTCATCTTTCAGCTAATTGAGTACTTGACTAAAACATGGCGGCTGGACTGGCCTTGGCCACACTGTAAATATAGAGTCACTGTAAGCGAGCACCACTCCCACCAGATTACAAACTAAATCATGGGCCCACTTTCCCATACGTATTCCCCCTACAGAGAAGAAATCAAAAGTCACAAGAAGGTGTGTTGTGTGCTACAGCCGGGGTAATAGAAGTGAAAGTTGCTGGCAGTGCAAAACGTGTCGCGTAGCTCTTCACTTAGAAGAATGTTTTGAGGTGTACCACACCCAGCAGACCCTACGAACTTACCTGCTTACCTGTTACTAAATAACTGCACCAGCCTAGCTGCAATGGGCAGCCGGTCAATTTCAGGTTTCTTGCCACGAGAGTATGGGGAACTCAGTTATAATTCATCATTTTACTAGAGAAAGCATATTCGATTAATCAGATAACCAAGAATTTTTCTTATTACAATCTCTCCATTAAAATGGATCGCATTCGTAGTGCGAAGACAACTGCCATAAAGGCGCATATTAATAATTTACAAAGTCACATCCAGTGATGACTCAGTGCCGGAGAATAAATTCGTGATGCTAGTATCAGAACTGTCACGCGGAAATAAAGCTATTGCAGTGGGTTCCCTCACATACTGGGAAGTATATACGCACAGGTAGCAACTCCATCTATTACAAACGAATACTAAAATAAACCTACCACTACAGCCAGATCTCTCCCCACCACGCCTAGAAGTATATGTATGGATGCGAAATCATGTCCATTAAGCAAACATTGTATTTACAAGATAGACTAACACTACTAATTCCTTAGTGCCAAGATATCATATGTAGAATACACATCTGTTGACAAGTAAAAAAACAAAAGAATGAATCGCTGTCACAAATACGTCTTTGCCTGAAAAAGAAAGAATCCCTTATAACCTTGCCTTTTAAAAATGGCTGCGGCTCCCCGTCGTACAGGGCTGGGCGATGACCTTCTTGTCTCGCCAGTAAACCCTCCCCTCGCTACAAAAAAATGTTAACACGGCAGCCAGTGGCCCCGTGGTCTAATTTCCGTGTGCTCAGAACTAACTTCACAAAAGGGCTTTTATTCTCGTCTACTCGTGAGAAACCAATAGCCACATAACGAGTGAGGAATCACATCTCATTCTACATATCCAACTCAACTAACAGACCGCCATGGGCCTCATTTATACCATATAAAGTACTTTGCCCTATTACTCCCATAAAACATCACCGTCAATCTATATGACGTGTTCCTGGTAACCTTCAGGTCTAGGGTTCAAGCCTTTGCTTGGCAGAGTAAAACGGAGTCGCAAATTTTAATGACACAGCTACAGTGAGGTTTCATTTCACCCACAGTCGATTAAATAAATACAAGCAGTAAAAAATTCTATTCAGGCAGCATGAAAACGCTACGTTACGCAGATTGACTATCCTTCCCAATATAGAGAAATGAAACAGTATTCTGAGTAACCCTTAGTTACAGGTAAATGTTATCCGACGCCAGACACTAAGGAATACTAATCTAAGGCACACAAACAAGCTCCCGTAATACTAGGCACTCTACTTCCTATCACATAACCTAATTTAATCGTTGTTTGCTACATCAAAAATATATATATACCTTACACTTGAATATATAAAACCATCATAATAAATAGCCTGATAGGCTGTAATCACGTCTGTTGTGTGTGTCCTCCGCATCGCAAGCTCTGCGCCTACAAGCTCCGCAACCCGCCGTAGCACCGAAATTTCTAGCAGCTACGAGGTGTCTTCACTGCGCCTGGCCCGCTCACCGATGACGTCAGCCAGCGATATATAAGGGGCTTCGTTCCGAGCCTCTCCAGGACTACCCCAATGTTCGACGACCAGACAACACCGCAAGTCAGACACGGAGGCATTCCTCTTAAAAACGTGTTGTTTTGAACAGGTGGACAAATCGCTGGCCGTGAGGTCTCACCTCTGAACATTGCCTCATTATCCTGATCCCCGTAGCCACGTCGAGCCCCGATTATAGCATTCTGCTACTCCCTTTAGTCCCCACCAGTGCTCCGACGTTCACCTTAGCATTCTGCTATTTGAATAAATTAATGCAAGTTCCTTGCAAGTATAAACCTGGTACCAGCATTCTGCCTCTCTCTACAAGTTACGCTTGTAATTTCACAGAAGATAGTTTTCGACTATCAGGACAATTTATTAGTGAAACAGACTATCTCCTTAAGATAGAACCAAGTGTATATAGAACCCTCGTATTGTATAATTGTACATATGCAACAGACATTCAATTTAAGATTTAATTTCAACATTAACTGCGTGCATTCAAACAAGTTTCAAGAAGAATTCAGTTTTATTTCTTATATACACTGACTGACAGAGCAAATGCAACACCAAGAAGGAGTGGTCAGAACTTTATGCCAATTGCAGGGTAGACTGACGTCACTGAGGTATGCTCATGATGTGAAATGCGCCGCTGTGCTGCGCACGTAGCGAACGATAAATGGGACACGGCGTTGGGGAATGGCCCACTTCGTACCGTGATTTCTCAGCCGACAGTCATTGTAGAACGTGTTGTCGTGTGCCACAGGACACGTGTATAGCTAAGAATGCCAGGCCGCCGTCAACGGAGGCATTTCCAGCAGACAGACGACTTTACGAGGGGTATGGTGATCGGGCTGAGAAGGGCAGGTTGGTCGCTTCGTCAAATCGCAGCCGATACCCATAGGAATGTGTCCACGGTGTAGCGCCTGTGGCGAAGATGGTTGGCGCAGGGACATGTGGCACGTGCGAGGGGTCCAGGCGCAGCCCGAGTGACGTTAGCACGCGAGGATCGGCGCATCCGCCGCCAAGCGGTGGCAGCCCCGCACGCCACGTCAACCGCCATTCTTCAGCATGTGCAAGACACCCTAGCTGTTCCAATATCGACCAGAACAATTTCCCGTCGATTGGTTGAAGGAGGCTTGCACTCCCGGCGTCCGCTCAGAAGACTACCATTGACTCCACAGCATAGACGTGCACGCCTGGCATGGTGCCGGGCTAGAGCGACTTGGATGAGGGAATGGCGGAACGTCGTGTTCTCCGATGAGTCACGCTTCTGTTCTGTCAGTGATAGTCACCGCAGACGAGTGTGGCGTCGGCGTGGAGAAAGGTCAAATCCGGCAGTAACTGTGGAGCGCCTTACCGCTAGACAACGCGGCATCATGGTTTGGGGCGCTATTGCGTATGATTCCACGTCACCTCTAGTGCGTATTCAAGGCACGTTAAATGCCCACCGCTACATGCAGCATGTGCTGCGGCCGGTGGCACTCCCGTACCTTCAGGGGCTGCCCAATGCTCTGTTTCAGCAGGATAATGCCCGCCCACACACTGCTCGCATCTCCCAACACGCTCTACGAGGTGTACAGATGCTTCCGTGGCCAGCGTACTCTCCGGATCTCTCACCAATCGAACACGTGTGGGATCTCATTGGACGCCGTTTGCAAACTCTGCCCCAGCCTCGTACGGACGACCAACTGTGGCAAATGGTTGACAGAGAATGGAGAACCATCCCTCAGGACACCATCCGCACTCTTATTGACTCTGTACCTGGACGTGTTTCTGCGTGCATCGCCACTCGCGGTGGTCCTACATCCTACTGAGTCAATGCCGTGCGCATTGTGTAACCTGCATATCGGTTTGAAATAAACATCAATTATTCATCCGTGCCGTCTCTGTTTTTTCCCCAACTTTCATCCCTTTCGAACCACTCCTCCTTGGTGTTGCATTGTCACTGTCAGTCAGTGTATATCAATGATATGTGTAAAGAAGTTTAATCAGGGATAACGCTTTTCGCAGATGGTGTTAATCTGTACAGAGTAATAAATAAGTTACAAGATTGTGAGCAACAAAAATCACCTCGATAATGTTGTGAGATGGACGGTAGGCAATGGTATGATGATAAACGGGGATAAAAATCAGGTTGTGAGTTTCACAAATAGGAAAAGTCCTCTCAGTTTTAATTACTGCGTTGATGGGGTGAAAGTTCCCTTCGGGGATCATTGTAAATACCTAGGTATAAATATAAGGAAAGATCTCCATTGGGGTAATCTCATAAATATGATTGCACATAAGGGGTACAGATCTGTGCACATGGTTACGAGAGTATTTACGGGTTGTAGTAAGGATGTAAAGGAGAGAGCATATTTGTCTCTGGTGAGACCCCAACTAGAGTATGGGTCCAGTGTATGGGACCCTTACCAGCATTACTTGATTCAGGAACTGGAAAAAATCCAATGAGAAGCAGCTCGATTTGTTCTGGGCGATTTTGACAAAAGAGTAGCGTTACAAAAATGTTGCAAAGTTTGGGCTGGGAAGACTTGGGAGAAAGGAGACGAGCCGCTCGACTAAGTAGTATGTTCCCTGCTGTCTGTGGGGAGATGGCGTGGGAGGACATCAGTAGACGAATAAATTTGGATGGTGTCTTTAAAAGTGGAAAATCACAATATGAAGATAACGTTGTAATTCAAGAAGACAAATTGGGGCAATTATTCGTTTATAGGAAGGGGAGTTAGGGATTGGAATAACTTACCAAGAGAGATGTTCAATGAATTTCCAATTTCTTTGCAATCAGTTAAGAAAAGACTAGGAAAACAACAGATAGGGAATCTGCCACCTGGGCGACTGCCCTAAATGCAGGTCAGTAGTGATTGATAATCTTTAGCCTAATCTTCATAATCTGTCACTCACACATTCTATCACTTCAACATACTCCTCCAAATGCTTCGAAATAATTAGTTCCTCTCTGTGTATCGCCTCTTGGCCACCATGCCAGTATAATGTGTATCCTTTCCTCAGTTGCTTCCTTCCACTACCTCTCCATTTCACTTCAATCAACCCCATAACTTCCACCTCATTCTCCATGAAATCTACTTCCTCTGCCTTTCCTGTCAGTATCATAAGGTTTACTACTCCTATCTTGATGTTGGTTACTAGTCGCCCATTTCTCAGATCCTGAGAACTGCACATTGCTACAAGCAGGTGACACCCTAAACTTTTCAGAGGTTGATTTACTAGTTTGTCCAACCCTTGTCCGTTTTTTTAGCGGGGTCGGGTATGAGGCGAGATTAATCTGTTGTAGTGGGTTTTTATGACCGAATGCCCTTCCTGACGTCAACCTCATCAGGGGAGTTAATGAGATGAAATAAATGATGTGATGAATGATAGTAGTAAGGGAGAGGGTGAAACTCCTGTCGAATAGCACCAAGGGGTGCAGAAAGGGTGAAATCTGGAATCTGTACAAAATAAATTATTGGATTATATGAATTTAGTGTTGTAATAAACTGAACTTAAGATTTTATTGTCTGCTTTAAGAATGACTACACCATCGTTCTTAATGGGTCAGTTATGCATGAATTCAATATTTCTGATATTATTTCACGATACCAAAGTTCACTTGGTTCACTGCGTATACCCATTTTGGTCCTTTCCTTACTCCTTGCATGGGAACTCAAAAAAGTATTGCTAAGATCATTTTAACATTATGAATTAATGGCCATTCATGGCGCAAACTATCGTATAGAACGACGAGAATGTTCCATGTTACAATCCACGGTGTCTCAAACCTTTTGGGTCAAATTGAAATGGGTCATAGTGGGTCCAATAGTTGGAAATGCATATTTGTGTTACGGACGTACACAGCTCAAAGTAATATTTCATAGTGACGACCGCCAGTCTCGAATGTATTGCAGTGGCGCAAGCAGTTCTGCTGAACTTGTAAAAATGCTGGGTGTCTGTTGTACACTGGAACAGGCAGCGGGTAATAAACACAGTATACCCTGATCACCAAACAGACGTACTTTACACAGCTTAGTTCATAGCACGTGACATGTGATGACCGTATACATCGCACCAGTGCATCAAGCTGTGGTGCACGCACACCACTATCCCTGCTGTCTGTTCTCCATTTCATCAGACACCTTGTGAGGTGTGTTAACTGTGTACAGTGCATGACTCGTGGTCAAAGCTGGAATATTACTCATCATGAGAGTTGGCAGACATGCTTTAAATGTTCGGTGTGGCAGGATGTAATGCCTGTAACGCAGCACAAATGTAAACAGAATGCTTCAGCAGAATCAAGAAATCTCTTCTGATACTCTTTGGATCCAGTTTGTTCAACTCTAGGTGGAAATGTGGAAATGTTTTGGGTACATATTACTTCCTCCTTGAAGAAAGAAGTAGATCCCACTAGTCCAGTAGTCTATCCAACCATCTGCCTTATGATAACCACCTAGAGTAGAACGCAGCCCGGAAGGCGGTTAGAAAAGGATTGCGCAGTAACATTCGCGCGCTTTGTAGTGTGACGTGTTTTCCGCTGAGCCAATAGAATCATTTCAGTAAGAGGTGCCTGTTTGTGCGGGTCACGAGTGAATGTTTCGAGTTTTATTTGTAAATATCATAATCAACGAATTTAGGGAACTATTTGCGTGTGTAGGATATGTGCAGGAAGAACAAAAAGACAGGTATTGCATCGACAGGCGAGGGGAATAGTATTTAGAGTGTATTTGTATTTTGTAAGCATGCAGCCGCAGGCGTTCAGAGGCGGGGAAGGCGAAGAACGCGATGTTGCCACGCCTCAAAAGAAGACAGCACTCGCGTGTGGTATCGGCCTGCGAACAGTACAGAGGATAAAACAAGCTTCGGAAATAAAAATAATGCAGTGTGCAGATCGCCAGAGAAGAACCCTTAGAGGAAGAAGCCAGTGACGGTCCTCGATGATTTCAATAAAAATGTTCTGCGTACAACAATATTTGATATGTATAAAAACGGCGAATATCCTACGGCATTGAAACTGGACCGTCCATTTACCTTCCCTAATATCTCGAAAATTTGCCTCAACAATTTCGCGGGGTTTGATGTTAAAAATTAATTTGGACTTTTAGGAAACGTTTAAGCCCACAAAAATATAGGTCATCGCTTTGGAATTCAAGATATAACTGGATGAAAAAATGCTTACACATTCATGCTGTTATGCTCTCTGCACTTCGCCTTCATTTCTCTCAACTTCCATTTAACTTCTTTAATATCTCGAAAATTTCCCTCAACACTTTCTCAGGGTTTGATGTTAAAAATTAATTTGCACTTTCAGGAAACTTTTAAGCCCACAAAAAATATAGGTAATCGCTTTGGTATTAAAGATATAACTGGAAGGAAAAATGTTAACACATACATGCTCTTATGAGTAGCCAAATTGGCATCACCGCACCTCATACTTATGTCTCTCTCTGCGCAACGAAACCGCCTTCCGGGCTGCGTTCTACTCTAGTACATACATGCTTCAGAATTTTCTTTGCTCTTTATTGTGCAAGTTCTGAAATTTCTGAAGGCGTTCTTTCCTTTTGACACTCTTCTCTGAGAAATAAAATATATCAACAATGATCTCGTCCACTTTAAGTGGTAATCTTCCAGCACCTTTTTCAGCTGCTAGATTTATCAGATGGCAAATGCAAGCTATAACGGCAATACCTGGTTCGACTTCCTTCAGGACTGGTGAAACCCCATTCTTGTGTCCTATCATAACAGGAGCATTGTCGGAGCAGAAAGCCACAGTTTTCAATTGTCATGTTATGAGAATTCAGCTGTGATAACATCAGGATACCTATGTTTGAGTCCCCCTCTAACGCTACTACGGATAGCACAGTGCTCACTACTTTTTCACGTGGAATATCGTAGAATGTAACAATAGGATACTACTTGGGATTTGTATCACTGCTTCCATGCGTCGCTAAAGAAAATGGTCCGTTCTGAAGGCACTTCAGTTGATACGTCTTTTGCCACTATATTTCCAATGCATGTAGTTTTTGTGCGACTACAGCAGTATTTCTTTGCAACTTCTGATGGGGAAAGATCTGCTTAAATAAAGCACCAGCATGATCAGCTGCACTCAAGGGCACATTATGTTCCACCATAAAGGAAGTAAACACACTCGGCCCTAATTACGTCACTGTTACCGTTTCCAGGCTTGGCAAAAAAGGTGTTGATTTTATCTTTCTTAGATTTAACGTAACTTAAGTGTTTACCACACTTCATATGATCACTTAAATCGTTTCTACCACCATGTGCAATATTATCACACCGACATGCAGTGCAAAAGGCAATTCGTTTCCTTTTTAAAAATTTTAATATGCATGGAAAATCAACAGAATGTGATTCTTTAAATGTCTGGAAGTACTGTTTCTTGGATTGATTAATCATAATCTACAATAGGAATATAACGTATGAAAATATCCGAGAACAAATGTCTCTATATCTGTTGAAACATCGAAAGGAACATGGATCACTGAATGTCGCACAAAATTATAATATAAACACTCAACGCAGTCAAACACTTCATTAAAACATGTCAAAGCACACAGTCTTAGACCATTAACCCATTAGTGCGTAGCGTCCACATCAGAGAAAAATAAAATGGGTGATATTTATGCAGGATTTTAAGCCCTTGATACTTCCTTATGCTTCAGAAAGTCTGTAGCTAACAAGAACCAAGAATACTTCATTCTTGAATCACACTCACTGTGAGCATGGCAGCAAGATAGTACAGAGTAGTGAGCAAGAGGCAAGATTTTTATTTATGAAAAAACAAATGTTTCCAATCATTGTATACTTTGGGATGGATCATATTATTGATACTCCTAATAATCTATTAATACACAAAAATGCTAATTGTCTTATTACTGATGTAACAGAGGCTTGTAAATATAGCTCTCCTCAAAATTGGATGCTATGCACAGGGAGTCCTATTGTCTCAAACATTTGCATTTCCTTACTAGTTTGATGGTGAGTGAAATATTGGAAATTTTGGAGGAAGAACCGACATTTGGAGAGGAGCAGCACATCAAACCTCCTAATAATGGTTGTGAAATGGTCGATGATGACAGATGAGTATGAGGGTAATCTAAATTACCTTAGTAGAAACCTACTTCTGAGTGAATGTGAAGGGCAAATTGCTTCAACAGAATATGAGAAAGGGAAGGCTAAGTCCTTTAGTATTCAAATTATTACTGAAAGTTCTACAGATGGAACTGAAAAACCAGAAAACTGTGCAAAAGGAAGCTGTCATATGAAAATAGTCATACACAAAATTGGGCCAGTATCTCTGTTTGTGATATCCCTGATAGGAAATTCAAAAGCATTAGTAGGTTGAATTGTAACACACAAGAAGCAACCCCAAAGTGGACAACATGACAATCTAAATCTCATTTAGTGACTGACTGTATTCCTATCTCCTCCTCACACAAACACATCACATGATGTGCAAAATTGTTAAATTCTGCTAGAATTCTCTCTCTGCCAGTGGCTATGGGGTACCTTTCCACATTTCGAAGTGAATACAGCAATATAAAATGAAAGGCTGAAAGAATTTGGACTTGGTGGAAGTGTAGTCTAGTCCTACCTGTCATTGATGCAGGGGGCATACAATATACTGTATATGACAACTACTTTGAAGTCAGATGTCTTACCAGTTTCAGGGATATGAAGGGAATGAGTGCAACAGGGACATTTCAATAAAACCAGACAGAAGTGCCCCCTTCAAAGAAAGTCAGACAGGAAAAAGGGGATCATGACTGCAGGAGTTTTGGTGGTGTGTTGCTGGTGCGCTGGAATGACAACGGTGTTGTCACTGCTGGTACGAATTACAGACAGATGGAGATAATGCAGTGCATCAAGGTGGTCCAGCGTAAAAAAAATATGCAAAGTGTCTGTACTGCAATGAAAGCTGTTCAATTCCTATAGTGGCATCCGAAGAGTGAATCAGCTTGATCTGTTTGAACTTCACCCGAAACTCTTCTGTGGATACATAAACGTACATAGCATATGCAGTATTGTGAGAAGTCTGTATTGGAAATTGTAAATACTGCCTAGCTTGCAACATTATTTTGCAATGTAATGCTGAGTAACTAGTGTCATTGTACTGAACTGAGTGCATAGCGACCGATATATTGGACGGCCTGTGTAAATAAAACTGATACTTGTCTGGATATTCTGATAGTTGGAACATGTTTCTGCAATTATTTAGAGTAGATATGTATAAATAAGTAGAAATAAAACACAAAAAGTAACTTTATGCACTAATGGGTTAAATGAACACAATGCCAACCTTGTGAACGAAGAATATGCACATGGTAAAAAACAGGTTACAAGATTGTGAGCAACTGCAAAATGACCTCGATAATGTTGTGAGATGGACAGTAGGCAATGGTATGATGATAAACGGGGATAAAAGTCAGGTTGTGAGTTTCACAAATAGGAAAAGTCCTCTCAGTTTTAATTACTGTGTTGATGGGGTGAAAGTTCCCTTTGGGGACCATTGTAAATACCTAGGTATAAATATAAGGAAAGATCTTCATTGGGGTAATCACATAAATATGATTGTAAATAAAGGGTACAGATCTCTGCACATGGTTATGAGAGTATTTAGGGGTGTAGTAAGGATGTAAAGGAGAGAGCATATTTGTCTCTGGTGAGACCTCAACTTGAGTATGGTTCCAGTGTATGGGACCCTTACCAGGATTACTTGATTCCGGAACTGGAAAAAATCCAAAGTAAAGCAGCTCGATTTGTTCTGGGCGATTTCCGACAAAAGAGTAGCGTTACAAAATTGTTGAAAAGTTTGGGCTGGGAAGACTTGGGAGAAAGGAGAGGAGCTGCTCGACTATGTGGTGTTTTCCGAACTGTCAGTGGAGAGATGGCGTGGGAGGACATCAGTAGACGAATAAGTTTGGACGGTGTCTTCAAAAGTAGGAAAGATCACAATATGAAGATAAAGTTGGAATTCAAGAGGACAAATCGGGGCAAATATTCGTTTATAGGAAGGGGAGTTAGGGATTGGAATAACTTACGAAGGGAAATGTTCAATAAATTTCCAACTTCTTTGCAATCATTTAAGAAAAAGCTAGGAAAACAACAGATAGGGAATCTGCCACCTGGGCGACTGCCCTAACTGCAGATCAGTAGTGATTGATTGATTGATTGAACATACACACGCATGGAACAAATGTAATTCTCCTTAATAATTTAATGGGCTTTGCTAATAGCGATATGCACAGTCACTGGAACGAATGTAATTAGTCCAATGAATACAGGAAACTGCCAAGCATGAAGTTCTAACACAAAAACTCAAACACTTCATTAAAATGCCATGACCTTAAAAGGCCGAGACATTGAAGGAATGCCAACTTTGTAAACAAAGAACTATTCATGTACTCGAAGAATATAGATTAAATCACAAGTGAATGGAGTGGAACAAAGAATTTGCTGAGCAGAGCCTGTTGACACCTTTCACACAGAACTGTTATCCTGGTTTTAAATTCAATTCCAACAACGACACAAACATCACACGGTTAAAAGTACCAATCATATAAAGAAATGAGTTATCGACTATCGTGGACTTGCTTTTGACTAAGACCAAGCGTGCTTCGACCCACGCAAACAATCATACGGAATTGGAGCGATTACCGAATGTTAATGTACCGGGAGGTACACCTCTATGCAGCACATTTAAATCCTGCGCCTAATAGAACCCCTCTACTGGAGGAACAGTGAAATTGAAACTGAACCAACTTATACATTTACTCACTACTGAAATTTGATGGAATTTTGTTAGTGTGAAGTTTCCAGTACTGTGTGAATTTCTACTTGTTTTGTTTTCCATTGATAAAGAAGTGTGGACTTTCTCTCATAGATGTCACTCCTAAATAACTATGATCATGCACCCTGGTGCGAAGTGAAGGAACCCTTTTGAAGAAATTTTGTATTCATAAGTTTTTCTTTACTAAATTTCGTTCATTCATTTTTGGGTTGGCAATATTTATCTTTTCTTTCCGCCTGTTTTGAATCCAACCAATCAAGAATTTCTGTAATTAATTTTCAACCAATCCCGTATTTCTTCTTCGATTTTGAGTGTAACTTTTGATTTTAACCAATAAAACTCTGTGGGTGTGTCTCGATTATTCATGAAAGGTCTCAAACTTTCCCCGAGGGTTTATAAACTGCGGATTTTCACGGCTCTTGGTCATTTCATCTTCATCTAACTAAGTGTGTGTGTCAAGCAGGGGGCGGGAAGCGCCTCTTTCATCAGGCAGCAGTTTCTTCAGCAAGGCAATGGCCAATTAACTTATTTCTTGCTAGCTCTGCAGTTTAACCCGAGGGAAATGTCCGTATCATCAACTATGTAACCAACTTCTCTAAAATGTAAATCTCCTTTCGGCTCATGTAAATTTTCATCAATCTTTAACTGTAAACCGGGGATAGAGAGTGATATACCCTCTCGAGCTCCCCTTCATCTTTGTTTGAGGTGCCGCATTTGTTTCTGCAATCTTTTAAAGTTTTCTCCATCCGAGCAACCTCAGTAGTTTGGGATCAGCCCCTGTTTCGTTGGCCAAGTGCCCTACAGGTCTTTACATTTTTTTGTGGAGCTCAATCTCCGACTCCATTCCAGTTGTACTCGGGCAGTTTATTGAACCTGTTCTTTTTCACTAAGGCCCCATAGGTTGGGTACTAGATACCTCTGTGTGATAAGATTGCTATTTGTAAGTAGTGCCTTGTAAGGCCAGTGATTATTAGATTTTCATATTGTGTTGCCTTGAGTAGGCTGGGAAATGTGAGAGCGTGTCAGCTCTTTTCAAGTGTTGTATAAGTGCCTCTGGGGGGCTTGATATTTGAAGTTGGGAGCAAGTGCTCCATGTATTTTGGGGATTTCTGCCCTTTGGTAAATTTGTGTTTTGTAAATTCGAGTTAAGAGCTCAAAAAATTGTAAAATTAGGGGCTGGTAGCCCAAGAGTGTTAAAGTTCTGAATTCTTGGAGCTTCTAAGCCTTGTTTCTAAATTGCTATGTCATTGTTATTTCACTAAGTGAAAAGTTAATAAAGTTTTGTTGTTTTTCAAAAATATAACCTTTGTTAAAATTTTAAATTAGTTTTGACTTTGTAGTTATACCCATTCATCCCGGCACCTTCTTTCACCTCTGCTGGGCCACGGGTAACCCCGTAACACTACCGATTATTGAATTCGCGTCTCCTATTTGGTCTACTTCTTCACCCACTAATCTTAATCACATAGACCGTGTGCAGTTATTCTTCTGTGCAATTGTTAGAGCCAGAGTATCTTATTGTCGAAACTTGAGCAATAATCAGATACTTCGCCCGTTATCTAGTCGCAGGAAAGTAGCCGACCTTAGATTCCTATATAACTCTGTTAACCTGCATTGTTCTTTTGCTTACATGTTCCAACTCGCAAAATCAGGACTAATCCGCCCCTTCATATTCCGTATTCCCGCCTCTCTCTCGTTCAAAGAAATTTATTTACCCGCATACCAACCCGCCTTAACTCTTTATCTTCTGACAGGAACTTGGACGTTTTTTCTTCGTATGCCTCCTTTAATCGATTCTTCCTTAACTTAACCTAGTTCATTTTCTTCATATTAATTTTTCCTCTTCTCGTTGCTGTCTTCTCTTTTGTACATAATGTAATATTGATTTATTTACTTTTTACTGTACTATACCGTTACGTCTGTATTTATCTTACTGTGCCTAGCTATAAGTTCTTCTCTTCGTTTGACGTTCAATCTTCAGTTTCCCTCGTTGTTCCTTTTGCCTCTTTGTTTTGCTCTTAATTGTGTCTCTATTGTTATTTTGTTAGTTTTTAATTTTTCCTCTACTTTTATCATTAGATGTTATTTCCTCATTGTTCTTCCACTTTTTTAAATGTTTGCCTTGTGCTGCTCCACTGTAAATATATTTTTCCTTTGCAGAACTCTCTAATTCGGCTTCTCGCTGTTTTCGGTTTCCCAAATAAATAAATAAATAAATAAATAAATAAATAAATAAATAAATAAATAAATAAATAAATAAATAAATAAATAAATAAATAAATAAATAAATAAATAAATAAATAAATAAATAAATAAATAAATAAAAATAAATAAATAAATAAATAATAAAATAAATAAATAAATAAATAAATAAAAGGTGGGTGTTACTAACCCTGTTGAACCATTTGTTCACTGATCCCCGTCCAGCACACGACTGCGCCAGTGAGCTCTCAGGCCGAGGCCAGGACGCGTGTAACAGGGGGGGAGCACTGGGCGAGGATGCAGTGGTGATGACCAGTGAGGCTGGAACATCACAGGACTTTATTAAATAATTAAAATACATTGACATAGAAATGCTACGAGAACCACTTTGCAAAGAAATATACACAAAGAGAATAAACAATACAAAACATCACAATCTTGGGTGTGTAGGTTGAGTCCGTTGAACTGGCAGAGCTGTGCCCAGCTGCGGCTCCCGTGCTGGCTCGGAAGGTGGTGGCGATGGTGGCGGAAGTCCTGTTATCCACCCTGTCACCGGAGCGGGTCTTGGTACCAGTTTGGACGGGTGGCCCCTGGTAGAAGTCCCTGCTCCCACCGTCCGATGTGGCCGTGCTACTTTCCCTCCTGCTCGCGGCACCATCCACGGGCCCGTCCGTGGATGACCGGGGTTGGATGCGGATGTCGTTGTAAGGAGAATCCTTCCGGGGCCCATGCGAGGGTCTCGGACGTGGCAGCATCTAGCTGGATTGCTGCTTGCCATCCCTTGTTTATTGCGACATAAAGCAGCTTTGCTCGAGTCGCAAAGTAACTTTGCTGGGCTGCATCGAGATGTTCCCAGGCACTGAGACCCCAGAGGACGGTCTCTATATTGTGGCGGTCGCGTCCGGCAGACGTCACCACGAGCTGCTGCTGAAGAGTAAGTGCTAACTGGTGCACCCGTTGGGGGTCTGGATTGTCCCAACCGGAGGTGTATTCCACTGGGCGGAGGATGCGCCATTGAAGTCCTTGTGGGTGCGCAGTGACAGGCCGTTGAAGAGGTGGTTGCAGTTCCTGAACCGTGCCGTTCATTGGATTGTACTCTTCGGATTCTAACGATGTTACCGTTATAATACTAGAAGTAGAAAGGTCAGTCAAGCTAGCGTTGCTGGAACATCCCGACGTACGAGTAAACCTCGATCATTTCTTCGTACAAATGTTTCAACAGGGTTAGTAATACCCACTTGACCGTCTTTTGGATCCAATTGATTACCGTACTAACATAACTAAACACTGACATCAGCTAGCTTTGACACAACATTTTATCATTGGCAACGTCTCCACAAGTCCCATCTTCTTTTCTACGACTTTCTGATAAATCAGCTGTACATATTTTAACACACATGATATGTTCACACTTCTATTATTAAAAATTAACATTGATTTTAATATCTTGAACTCATGCTATCCCCCTTGGATCATTGTGCTTTTACACTCAAGTCCATCACAGTCCTAATGATGTATAAGAAGAGGAGCCATTTTGGTTTTAAACGCTCAAATATCCATGATTAACCTCGTTATAATCTTCAAAAACTGTTAATTCACAGTATTTTTAACATACTTTCTGTGCAATATTCCTATTTTAGATGTTATAGTACAACATTTTATGAGATTATTGTCCAACATTTTACTCTATAGTTTATAAGATTAAGAAGATTCCATATCCATTAATTTTTAAGATTGAGTTAGGCTGATGATGCCCGTAAAAAAAAAGGTTGAAACATGTACCTATGACTTTTATGTATTATGTATAAAATTTAACCACATGAAATAGTGGATTCTATCATATTGTATTGAACAGGTGGATCTATAAATATTATTGTCCCGGGAGGTACATCTATACGCCGCACATTTAAAGCTTGCGCCAAAAGAACTCCCCTACTGGAGAAACCGTGAAGTTGAAACTGGACCTACTTAAACTTTTACAGAGAAGATGTCTCTACTGAAATTTGATGGAATTTTGTTAGTGTGAAGTTTCCAGTACTGTGTGAATTTCTACATGTTTTGTTTTCCATTGATCAAGAAGTGTGGACATTCTCTCATAGATGTAACTCCAAAAAACTATGATCATGCACTCTGGTGCGAAGTGAAAGAACTTTTTTGAGGAAATTTTGTATTCATAAGTTTTTCTTTACTAAATTTCGTTAATTCCATTATTGGGTTGGCAATATTGATCTTTTCTTTCCGCCAGTTTTGAATTTAGCCAATCAAGAATTCTGTAATTAATTTTCAGCCAATCCCGTATTTCTTCTCCGATTTTGAGTGTAACATTTGACTGGACCAATAAAAAGAGGGTGTGTCTGGTTTGTTCGTGAAAGGTCCCGAACTTTCCCCGAGGGTTTATAAACTGCGGATTTTCACGTCTCTTGGCCATTTGATTAACATCTAACTTAGTGTGTGTGTGTCAAGCAGGAGGCGGGAGGTGCCTCTTTCATCAGGCAGCAGGTCTTCAACAAGGTAATGGCCAGTTAACATCTTTATTTCTTGCTAGCTCCGCAGTTTAACCGGAGGGAAAAGTCCGAAACCTTAACCATGTCACCTACTTTTCTTCAAATGTGATTTGCTGCCGGCTTATGTAAAAACATAATATCTTTAATTGTAAATCGGGGATAGAGAGTGATTTAGCCTCTCGAGCTCCCCTTCATATTGGTTTGAGGTGACTACGTTTTTTGTAACTGGTTTTCTTCCCTTCAGTAATGTCTTAATCTATACTTATACGAGTCACCTCCATAGTTTGGGAATAGCCCTTGTTTCATCGGCCTAGTGCCCTTTAGGTTTTAAGAAGTCACATTGAGGAGTGCAAGTATTCGCCTGCTTTCATTTTGTGTTTGGGACATTTATTTAACTGTTATTTCTTTTACACGAAGGCCCTATAGGTTGGGTACGAGATACCCCTGTTTCAGTGTTGTAAACTGGGTCATGGAAGGCCAATAGGTGTAAGATATTTATGGTGTTGCATTGAATAGGTTTGAAAACTGAGAGCCGGTTAGCTCTTTTTCGATATAAAGTTACTGAATGCCTTTTGAAGGCTTAATGTTGTGAGTGGGGAGCCAGTGCTCCAGGTATTAGGGGATTTCTGCCCTTAAGTAAAGATATGATCCTTGTAAAGTTAAGTGTGTAGCTCTGGAATTGTTAAGTGAGGGCTTGAAGCCCAAGTTCTGTTTATACCACCAATCTTGTCTTTCGTAGACTTGTTTATTGCTACTGGTACCTGATACATTGTTATTTGTTAATTTTTTAAAAGTAAAAAAAATATAACCTTTGTTAAAGTTTTAAATTAACTGTGATTTTGTAGTTAGACCCATTCACTCCGGCACCTTCTTTCACCTCTGCTGGTCCACGGGTAACCCCGTAACAAGTGGTAACAGAGCGTGGTTGAATTGGTCTCAATTAAGCCCCTTTTGACGGCTATACATAGCGTTCGGATTGAACTCCTAGAATTTTCTCAGTTGATGGAATTTTCCAAATTTATAAGTTTCTGTCATCATGTTCGGCCCTAGCGAAGTCCTCCATCTCGGCTACTTGCGCAAGGAGGAATTAATTTATGAATTATCTACTAGAAACCTGGAGGCACGGTTGCGGCAGATACAACTAAACTAAACGAGTCATTAGAGTTACCAATTTGTCTCCCAACATTGGGAGAGAAGGACATTGATGAGGCTCTCTCCACTATCACTGACAACACTACTAGGCTAGCATCCGTAGTTAGTCTTTTTGAAGTAAGTGATCCCTCTCCCAATCAACTTAAAACAGTGCAGGCTAGATTGTTCCATTTTTACAATAGAGTTAGCGATCTATTGTCTCTTAATTTAAATGAAGTTCAGAGTAAGGAGGCTAGTACTCTTGTTGAACACCTTTCTAAAATGTCCAGTAAAGTCAGTCAATTGTTAACTGGGACAGTTCCTCCCAAATCCGACCAAGCCACTGTTGTAAACATAGCTAGTGAGAGAGATTCTTCCAAGGGCGAAGATAGCAGAAAATCCGTGGCAACTCAAAAAAATTCTGCCGCATTAGGAAAGGAACCTTAGCGTCGTACATGCATTCCACCTTTCTTTATAAATAATGCTCTGTCTGAGGGTTCTTCACCTCCCAGGCCGTTACCTGTTATGTCACCTGGCTTTAGTAGTTTGCCTCATCCTTTGGCTATGTTGCTTAGGGGAATTTCTAAATTTTCGATCAATTCTACCATTTCTTCATTTTTAAGATTTTTAGTTGAGTTTCAAGATCACGCTCTAGTGTTTTCTCTTTCCCCTTCTCAAATTCTTCTGATTATTTACCCTTACTCCATTGGTGTCCTCTCAGACAAAATAGTCAGAGCAATAGTTGAACAATCATCTATAAAAGACTTCCACGCCCATCTGCTAGCTAATTTCATTCCGGCTCGAGCTAGGTCATCAATAATACAAAAGTATTATTACCGAGTACAGCGACTAGATGAAAATCTTGCCGACTTCATCCAGGACATTAAGTTCTACACTAGGGTATTTGCTCTTCATTTCCCAGAAGATCAAAGTGCAGGCTATTGTGGAAGGGATTTCACCACCCTACCGGTCGTACTTGTGTTTTGCGTCGCGCCCTCAGACTTTCTGTGAGTTACAGGCTATGGCTGTCTCAGCCTAAGGAGTTCGGTATGCCGACACTACGGGTCGCTTAGGAACCCTCTCCGTCTTCTAATAGTTTTCGGCCTTCACCTCGCCGAACATTCACCACCCGTAAATGTTATGCGGAACATCTCCGTAACAAGTGCCCTTTGATTAAATCCAAGGATGTTTCAAGTGTGGCTCATTTAATCACCTTGCCAAGAACTGTCCTAATGCCAACAGCACCCCCTCCTGTTCAACTTCTGGGGCAACCTCCACCAACTCAAATAATAGGAAATGACTAGTATCTCCGGCTGAGTCAGTGTGTTCATCCTTTCAAGGCTCAGCTCCTATTAAACCGTCCGAAAGCTTAGGCTCGGAATAAGGTAGAAGTTCTTCTAACTCCGCACTTGAATGCCCCAAAGAATGTCTCAGGATTGCGGTGGAGACCCCCGCACTTGTATCTTTTCTGAAAGTGGAATTGAATAACTAACCTGTTACCGCTCTATTAGACTCAGGGAGTGTTTGTTCCATTATTTCGGTTGAGTGGTATTCCAAATTAAAGTCCGTTTGTAAATTTTCTGATTATTGTTCGTCTTCAGTTCAATGTGTTTCAGCCAATTCTTCTCAATTAGAAATTTTAAGTTTCATCTTTGTCAAAATTCGTATTTCTAAATTCGCTTGGAAATTAAAACTGTTAGTGGCTAAGCACTTGTCTTGCCCCATTATATTGGGAGCGGATTTCATGTCTCACACCGGTCTAGTGCTCGATATTCAGAGCAATCGCGCACCTTCAAATTTGCTAATAATTGTAAAATTCCCTTGCTAAAATGTAATTCTGTGACATGTTCATCTGCTTCGCCCACCCAGGATGAGATGTTGTTAGACCTTAGACATCTACCTGAGGAGCAGGCTGATAGTATTCGTAAGTTGTGTCAGTCGTTTCCGGATGTATTTTCTGATACTCTTGGTGTTACTGACCTTATCGAATACACGATTGAGGTTACGGATTCAATCTCCGTCAGGTTTCCACCTTATAGGTTATCCCCTCCTAAAATGAAAGCTCTCGAGGAGATCATCGATCAGATGCTGAAAGATGGTATAATCAGACACTCGAAGTCTTCGTATTCATCGCCTATTTTCCTGGTTCCGAAACCCCAAGGTGGTTTCAGGCCTGTGAGTGACTATAGGGCTTTACGTCGGAAGGTGGTGTTACAATCTGTGCCTCTTCCCGACCTTCACTCCTGTTTTTCATGGGTTCGGAAAGCTAAGTTCTTCACCATCTTAGACCTCAATCAGGCGTATAATCAGATCCCTCTAGCCGAGGAATAAAAACATCTCACAGCTTTTGCCACGGATTGGAACTTGTATGAGTACAACCGCGTGCCTTTCGTGCTCTCCACGGGAGCAGCTGTGTTAACTAGACTGCTAGATAGGGTCTTCTTCGACATCAAGTTCGAATATTTGTATCATTACCTTGATGATGTCTTCGTATTTTTTGAGACCTGTGAAGAACATATTGATCATCTAAAATAGGTCCTTAATCGCCTTCGTAAGGCAGGATTAACTGTGAAGGTATCTAAGGTAGCCTTCGCTAAGCCGTCCACGTCGTTTCTAGGCCATATCGTGTCGCCCGACGGTGTGTCCATTGTTCATTCTAGAACACAGGCCATCCGTGATTTCGAACCTCCTAAGGACATCAAAGGAATTGCCAGATTCATAGGCATGGTGAATTTCTTCAGGAAATTTATTCCTAACGTCGCTAACAGAACGGCGCCCTTGAACTTACTCCGTAGGAAAGGCGTCAAATTTGAGTGGGGGCCTTCTCAACAAGCCGCTTTCAAAGACCTGGAATTAGCTCTTTGTAATGTCCCTGTTCCTGCTATGCCTGATTTCTCGAAGAAATTCATCGTTCAAACCGACGCGTCGAAGTCGGCGGTGGCTGCTGTGCTTCTTGAAGAAACTGAACTCGGGAGGCGACCCATCGCCTATGCATCAAGGACACTATTGGCTCAAGAAGCCAAGTACTCCATCTATGAACTTGAGGGTTTGGCAGTCTTATTTGTACTCGAGATGTTCCGCCTCTATCTGGAACATGTCCAGTTCGACTTGGAAACGGATAACCAAGCCTTAAGTTGGGTCGCATAGCCCGATGGGCCATCAGGATTTCGGCCTTCCAGTTTGATGTTAGGCATATAAGAGGATCTGAAAATGTTGTGGCGGACGGATTAAGCCGTATGTTTGCTGATGATGTGGAGACCTCTGAATTGGAAGATAGTTCTTCTCCTCCGGAGACCATACCTCCTGGTGTAAATGCCATTCTAACTGATGCCTTCATGTTGTTTAGAGATATTGAAAAGTATCAACGTGAAGATCCAATGCTGGCTCCTATTATGGAAACCATTTCTTCTGGGGAACATGTCGTCCCTTATATGTTGAGGAATGGGGTTTTATGTTGACCTTGGAGGCATGATCAAAAACTGAAAATGGTGGTTCCAGCTGTTCTTGTACCTGTTATCTTCAAGTACTAACATGAGACCCCATTAGGGGGGCATTTAGGCATCTACAAAACTCGAGGAAAGATCCGAGAGGTGTTCATCTGGAAAGGTATGGATGGTGAAATTTGAGAATTAGTAAAAGCTTGTAAATCTTGTCGGCTTAGTAAGCCCACCTTGTCCACTAAGCTAGGTCTACTATTTTCTCATAAAGCGTCACGCCCCATGGAACGCCTCTATATCGACTATCTAGGACCATTCCCCCAATCAAAGGGGAATGCCAATAAATTCATTCTTGTGTGTGTAGATGGTTTCACAATATTTTCCTCGTTATTTCCGACTAAGCTAGGTAGCGCTCAGTCCACTATTGCTTGTTTAAATACCATCTTTGCTTGTTCGGTCCGTGTCAATATATAGTTTCTTATAATGCTAAGGCACTCACATCCAATCTATTCCGTAAATTCTGTTTTGACCTGTCTATATCACATGTAATTACATCGGCGTATTATCCCCAACCATCTCTGGCTGAGCGGGTCAACCGCAATCTTAGATCTGCACTCATTGCTTTTCATTATGAAGATCATTCCAGGTGGGATATGTCCCTGCATTGGTTGTTCTTTGCTTTGAATTCGGCGGTTCATAAATCTCATAAGTTCACCCTAGCTTCTTTGATGTTTAAATTTGTGCCTAACACGCCGCTCTCTAACCTTTTGTCACTTAATGATATTCTACCAGAGACAATAGATCCGGATAATATTAGAGATCTATGGAAGAAGGCTGAGGCCAATCTTAAAGTTTCTCATGAAAAGGTTAGGGAAAGATATGTTCGTGGACGGAGGCCCACCAATTTAAAAATAGGAGATCAAATCATGGTAAACATCTTTGTTCCCGCGGGCAAGCTTGCCCCCAGATTTCATGGGCCGTGCATCATTTTAGATTTCCTGACGCCTGTTACATGATTGGTTAGCAAACCAGCCACCGACAGGATCTTTAGAGTCCACATCTCGCAAATAAAACCTGTGTAATGTCATTGTTAACCTTGCCAGCAACGTTTAGTAGCAGTTAGAAGGTTATATTTTTCTTTAAGTCTGAGGCGTTCTGCACCTTGGTTGTATTTTGCTATCCATATGTATACTGCATGTACGATCTTTCCCCCTCGTTTTCCTGCTGTCAGTTCCTTGTGACCATTACCAAGCCCCCGCCTCCTGCATATCCACACCAGTGGCTAAAGCCTTCCACGCCGCCGACCCCTCAGCATCACCAATAAAGATCGTACCCTCTATTCTCAAGTCACCAACAACACTTTTTTGTCGCCGAGATCTTTCTGTTTCAGTTCCCCCGCAGCCGTTCGTCGCCGTACCACCACTGAGGTGGGGTACGGGCCCACTCCACTCCCGTGATGTCTACCTGTGTACGGCTCGCCGGAGTACATCTCCCGGCAAAGGCTGGAGTGCGGCGCCCCGACCGCCAACTCATCTGGGGACTGTACATATACTTCTTATCTGTGGCGTACATCACCACCACTACCCCTCTCATAGTAGCGGGAGAGGTGTATCTGAGGGTACTTGAGGGGTCCGGGCGATCTCAACTGGATATCGGCAGCGGCGGCAGATCTTGCCGTCAAAAATATATTCACTTGTACCTTACCTTCTATGACTACAAAGACACTCCACAGCTTGAGTTTAACAAGTTTCTACTCATTAACAAAAAACTTTGAATTTTTTTCGTCCAAATGAAATAATATTTCTTTCGAAATTCTTCTGTGTCACCCCTTGGAAGAACATTTCAGGGGGGGGAGGTCGGTACCGGGAGGTAGACCTCTATGCCGCACATTTAAATCTTGCGCCCAAAAGAACTCCCCTACTGGAGAAACCGTGAAGTTGAAACTGGACCTATTTAAACTTTTACTCAGAAGATGTCTCTATTGAAATCTGATGGAATTTTGTTAGTGTGAAGATTCCAGTACTGTGTGAATTTCTACATGTTTTGTTTTCCATTGATCAAGAAGTGTGGACATTCTCTCATAGATGTAACTCCAAAAAACTATGATCATGCACTCTGGTACGAAGTGAAAGAACTTTTTTGAAGAAGTTTTGTATTCATAAGTTTTTTCTTTACTAAATTTCGTTAATTCCATTATTGGGTTGGCAATATTGATCTTTTCTCTCCGCCAGTTTTGAATTTAGCCAATCAAGAATTCTGTAATTAATTGTCAGAGAATCCCGTGTTTCTTCTCCGATTTTGAGTGTAACATTTGTATGGACCAGTAAAGATAGAGGGTGTGGCTGGTTTATTCATGAAAGGTCTCGAACGTTCCCCGAGGGTTTATAAACTGCGGATTTTCACGTCTCTTGGCCATTTGATTAACATCTAACTTAGTGTGTGTGTCAAGCAGGAGGCGGGAGGTGCCTCTTTCATCAGGCAGCAGGTGTTCAACAAGGTAATGGCCAGTTAGCATCTTTATTTCTTGCTAGCTCCGCAGTTTAACCGGAGGGAAAGGTCCGAAACCTGAACCATGTAACATACTTTTCTTCAAATGTGATTTGCTGCCGGCTTATGTAAAAACATAATATCTTTAATTGTAAATCGGGGATAGAGAGTGATTTAGCCTCTCGAGGTCCCTTCATATTGGTTTGAGGTGACTACGTTTTGTTAACCCATTAATGTCCACTGGGTCGAAAACGACCCAGTGACTTTAAAATTATATTAGTAAATGTATATCCATTGTTGACGTTTGTTACCCGGTCTGCTGCACTCTCTATAATGCACTTCGCACATTGCGACTCTTGGTACACTGTAGGCAATTTTCATTCTTGAGCTAGATGTGCAAGTGTGTTGGTGAGTCAAAAAGTCTTCTCCAGCCAGCATGTCGAGCTTCAGAAAAACGTAAGTACAGCTGAACTTGTTTAAGTCTTATATAATTGAATAATATATTTTACATTTGTATACTACTGAGATTATTTAGCATATATAAAATCTATTGCACATCTTATGGTTTAATGGCTATAACTGGCCGAATTATGGATGGGTCGAAAACGACCCAGTGGGCAGGATGTAAAAGTAACATTTTTGTTGAAGTTGGGGAGTTATGAATATCATGCACTCTCATCATGCCATATCATAATTACACAATTGCAGCATTTATGTAAGATTAGAACAAATATTTTAGAAATATGAATTCTATGATCACTGCTGTATTTAGGAATTCATAGTAAAAAATATCAGTCATTCTGAATATCTTATCTGTTACATGCCGTATTTACTGACCTAATTCCAATCCATTTATTTTCCTGTTTATAGTGGCCTATCGACTTGTGAAGTAATAGCACTGCTAGAAGAGGAATATATTTCAGGTGATATCGATATCTACATCTCGCCTCCAGATGATGAGGGAGTCGACACAGATGGTGACTCCGGAGAAGATTAATGCAACGACCCAGATCGTTTTGAGTCGTGGGCTGTTGGAAGCCTCTGCAGAAATTGTTATCAGTGGTGTGAATGAAACTGTTGAAAATATTCCTCCATGCTTCGCAGCTCCTTCAGCAGACGAAGGGACTGTCTTTACAGGTACGCGAGGATCCAAAGGGAGACACAGAACGATGTACATAATGATTTAGTGTCAAATGCAATGAGACGTAACAGTTTTGAAGAAATTTTCCGATATCTTCATGTAGCAGACAACAGTAATCTTTCTGCAGGAGACAAGATGGATGAAGTCCGACCTATGCTAAATTCTTTGAATGAGTCCTTTTTTAAAAACTTTCCCATCCAGAAAGATTTCTCAGCTGATGAATGCATGATACCCTATTTTGGAAGGCACGGCTGCAAGCAGTTTATACGAGGCAAGCCAGTGCGCTTTGGATTCAAAGCGTGGGTTTTAGCAAATCCTAATGGATATGGTGTTCACATGGATATTTATCAGGGTCAAAAGACTGGAGACGCGACAACACATGCCACTAACTTAGGTGAGTCTGTTGGTCTTGGATTTTGTGATGTTCTACAAGCCAATTACCCTAACGCAACATTCTCCTTATATTTCGATAACTTCTTCACTTCCGTTAGACTCCTTACCGAGCTTGGCAAGAGGGGATTGCAAGGAACCGGGACCGTTAGAGAAAACAGAACTGAGAAATGTACTTTGACAGACGCTAAGACATTAGGAAAAGAAGCAAGAGGCATATATGATTCTCGTGTGGATGAAGACAATGCCATAATTGCAGTGAAGTGGAAAGACAATAACGTTGTGACTATGCTCTCTAATGAACATGGGGTACTACCACTTCAGCGAGCAAAGAGATATTCCTACATTGAAAGGAAGAAGATCGAAGTGAGTCAACCCTTTTTGTTTTCTAAATATAGCAAGGGAATGGGCGGTGTTGACCAGCTGGGTAACAACGTTTCAAATTACAGGATCTCCATGAGAGAAAAAAAATGGTACATTCCAATTATTTTGTGGTTGCTGGATGTGTCGATGAACAACGCCTGGCTTCTGCATAGAAGGGTAGGGTTGTCCTTGGATGCTCTAGGATTTCGAAGAGCTGTAGTCCGAGCCTTGTTAACAATGTATGGTAAACCATGCCTGAGTCCCGGACCTCAACAACATTTGCAGTGTTTAGAAGGAGAGTTGAAGATCCAATCTGGACCAGTGCAGCTCAACATATTATTCTCACTGATCAGCCGCGTAGAAGATGTGCCCAGTGCTCCAACAAAACAGTGAAAGCCTGTAAGAAGTGCTCTGTTCCACTGCATGACAAGTGTTTTGCAGCTTTCCATCATATGCCTCAAAACGTTTAAACAGTGAATGTGAAACAATTTTTAAAACTAATTCAGAACAAGTGAACTCTGAGTAACATGTGTTATTTGTAACTTTATTAGATAATAATATACTTATTCTGTTCAAGATTATTCCTGCATTTAAAATAATTAACCAAAAAATCTTGATCACAACTACATAAAAGGTCATGCCCACTGGGTCGTTTTCGACCCATGCTATTTTCACCATACAGAATACGCAATAACGTAAAATTTGTACTAATTGTTATGTTTGAGTCTCATATACAAAATATAAGCATAAATGATCAAAATTAGCGGGAAAAAAAGTTACGGGCATAAATGGGTTGAAACTGGTTTTCTTCTTTTCAGTAATGTCTTAATCTATACTTATACGAGTCACCTCCATAGTTTGGAAATAGCCCTTGTTTCATCGGCCTAGTGCCCTTTAGGTTTTAAGAAGTCACATTGAGGAGTGCAAGTATTCGCCTGCTTTCATTTTGTGTTTGGGACATTTATTTAACTGTTATTTCTTTTACACGAAGGCCCTATAGGTTGGGTACGAGATACCCCTGTTTCAGTGTTGTAAAGTGGGCCATGGAAGGCCAATAGGTGTAAGATATTTTTGGTGTTGCATTGAATGGGTTTGAAAACTGAGAGCCGGTTTGCTCTTTTTCGATGTAAAGTTACTGAATGCCTTTTGAAGGCTTAATGTTGTGAGTGGGGAGCCAGTGCTCCAGATATTAGGGAATTTCTGCCCTTAAGTAAAGATGTGATCTTTGTAAAGTTAAGTGTGTAGCTCTGGAATTGTTAAGTGAGGGCTTGAAGCCCAAGTTCTGTTTATACCACCAATCTTGTCTTTCCTAGACTTGTTTATTGCTACTGGTACCTGTTACATTGTTGTTTGTTGATTTTTTAAAGTAAAAAATAACCTTTTTGAAATTTTTAAATTAACTTTGATTTTGTAGTTAGACCCATTCACCCCGGCACCTTCTTTTCACCTCTGCTGGTCCTTGGGTAACTCCATAACAATTATAATAATATTTGTGATATACTGAACCATTCTGTTCATGGTCAAAGAATGATGATATGCTGATAATTATGGCATGCGGATGAGACCACAAAGAAAGGACATCAGACTGTATTTTATTATGCAATAGTACCTAACATTGCGCGCTTTTCAAGAGAGTTTAGCGTCAGATGCCAGATGACGTTCCCATCATGAACATTAATTTTTTTTAACCCAAGCGAACCTAATAGCTCATGGCGTGGGACGCGAGCAAATGCGTGAGAAAGCACGGTGACGCTTAACATGGAAGGAAACAAATTTATTCGATATCTCCACCTACAAGGTGAATAAAGAAATTTGAATACAATAGATGGAATGGGCATATTTTTCCGCAAAGTTTGATATGTCACATGACAGTATTTGTAATCTCCACGAATAAATGAGTAATTATCATAAGTACCGTGAGAGAATTTCCATCTCCGCACGCTAGCTCTCAACGAGGATCACGCGGGCGTGGGTCTTGCGTATTCATATATACAGCCCGGGAGAACGCTAGGATCATTCACTGTGTGTATCGCTGACGGGGTAACGTCTGTCTCACGGCAACTCTAAGAGGAAAAGATTACTTTGTCTCCACGCAGCGCAGTTACAGACTGCATGGTCCTAGTGACATTTTCTCTAACATCACGTGTGTACCTGGTACCGCCAAGTCATCACGCTGTAGCAGTATTTTCGAGTGGAACAACGGAACATCCTTCACGGCAGCGAGGGACGAACGAGGACCACCAGCAGCGTGGTTTCCATCCTGTCAACGCACCGTCCACTACGAGGAGGCGGCGACCTACTCATCAGAACGAGATCCAGCTGAACGTCGAAGAGGATCAACATGTCACCAGTCTCGAACCCCTGGATGCTGTCGTCCGTCCATATCGTTAGCATCATGTGCTAAAATAACCAGGTCCGCAGGGGAACTGCTCAGATAATATCACAGATGCAGGTCAGAGAAATCTTTGTTTTCTCGGCATGCTGCAGAGAGGCTAATGGCAGGATCTTAATAATATAAAGTAAGCCTTCTGCCAACATGTAAATAAGACAGATGTCCAAGGGCACGTGTATATAAATTTATGCCCCAGGACTCACGCGTGTAAGATAGTTAATGTTTGCATGCTATGGTTTCAAATTTTATTTTCGGTCAGGTCGTAACTTGTTATACATAATTTCTTCAATCTATGGAAAATAGGGTTGTATAATTTTATCTACCGAAGACTTACACAGTCTTAGAATTTTCTTATAAGCAGGATAAAATGTTTAATACTAGCTGTGTGAAAACACGACAGCCCTGGCGACACTGCTAGCAGTGATGGCGGCTCCGGCGTCGTGAAGATGGCAACTCCACGGGACGACGGGATCATTGTGGCGACGACAACCAACAAATGAGGATGCCGCCTGACCAGGACACTAGTCCCGGCACGAAACCATATGCCGGTAGGAACATTGAATCCAGCACCCCGGAAAAAGAGGAGACTCAACAGGGCCAAGACCACGACGTGCGAACCTCTCCCGTGTATCACACCAGTGGACTACGAAGACGCGTACGTCCTGGCAGAACACAAAGGCACGACCAAGGGGAAAGTCAGTGGAGTATCGACTGCCACGCGAGGACCTGAGGATCATTGCTACGGAGAACAGGGACATCGTCAGACAGACCCAGCGGATCCCCCATGGGAAGGTGGTGGCCATCGATTGAACTATCTAGCTGCGATATGTGGACTTCAACAACGCCAAAGAGAAGACCGTGTGATTGAGGTATCCTAAGTGTAGCTGAATTGTGAGGACTAAGAAAGACATAGAAATAGATATAACGACCCCTAGACATAATTTAAGACCTAGAGTAAGGAATGTACAGGATAGATATTGAAGGTTTTAGGGGGGATAATTGTCGTACGTACGACGCTGTAACTGGTGTAAAACCTTCAATTATTATGTTTTATATTTTAATTATAGTTTCTATAAGGCTAAATTATCTTCTATTAAATGTTGAATATGATTAATATATGATTTGCCTGTAAATATGGCGTATAGATTTGTATAACCTCAAATACGTATTGTGTATAAATTTAACTTCAAAATCCATATAGTCGAAAGCGGTAGTTCTTAGTTCCCAATTCTTAGATCTTGGTTCTTGGGACTCAGGCAAGTGATGGACTGGGAGTGACTGTTGGACTCCGAGGTGGAGTCTGAGTATTGGACCCAAGGGAGTGAGGCGGTGAATTCAAGAGAGAGTATGTTATAGTTCGCGCGTCAGTGTTGTTGATATCTGTACTTGTCAGAATCGACTTCAGGGTACTCCGCTATTGAGTGTTGTATATAGTGTCATTTGCTACTGTGTGTAATTGTGCGTTTTGAAGTACAGTGTAAATAAAGTAATTTATACAAGGAAGTGAACGTGTTCTCGTGTGATATTTATTTACGTCAAATAAAATTGCATCGTAGAACGTTAAAGTGAGGATTTGAGTAAATGCTCCAGTTGAATTTGAGTTTTGAGCAGATTAGAGTGCAGAGTTTCGCACTGTATTATGTGAACAGACATGTGGTAATTACATGTGAAGTATATGAATAAGAGGACACGGCGATTTGTAGTATTAATGGGCTAGAAATTGGAGGTAGGAGTGTTCGTCAAGGGTATGTTTACTAGCTGTCAGCTGGTTGTAATTTATGGATGTCTCATCATGGCCGCTCAGTCTGTACAAGGTCCCGAGTTGTGCTAAATAAAGGAGAAACATAACGTTCTGACGTCACCGCAAGGGTAGTCTACAGGTTTGTGGAAACAATACTGTCTTTGTCAAAGGAAGGAAGGGAGCTTTGACCTAATTCTGCGTGTTTCATTAGTATGTGTATGTCCTGATTATGATGTATCTGCACAGTGTAAATAATGTATTTCATATAGTATTATAAGTAGGGTTTTGTAGGACTATCTGCAGTCCGGAGTTCGATTCGTATGCGGTAGATTTATTTTGCATGTTTAGTTTCAAGAGCGTGTGCTAACGCAAAGTCCTGTGGCATAGATTTAATAAGGGAAGGTTTCTTATATTGTTTGTAGATATGATTGAGTTATTCAGAATGTCATGATTAGATTTTTTATCCTTTTGAGGTAACCTCTATCCGGTTGCTGCAGCCTCATGCTAGCGGTCTCCTACACCATGCCACTATGTCAAACGAAGACTACGAAAGCATTATCAATTTGACTCATGTTATTAAGCGAAGTCGCAGCTGTCCTATCTTTTTCTTATTTTGGCTTTTATATCCTGTGCGTATATTCCTCTTCATTTCTTCATTACGTTGACCCATTTCCCTGTTGACGACTGTATTACGCCGAGCTGAAGAAGAGGATATTAAGGGACAGGTAAGTTATGTGCCAAAGAGCACTTACCGCTTGATGAGTGTATTGTCCACTATAATGAACTTGGTCGGATCTCAGCATTTGCTTGACAGCGACCATGGGCATCATAGGGCACAATACGTCATCTTCAATACGGAACCAAAATGAGAATAGTTTCTTGTAGCATTTTATATGTTCAAGAACAGTGTAGATGTTCAGCGGACTATTTTAAATTAAAGTCAGGTTGTCACTTTGTTTTATTTAGACAATAAGTTTTTAAGCCGACATATATCTCTTGCTCATTGTATTCTTCCTTACAGGAATTCCAGAGTCCCATTTGACTTCTTTAAATATACATTCCACCGTTATGTGTTTCATTCTTGGTTGTGTATTTTTGATCTTGTTTCGATTTACTGAAGATGATCATTACATTGATTGAAACTAGTAAAAAACCTTTGAATGAGTTAATGCTAATTAATGTATTGATTAGGTGGGATTAAAACTTGTATTTTTTGTAAATATAGTAGACATTACCAAATCTGTTCACCGACTGCAACAGGGCTTCATAAAGTTGGGTATATTGTTCATGAGGAACTCCATGGTATATTTCATGAAAGAAGTATACAGTGTACAGACATCATGCATACAAAATGTTGAAGGATCTCCATTCATTATCAATCCAACAATCATATTTGAATCTGACGTCAACCAACCTATGGAACTGCACTAAGAGGAAAAAGGAGTGCACAATCCGACTGTCCCTCATTGCTTTGAAAGACATAAAAGCAAAAGGACTGACTTTATCGGATGCATGGCCGGCACAAGGGGAACCATACCATCCTTCTTTTGCATATTCGTAACAGTACAGGGTCTCTGACCTGTACGGGAAGCATGCGGATCGTTTTTGAGCCTCAGCTGTTTCAACACCGCATTTTCGTATGTAAAAATTATTTAAAGTACGAGTCAGCTCGACGGGCATGCAATGCATGTGTTCAGGAATTCCCTGGTGAAGTGCAATCTTCATGAGCACGGATTCATATAATTGTAAATGAATTTGAAACAACTGACTCAGTGCTCGATAAGAAAAATGGGCAAACACGAACAGTTTTAACAGAGGAAAAGCTAGATGACATTGATGCAAATCCTGAACGTACACCGAATAAATGAGTCTCAAAATTAGCACAAGTAGGGGGTTTCAGTTTCTTCTATGCACAGAGCTACATCAAACCGTACAGGTTTACATGGGCACATTGTTTTAAACCAGCCACTTAATGATCGCTTATTCGACCCACAGCTTGTGAGACCTAGCTTCATCTTAATGGTCGTGTGAACAGTCATAACTCACGCGGCTGAAACACTGTGCGCTCTGCCTGGGCTTATAAGAGAGATCCTGAGCAGCCCATCAAGCAATACTTGGGCACCACCTACACCAACAATGTCTTCTTCCATTGCAAGCCACTCATCATCATTGTACAGTTCCAGTTTCCCTGGTATTGTTTATGAGCCTCTTCCACTTCTTCTTCTTCTTATTCTTCCTGCCCATATACAACTTGTCATGGAGAACATCATCCACTGTCCATCCTCTGGCAACTAGATCAACCTTGATCATGCCCATCCATCGAGTTTTGGGTCACCTTGCAGATCTTTTCCCCTCCACCTCTCTTTCCAAATTTATTCTGGCTGTGCCAATTCTAATACGAATTTGTTTATTCCGGCTTCTTTCCTCACCTCTTAATTTCTTAACTTGTCCATCTTGGTCTCCTGGATGGTGGATCTAAGAAATGTCATCTCTGATGCTTGTAGTCTTATTGAATCTCTTTTTGTGAGGGTGCACACTTCAATACCATAGGTCAATATTGGTATGAAATAGCTGTTAAACATAATCAGTTTGGCCGGTTTTGGAATCATGTCATCATAAAAGCGTTCTTACTTCTTGGTAGAATTCTGATCCCTTTTGCACTCTGTTTGTAATTTCCTTTCTGACCACATTATCACTGGAGATTATACTTCCAAGGTAAGAAAAACTATCCACGCACTCTAGCTGGTGGTCTCCTAGTTTTACACTTGCTGGACGCCCTTCTCTGTTGACTGCCATCACCACTGTCTTGGCCTCACTGATGCTTGAGGTTATATTCCTGGAACTGGGATTTCCATACGTTGAGTATGGTCTCTACTTCCACTTCTGTTTCACCCCAAATCATGACATCATCAGCAAAGGCCACTGCATTCAGTTCACCTAACTTTTCCTTGACGTTCTTCATGATACTGTCCACAACAGTGATGAACAGTAGTGGGGACAGTGTACTTCCTTGCTGAACTCCACTCTTGGTCTCAAACCATGGTGATCGAACTTTCCCAATTTGTACACAGCTAGTACAGTCTTTGTACAACATCTGAATTTTCCTTACCAGTCCTTCAGGCACTCCCAGATCTTATCTCTTATAACACCATCATAGGCATTTTCTATATCCAGGAATACAATGTCCAGTTTCTTGCCTTTCTACAAATACTTTTCCATTAGCATACGGGTGCTAAAAATTAGATCTATTGTTGATCTGTTAATTTTGAATCCATATTGCTCCTTCTCTAACTGTGGTTCATTGATGGTTCTCAATCTCCTTACTGTGACCTTCTCTAGAATTTTTAGCCCATGTGACAGCAGTGTGATTCCTCTATAGTTGGTGGGTTTCCATCTGCTGCCTTTCTTAAACAGGGAAATATAACGCCCTTGCTCCAATATGCAGGTATTTCGTTGTCTGTCCATACAGCATTTAGTACTCTGTGCAGCCATTGTAAACCCTGGATGCCGGCTGCATTTATCACGTCCGCATTCACTTCATCTGCACCTCAACATTTTTCTTTAGACATAGATTTTAAGGCTGCCTCAGTTTCTGTCCAGATGATGGGAGGTTCCTCATTGTAGGCTTGGATTTCCGGTTCTGTATTTTGTTCTTGAACTGGTCTATTCAGTAGGCGGTCGAAATGGTTCTTCAGGCTTCTCACATCTGTCCAAACCAGATTTCCATTTTCATCATCAAGTGCATTTGTGGTATTCATTGGCTTACTTTAACCTCTGACAACACTATGCAGTAGTTTCATATTGTCTTTGCTGTCTTCCATGCTTTGGTGTTTTCTTCTGTAACTGTTCTTTTAACGTCCGGTTTCTTGTTTCAGCATAATTGTTTGAGGTTTGATCTTTGCCTCGTCTCTAGTAAGATCCGGTTTATTTTTCTCCCGATACATTCCTTTCCGTAAGAGATTTCTTTCCCTGATTGCTTCTCTCACTCTTTCTTGGTTTGAGGTTACTACGTTTTCATAACTGTGTTCTGTAATGTGTTAAGGTAATTTACATGCTAGCCACCTAAGTAGTTTGAGAATAGCCCCTGTTTCATCGGCCGAGAGCCCTGTAGGATTTTAATTCTTTGTCATTATGTCGGAACGCAGTTTCGCCGCCATTCAGTTTGTGTTCGGGCCGTTTATTTAACCTGTTCTTCTTCGCAAATACCCTGTAGGTTGGGTACTAGATACCCCTGTATTAAGCAGTTCAGTTTGTAAATTGTGGCTTGAGAGGCCAAAGATTGTAAATTTTGATGTAATGTTGCCTTGAGCCTGAGGAACTGAGAGCCTGTTAGCACTTTTTCAAAGTTTGTAAAAGTAACGTGTGCCTCTGGAAGGCTAGATATTGTATTGTGGGAGCAAGTCCTCTTGAATTAGAGTATTTCTGCCCTTAACTAAATAATGCCACTTCCATTTGTAAATTTGTAACCTAGGGGCTTGAAGCCCAGAATTGTCAAAGTCTGAATCTTGAATTTTCCAATTAATGAAATTGTCATTGTACCTGATGTTTCATTGTTATGAAAAATTGTTAAGTTTGAAGTTCTAAAAGAAATATAATTAAATTAATTTTGATATTGTAGGTAGACCCATTCACCCCGTCACCTCCTTTAAACTCATTCTGCTCCACGGGTATTCCCATAACAAGTGGTAACAGCGTGTGGTTGAATGGGTCTAGAATAAGCCCTTTCGTCGGCTAGAATCGAAACCGATCCGAAACTCTAAGAATTTTTCTCGGTCGCTGAATTTTTTCTCTAAATTTGTAAGTTTTCTATTATCATGTCTGGCCCTCGCGAAGTCCTCTATCCCGGGTATTTGCGCAACGAGGAATTATTTATGAATTACTCATTCGAATTGTTCAGTCTGGTGGCACGGTTGCGGCTGATACTCACAAACTTAAAGATTCCTTAGAATTGCCAATTTGTATCCCAATTTCGGGGGAGAAGGAAATTGATGAGGCTCTCTCCACTATTACGGACAACACCACCGAGCTCGCGTCTGAGCCACACCCTCCCTCAAGTAAAAATAAATACGTAGACAAAAAAAAGGAGGATAAAAGAGGAAACTGCACGTGAATCACGATCAAGAAGGGCGTATAAATCTGCCCTGAACTGGAAATGTTATTCACCTAATTAGTTCTAGCATAAACTAACACTACTAAGAGTCGAAACCCGAATAAGTGATAAATGAATGTTTATTGAAAAACAACGTTAATTAAAGAATTAATTGAAAAGGAAAACATAAGATATAATAGGGTAATACATACGTATATGGGTTAGCACCAATGACAATTAATCGTGATATCCATATCTCATCAATACGTACATGCACAGTTGCAGAATTACGCAAGGGATCTTAGCATTTTTACTCACGAAGATTTCGCATATAACAATTGCGAGAAGAATAACTAATGAGGGTCAACACATGATTACAAATCGGGAGTACCTTATTCATTCCACCCCCTACTTCTTATCCATTTCCTTTCTTCTTTTTTTTTTTTTTTTTTTAAACAATACTATGATCTCCTTTCATTAGGATCCCCCACACACCAAGGAGCGCACACACCCCAAAAAAGGGTAGACCAGGTAAAGAATAACCCCAGCGGGCAAAGAGAAAAAGATACATAGGATGAATCAATCAGATAAACACGGGCCATCGTGCGGCCAAGGAACAAAATAAATCAACATGGCGACGCCCAGGTCGAAAAAGATCAGGGCGCGCACCAAATAAGGAGAAAAATAGAACCCGAGATAAAAGGGGCAAATAACGAAAAGTTAAACATAAATTAGATAGGCCGACACTTCCTCATCTAAATACTCGACTCATTCATTAATTCATTCATTCAGCCATAGGAACCAATCGCCTCGAGGGCAGATAACAGTGACAAATGGTGCGAATAGATCAATCCAGTCAACTCGTAGAGTGCAATATTACCTAACATCAATGAGGCCAAACGTCAATAGTAGTAGAATGACAACAGCACATGTCGTGGCTTCAAGGCCACGCGTAGATCTGCCACAAACATCGCTGTGTACGGCCATAATAATTCGACGGCCGACACACAGATCATAATTCCAAACGAGAGCAAAGACGTCTCATTGAGAAATTCATTATAATGCACAGAGACTCAGATTATGAATGCACCACTATTATATCAACAACACACTCTCACACACGCCTTCCTCTCTTCGAGTATCAAGACGGGTTACGGTCGGCCAAAAAAGGGAGAAATACAAATACTAAATGGTACATCACCCACAATAACAAGCATCAGAACACGTTAATCGTGCAGCGATCAGCACGGTTTTAAACTTACGATACATCCATTTGAAAAGCACTAACATAGCTCCTGTGTGTGAGGGTCCCATATTATTATAAGCCACCATCCTCAGAACAGAATATAAACCAAGGAGAAGATAGTTAAAGACTTAGTCGAGAAAAGATCATTAATGTTCTCGACAGAGGGGGCTGTCCTCTATCGATTAAAACCGGAAACACATATAGTAACAGGTCGAAACCAATTCAGTGAAACATTGGTAATAAATTATGGAAACCATGCTGGAGCAGCATGTTTCATCATCACACCCATGCGTCTTTAAAATGTGTCCGATCTTGACGAAGGGTCAAAGGGACACATTTTAAAGTGAGGTGTAAAGCTTATAATAAGAATACATACATGAAGAAATTCTATATATATATAGTGCGCACTATATAACTAAAATTAACTAACCTAATTACTAACCTAATTAATTAGAGTAACGACAAATAACACTGAAAATCACCAACAGTCACAAGGGAGCATAGATTGGAGGATTACACATTGCTTTAAAGTTCAGTACATTAAAAGAAGGAAAGGCGCTGAATTTAATCAGTCTTTTTCCTATCATTAATATGACACTTTCACGAATCGGTTGCAGGCAGGTAGAGGATAAAAGCAGTCATACAATTTTTGTGTCCTATCAATAGGTCCGTTGTTTATTTTATATTATCCTTGTCATTCGATACTGAAATATCCTTTGACTCTTCTTTTCTTTCCCTTTCCTTTTTTCATTTTTCCCTGAAAAGAAAAAGACTTTAGAACAACGAGTCTAAGAGTGATAAACTGATCAAACCATGTTACCACCAGGTACTAATAGCTACTAGATCAATTATTTTTGGCCCGTGAATGGTAGGGCTTCAACAGACTCACGTGAGCTCTGGATACCCTCTTATTTATTTCATCCTCCAACAACACGGTAACAGGTCCCAAGAATTTCACAATACGGTTGGGACCAGACCATTTTAGGCAGAGTTTCGCTCCAATTTGGTCTGCTGCCGAGCTTGTCGGGAACCTTTTAATCATTACTAAGTCTCCAACCTTTAGGGTGACTTCTCTCCTTCCCTTGTTGAACCTTTTGGCTACACGATCTCTGGCTTTGATCAGTTGCTCGACTGCTTCCTTCCATTTTTCTTCGACGCTCTTGGTCCTTAACGGTTCGGACAAATATCCAAAATTCCATTTTAATTGTAACGGGTCAGCAACATTCCTGCCCAAGAACAACTCCGCCGGTGTGTGCCGATGCGATTCATGTAGAGCACTGTTGAAAGCTAGAACAAAGAAATTTAAGTTTTCGTCCCAACTGCGCTGGTCAGCGCTGTGGAACGCGGTTAGGCAGGCCTTAAGATTACGATGAAACCTCTCAACATGAGACGGTTTAGGGTAGTGAGGGCTGAGAAATATCTGGTTCACTCCCCACTCAAAACACAATTGACGAAAATTACTACCGCTGAAAGTGGATGCATTGTCAGTTACCAACTTTTTGGGGGGGCCATAAATTGCAAAGACGTGACGAGACAAGATGTGAACGGCGTTATTAGAATTGATTTTGCGCACTGGGAACAACCAGACGAATTTTGAGAAACCATCAATGACAGATAGGATACCAACGTTGCCTTTACGGGACTTGACGAGAGGGCCAAAATAATCTACGAATAACCTTTCTCCGGGGTACGTTGCCACATCAGCGGAATGCAACCCAACTTGAGATGATTTGGCAGGTTTAGACCGTTGACACACGTCACAGCTTTTCACGTAATCAAGCACTTCTTTTTTCATATTTGGCCAGTAGAAATCGCGAGAAACGCGATGTAATGTCTTGTACTGACCCAAATGCGCCCCTAAATAAGAGTCATGGTAATAATGTAATACCATGCGCCTTATGCTATCAGGAATGTAAATCTTGTCCTTTCCCTTATTACCACAACGACGAACTAACAATCCACGCTTAATACAAAATGATTTATCATGAAGTGACCCATCGGTGACACCTTTCATCAGTTTTTGACACTCGTCATCAGTATTTTGGTGCTCTGAAATATCAGAAAATGACCAAGGATATTTCTGCATAATATTAACACATCCAGCACCATCAGATTTATGGTATTTCTCCGCGTCATCGGCTTCACTCATGTTTATTCCGTCAAACATACGTGACAGACAGTCAGCCACGACATTTTCCTTTCCGCGAACATGTACAATGGTGAACTTATACGCAGACAGTCGAAGAATCCACCTGGCTGTTCTTCCAAGTCGTTTGACGTTGGCACTCATCCACGACAGGGCCTGATTATCAGTGTGGACAAAGAAGTGACGGTGTTCGAGGTAAGTTCTAAATTTTTCTACACCCAACACAACGGCCAAACATTCCTTTTCGTAAATGGAGTAACGTAACTCGGCCCCGTGTAGTAGCTTGCTAAAATAAGCGATCGGGACTAGTTTTCCGTCCTCATCGGCTTGGTTTAGCACGGCGGAAATCGCAATTTCACTGGAATCGCATTGGAGCACGAAATCGCGGGAGAAATCGGGGCTGTGGAGAACAGGGGCTCGACAAAGGGCATCTTTCAGCTGATCGAAGGCAAGGATTTGGGCTTCACCCCAGACGAAACGACAATTCTTCCTTTTTAGAAGATTCAAAGGGGCCGAAATTTGAGAAAAATTCTCGATGAACCGACTGTAAAAACCCACCATACCCAAGAACCTTCTTACGCCGCGGACGTTCTTGGGCTGAGGAAACTCTTTAATACATTTAACCCTCTCAGGGTTTACAGCTATACCGGAATCCGAGATGACATGCCCCAAGAAATTCAATCGTTTGGAACAGAGAGAGACTTTTTTGGGGTTGATAGTGAACCCGTGTTTGCGCAGACGACTAAGTACCTCACGTAGGTGAGCCAGGTGTTCGTCAAAGCTTGCAGAGTATATGAGGAGATCATCCAGAAAATTAAATACATAGGAGAACTTTAGATCGCCAAAGATCGAATCCATGACCCGGCTAAGTGCTTGTCCCCCTATCGAGATGCCCATGGGTACTTTATTGAAATGAAAAAGGCCAAAAGGGGTGACAAAGGCTGTACAAGGGCGACTTTTTGGGTCCAAAGGAATCTGGTAATACGCCGAGTTAAAGTCGAAGACAGTGAAAAACCTAGCACCATGAAAATGCTGAAAGGCGCTTTCGATGGTGGGCAATGGGAAGCTGTCAAATACAATGTTCCTATTTACCTTGCGGTAATCCACAATGAAACGAAAACTCCCGTCTTTTTTAGGGATTAGGAAGGCGGGGCTACCATAAGGTGACTTGGATGGACTGATGACCTTCTTTTCTAAAAGTTCATCTACACATTCTCTCATGGCGGACAACTTCGGAGGCGAACATCCGAAAGGAGGGGACCTAACAGGAGTTTTATCTTTGAGCTCAATTGAATAAGAAAAGTTTTTCGCACAACCTAACTCAGGCGTCAAAACATCAGAAAATTCCTCTATTAAACTGTTTAGCATCAAATTCTGTCCGTCGGTTAGGTCACACGACGCACTTGGAGTCACAAAAGTAGAAAGAGGGCACACAATATTACGCAGAAAGGGGGTTTCGAAAGGATAATTTACGTCAGACCGGAAGCGGAAGGCGAAACTTCGAGTAATGAAATCAATGGATAGACCCGTCGCTTGCATAAAGTCAGTCCCTAAAATGATCGGGACAGACAGATCTGCAACAACATAAAATTTCCAATTCCACGAAAGATTATGAATTTTGATGTGGCACACGACGCGGCCCACCGGACACACTTGACGGCCTTCAGCAGACATAAACTTATCTATCTTCCCGCTGTCCGAGAGATACTCTAAATGTACGGAAGACACAAGGCTCAGATTCAAGAAGGAAACGCTGGAACCGGTATCCAGCAGGGCGTATAGCGTGCGGGACCCAATACAAACTTTGGCCCAGGGTGTCGACGAAGGAAGGCCCCAGATCCTTTTGTTAACACCGACATTTTGCGCCAACGAAGGGCCATTTCGCCGGCGCGCGTTCAGTTTCCCTGCCCGGAACTACATCTAGGACATACACGCGCAGTGACACCAACGAGGCCACATTTAAAACACTTCAGTCGCGATTTTGACCGACAATTATTAGAAATATGTCCCGCCTTACCGCAATTCCAGCACTTTCTTGTAGCGGAACCGCGTTCAACAGGCGACTCGGAGGGTTGGATGGCGTTAATATAGCGTCGGGCCGGAGACACAACGCTGGTCCTTCGCTCGGGACTACTCGAGGGGCGCGACGCCGAAGGGGGCGCATCAAAGGATACTGACTTGAAGGACGTGTGGCAGGCGACGTCGGGGAAAGAGCATTCAGACGGAGTCGGAGGGGGACGATACTGTTTATTTTGACATACGATTGATTCAAACTCGCGACCCAAGTTAATAACATCATCGACGGTCTGAACCTCGGATCTCTTAATGAATAATTTGTATTGAGGGGACAGGTTTCGGTAAAACTGGTCGAAAATTTCACACTCAGGAACCTTCACACTTAATCGGTTATACAGGGTCAAAATACCAGTTGCATAGTCGTCAACACCTTCCCCAACACCTTGGGTTCTTCTAAAGATCTCTTGTTTCAGACGATAATCCATATCGGACAACCCGAAACGTTTTTTAATGCGATCAACGAAATCCTCCCACGACCGGACATTTGCTTTAACCAACCTAAACCACCTTAATGCCGGCCCTTCAAGCATCCCCGGAATTACAGGAACAAAAAGGTTAAGGGGTATCGAGCTGCATTCAGCGATGTCCTCGACTCTTTCAAGAAATTCAACCACATTAGAATTTTCCCCTTCCCCGGAGAAATTGAGCTTCCATTTCCTAACTATATCGAAAACGGGGTTAATATGAGGACTACGTTCACTACTGGGTCCATAACAGGGGGAAACCAAACCGACACGATTCTCATCGAGGCCACAATTTCTGTCAACAACAGCATTGTTATTTCCTAAGCACACATTACTCTCACTACCTGACAGGGCAGAAGCATTATCCCGATTAATACGTTCACGCCTTTCTCTTTCGACATCGCTGACCTCTCCAGCAAATACATCACTCTCACCACTCATGTCAACAACTTTATCACTTTCCATGTCTCAACCGAGGTTTTATCCGCAATGAAAAACCCACACATACACAATGGTCATCGAAAGAGTTAATTAATAAACGACACACAAGATCAGAATTAATATAACAAGTTTCAAAAGGTTAAATCGAAAAGAAATAATGGTTTTCCTTAACGTATCCGAAACAGAATACCATTCCCAGTTCTATCTCACCCGTGCTTTTTCCAGATGAGATATCTTGATCGAGCACGTCTCTGCTACCATTTACTGAGCCACACCCTCCCTCAAGTAAAAATAAATACGTAGACAAAAAAAAGGAGGATAAAAGAGGAAACTGCACGTGAATCACGATCAAGAAGGGCGTATAAATCTGCCCTGAACTGGAAATGTTATTCACCTAATTAGTTCTAGCATAAACTAACACTACTAAGAGTCGAAACCCGAATAAGTGATAAATGAATGTTTATTGAAAAACAACGTTAATTAAAGAATTAATTGAAAAGGAAAACATAAGATATAATAGGGTAATACATACGTATATGGGTTAGCACCAATGACAATTAATCGTGATATCCATATCTCATCAATACGTACATGCACAGTTGCAGAATTACGCAAGGGATCTTAGCATTTTTACTCACGAAGATTTCGCATATAACAATTGCGAGAAGAATAACTAATGAGGGTCAACACATGATTACAAATCGGGAGTACCTTATTCATTCCACCCCCTACTTCTTATCCATTTCCTTTCTTCTTTTTTTTTTTTTTTTTTTTAAACAATACTATGATCTCCTTTCATTAGGATCCCCCACACACCAAGGAGCGCACACACCCCAAAAAAGGGTAGACCAGGTAAAGAATAACCCCAGCGGGCAAAGAGAAAAAGATACATAGGATGAATCAATCAGATAAACACGGGCCATCGTGCGGCCAAGGAACAAAATAAATCAACATGGCGACGCCCAGGTCGAAAAAGATCAGGGCGCGCACCAAATAAGGAGAAAAATAGAACCCGAGATAAAAGGGGCAAATAACGAAAAGTTAAACATAAATTAGATAGGCCGACACTTCCTCATCTAAATACTCGACTCATTCATTAATTCATTCATTCAGCCATAGGAACCAATCGCCTCGAGGGCAGATAACAGTGACAAATGGTGCGAATAGATCAATCCAGTCAACTCGTAGAGTGCAATATTACCTAACATCAATGAGGCCAAACGTCAATAGTAGTAGAATGACAACAGCACATGTCGTGGCTTCAAGGCCACGCGTAGATCTGCCACAAACATCGCTGTGTACGGCCATAATAATTCGACGGCCGACACACAGATCATAATTCCAAACGAGAGCAAAGACGTCTCATTGAGAAATTCATTATAATGCACAGAGACTCAGATTATGAATGCACCACTATTATATCAACAACACACTCTCACACACGCCTTCCTCTCTTCGAGTATCAAGACGGGTTACGGTCGGCCAAAAAAGGGAGAAATACAAATACTAAATGGTACATCACCCACAATAACAAGCATCAGAACACGTTAATCGTGCAGCGATCAGCACGGTTTTAAACTTACGATACATCCATTTGAAAAGCACTAACATAGCTCCTGTGTGTGAGGGTCCCATATTATTATAAGCCACCATCCTCAGAACAGAATATAAACCAAGGAGAAGATAGTTAAAGACTTAGTCGAGAAAAGATCATTAATGTTCTCGACAGAGGGGGCTGTCCTCTATCGATTAAAACCGGAAACACATATAGTAACAGGTCGAAACCAATTCAGTGAAACATTGGTAATAAATTATGGAAACCATGCTGGAGCAGCATGTTTCACGTCTGTAGTTAGTTTTTTTGAAATAAGCGATATATCTCCTAATCAGCTTAAAAGAGTACTGGCGAGATTGTTCCATTTTTATCATAGGGCTAAGGACCTATTGTCTCTGAAATTACAAGAAGATCATGCTAAGAGGTTAGTAATTTAGTTGACCATCTATCAAAAATGTCAAATAGATTTAATCAATTGTTGACTGGGGCAGCTGCTCCCAAAACTGACCAAGCCCCTGTGATAAATATAGCGACTGAGGAGGATTCTTCAAAAATAGTAGAAAGTAGAAAATCTGTAGCAACTCAACAAATATCAACCCCGTTGGAAAATGAGTCGGGTCATCCGAAGCAAATCCCACCCTTCTTTTTGAATAATGCTGTGTCTGAAGCCTCTCAACCCTCTAGGCCATCAACAATTATGTCACCCTGTTTTAGCAGTCTGCCCCATCCACTGGCTATGTTGCTTAGGGGAATTTCTAAATTTTCAGTAAACTCCACCAAAGATGTTATTTCATTTCTCAGGTTCCTTGTGGAATTTCAAGATCACGCTCTAGTGTTTTCCCTCTCTCACTCTCAAATTCTTCAAATTATGTACCCATATTCTATAGGCGTCCTATCGGACAAGATAGTTAAGGCTATAGCGGATAGATCAACCCTAGAAGACTTCCATGCTCACCTTTTGGGAAATTTCATTCCGGCTAGGGCAATGTCATCTTTAATTCAGAAGTTCTATTTTAGGGTACACCGTCTGGGCAAAAATTTTGCGGATTACATCCAAGATATCAAATTTTATACCCGAGTGCTCGCCCTGCATTTTTCGGAAGACCAAATAGTGCAAACTATTTTTGAAAGAATCTCACAACCTTATACATCTTATATATGTTTTGAGTCTCGTCCCCAAACCTTGGCAGAAATAGAGTCTATGGCTGTCTCAGCCGAAGGAGTGCGTTATGCCGACACCTTAAGAGTTGCGAAGGAACACCTCCGTCTTCTAATAATTTTCGGCCTTTACCTCGGCGTCCTTTCGCCACCCGTAAATGCTACGCTTGTGGGTTGACGGAACATCTACGTAACAAGTGGCCATTGATTAAATCGAGTGGGACAAATAATGGAGCAGGGTCATCACACGGATGTTTCAAATGCGGCTCTTTTACTCATCTAGCCAAGAATTTCCCTAATGCTAATAGCACCACCTCTCACTCAACTTCTAGTGCAACCTCCACGAACCCCAATAATAAAAAGTGACTAGTGTCATCGGCTGAGTCGGCATGTTCATCTTCCCAAGGCTTAGTCCCTGTTAAACCCACCGAAAACTCGGGTAAGGGTGAAATTTATTCTGATCCATCATTTGAATGCCCTAAAGAAGGCCTCAGAATTGCGGGGGGGCCTCCGCACTTGTACCTCTTCCTAAAATTGAATTGAATAGTGAACCAGTCACTGCTCTATTAGACTCTGGGAGTGTTTGTTCTATTATTTCGGCTGAATGGTATTCCAGTTTAAAGACTGTTTGTAAATTTCCTAAATATTGTTCATCTTCATTCCAATGCGTTGCGGCTAATTACTCTCCATTGGAAATTTTAGGTGTCATCTTTGCCAAAATTCGTATTTCTAAATTCACCTGGAAAATAACATTGTTTGTGGCTGAACACTTGTCTTGCCGTGGATTTTTCGAGCTGATTTCATTTCTTATACCGGTCTGGTGCTCGACATTCAGAGCAAGTCGTGCACCTTCAAATTTGCTAATAATTGTAAAATTCCTTGGCTCAAGTGTAATTCTGTATCATGTTCATCTGTTTCGCCTACCCTGGATGAGATGTTAATAGACCTTAGACATCTACCTGAGGAGCAGGCTGAAGGTATTCGTAAAGTGTGTCAGTCGTTTCCAGATGTTTTTTCTGATAATCTTTGTGTTACTGACCTTATCAAATACAAGATTGAGGTCACGGATTCGATTCCAGTTAGATTTTCACCTTATATGCTGTCTCCACCTAAAATGAATGCTCTTGAGGAAATCATCGATCAAATGCTAAAATATGGTATTATTCAACCTTCTAAGCTGGCGTATTCATCGCCCAATTTTATAGTGCCGAAACCCCAAGGCGGCTTCAGGCCTGTGAATTACTATAGGGCTTTAAATCGTAAGGTGCTGTTGCCATCTGTGCCCCTTCCTGATCTTCACTCTTGTTTTTCATGGTTTCGGAAAGCTGAGTTCTTTACCATCTTAGAATTTAATCAGGCGTAAAATCAGATCCCTCTAGCTGAAGAATCGAAACATCTCATTGCTTTTGCCACGGATTGGAACTTGTATGAGTACAACTGCGTGCCTTTCGTGCTCCCCAAGATAGCGTTTTCTCCGACATCAAATTTGAACACTTGTATTACTATCTTGATGATGTCGTCGTATTTTCTGAGACATTTGAAGATCACCTGGATCATCTAAAGGAGGTACCCAATCGCCTCCGTAAGGCCGGGTTGAGGGTCAAGTTATCTAAGATAGCTTTTGCTAATCTTTCTATGTCATTCCTAGGGCATATTGTGTCGCCCGATGGTGTTTCTATTGATCATTCCAGAACAGAGTCCATCCGTAATTTCAAACCCCCTAAGGATATCAAAGGTATTGCCAGGTTCATCTGCATGGTAAATTTCTTCAGAAAATGTATTCCTAACTTTGCTAACAGAGCGGCGCCCTTGAACTTGTTCCGGAAAGGCATCAAATTTGAGTGGGGACCGTCTCAACAAGCCCCTTTCGACGATCTGAAATTAGCTCTTTGCATCGCCCCTGTTCTCGCAATGCCAGATTTCTCAAAGAAATTCATTTTCCAAACCGACGCCTCACCATCGGCGGTGGCTGCTGTCCTTCTTCAGGAAACGGAACTCGGAAGGCGACCCTTCGCCTATGCTTCTAGGACATTGTCGGCCCAAGAGACCGAATATTCCATCTATGAACTGGAGGGTTTGGCAGTTTTGTTTGCACTAGAGAATTTCCGACTCTATCTGGAGCATGTCAAGTTCGACTTAGAAGCTGATAACCAAGCCTTAAGTTGGGTATTAGCTAGGCCGCGTCGTACTGGTCGTATTGCCCGGTGTTCCATCAGGATTTCTGCCTTCCATTTTGATGTGAGGCATATCCGAGGATATGAAAATGTTGTTGCGGATGGACTAAGCTGTTTTCTCATGATGTGGAAACCACCGAACAGGTAGATAGTTCTTCTGTTCTCACGCCAATACCTTCGGGCAATAATGCCATTCTAAATGTAGCCCGCATTTGTTTAGGGATATTGAAAAATATAAACGTGAAAATCCTGTGCTGGCTCCTATTTGGAAAACCCATTCTTCTGGGGGTACATATAGTCCCTTATGTATTGAGAAACGGGATTTTTTGTTGCCCGTCGAGGCATGACCAAAAGATTAAAGTAGTGGTTCTAGCTGTTCTTGTGCCTATGATCTTCACGTATTATCATGAGACCCCATTAGAGGGTCATTTAGGCTTCTGCAAAACTCGGCAAAAGATCGGAGAGATGTTCATTTGGAAAGGTATGGACGGCGAAATTCGGGAATTAGTAAAAGCTTGTGCTTGCTTAGTAAGCCCACCATGTCCACTAATCTAAGTCTATTATCTTCTCATCGACCGTTGCGCCCCATGGAGTGCCTATATATCGACTACGTCGGACCCTTCCCCCAATCAAAGGGGAATACCATTAAATTCATTCTGGTATGTGTAGATGGTTTCACTATATTTTGTGGGTTTTTTTCGACTAAGCTGGCAACCGCTCAGTCCACCATTACTTGTTTAAATACCATATTTGGCCCCTGTCAATACATTTTTCCGACAATGCTAAGACATTCTGGCTGAGCGGGTCAATCGTAATCTTAGACCTGCTTTAATCGCATTTCATCATGAAGATCATTCCAGGTGGGATACGTCCCTGCATTGGTTAGCCTTTGCTTTAAATTCAGTGGTTCATGAGTCCCATAAGTTTACTCCAGCTTCTCTTATGTTTAAATTTGTTCCTAACACGCCGCCCTCTAACCTTTGGTCGCTTAATGATGTATCACCAGAGACAATAGATCCCGATAATATTAGAGATCTATAGAAGAAGGCTAAGCACAATTTGAAGGTTTATCATGAAAGGGTTAGGGAAAGATATGATCGTGGACGGAGGCCCACCAATTTAAAAGTTGGAGATCAAGTCATGGTTGGGAATTTTGTTCCTGCGGGGAAGCTTGCCCCCAGATTTCATGGGCCGTGCATTATATTCGATTTTTTGACGCCAGTTATATTACTGGTAAGTAATCCAGCCACAAAAAGAATCTTTAGTGTTTACCTCTCCCAGGTGAAACCTGTATAATTGCATTGCTATTTTCGTTAGCCGCCCAATTTGTCAGAAGCAGAAGGTTATATCTTATTAATTCTTTATTTCTCCAATTGGAGGCCTTCTGCCCCAATGGTTTCATTTAATAAAGGAAATGACCTGTTATGTACGATCTTCCCCTCTGGTTTTCCTGCTGTCAATTTCTTGGTGGCGTTTACAAAGCCCCGTCTCCTGCATCCACGCATTGTTCACACACACACATCTCCACCAACGCCGCCCGCTCCTCTGCCTCTCAAATAAAGATCGTACTCTCCTATCTCAAGCAACAACACTTCTCTGTCGCCTAGATCTTACTGATTCAGTGCCCTCTGGCTGTCTGCCGCCGTACTGTAACATCTTGTTAGGGACACGAGAGAGGAGATAGGGTACACTTCGCTCTAGTAAGGCTTCCTTCTGAACGGCGCGCCGGAGTCCATCTTCCCGGCAAAGGCTGAAGTGCGGTGACCCTACCGCCAACATATCTGGGGACTGCACATGTATATCTCAACTGCGGCGTCCATCACCACGACTACCCCTCTCATACTAATGGGAGAAATGTATCCGAGGGTACTGTGGGGGGTCCGGGCGACCTCACCGGGGTGTCGGCAGCGGCGGCAGGTCTTACCGTCAAATCTTTCTACATGTATGTAACTTCAACGAACACAAGGACACTCTAAATTTGAATCTACAAATTTGTCTACAAATCAACTTCCAAAAAAACTTAGAAACTTTGTTTCTCAATTGGAAATTTTTCCTCAATATTTCCTCACTCCAAGGAAGACCATTTGGGTGGGTGAGGTCTGTACCGGGAGGTACACCTCAACCCCACGCATTCAAAATAAGCGCCTTAATGAACTCCTCTATCGGTCAAAAGGTAAAACTGATAATACCCGAACTTCTAAACTTAATCGGAAGATGTCACCACTGAAAAATTAAGGAATAGTGTTGTTAAATTTTCTAAACTGGCTGAATTTCTCCTTGTTTTGTTTTGCTATACATCAAGAAATTTGGACATTTTTCCACAGATGACACTACTAAGAAAACTATGATCATGCACTCTGGTGCAAGGTGAAATAACTTATAATTTAAAGAAGATTTTGTATCTCTAGGTTGTCCATAACTGAATCTATGTTCATTTATTATTGGATTGGCAACACTTCCTTTTCTTTCCGCCAGTTTTGAATCGGACCAATCATAAATTTAGGTAATTATTTTTCAACCAATCCCGTATTTCTTGTTCACTTTGAATCTGCCAATGAAATTAAGAGGGTGTGTCCTGATTAGTCTTGAATGATCTCGAACCTTCCCTGAGGGTATATAACCTGCGGCTTTTAATGTTTCCTTGTCAATTGATCATCGTCTGTATAAGTGTGTGTGTTAAGGCAGGAGGCGGGGCCGCCTCTTTCTTCGGTCAGCAGAATATCTATAAGGTAAAGGCCACATAACTTCATTCTTTCTTTCTACCTCCGCAGCTTTATTCGAGGGGAAGTTCCGAATTTTTAATTATGTAACAGTACTTTTTTTAAATGTAACTTTTCTTTTGGCTAATGTAAAAACTTCATTAAGTCTTTAACTGTAAATTGGGGATAGAGAGTGAGTTATCCTCTCGAGCTCCGCTTCATCTTGGTTTGAGGTTACAACGTTTTCGTAACTGTGTTCTCCTGTAATTTGTTAAGGTAATTTGCATGCGAGCCACCTGAGTAGTTTGAGAATAGCCTCTGTTTCATCGGCCGAGAGCCCTGTAGGATTTTAATTTTTTGTCATTATGTCGGAACGCAGTTTCGCCTCCATTCAGTTTGTGTTCGGGCCGTTTATTTAAGCTGTTCTTCTTCGCAAATACCCTGTATGTTGGGTACTAGATACCCCTGTATTAAGCAGTTCAGTTTGTAAATTGTGGCTTGAGAGGCCAAAGATTGTAAATTTTGATGTAATGTTGCCTTGAGCCTGAGGAACTGTAAAAGTAACGTGTGCCTCTGGAAGGCTAGATATTGTTTTTAGGGAGCAAGTGCTCTTGAATTAGAGTATTTCTGCCCTTAACTAAATAATGCCACTTCCATTTGTAAATTTGTAACCTAGGGGCTTGAAGCCCAGAATTGTCAAAGTCTGAATCCTAAATTTTCCAATTAATGAAAATGTTATTGTACCTGATGTTTAATTGTTATGAAGAATTGTTAAGTTTGAAGTTCTAAAAGAAATATAATTAAATTAATTTTGATATTGTAGATAGACCCATTCACTCCGGCACCTTCCTTAACCTCTGTCTGCTCCACGGGTATCCCTGTAACAGTTGGTATCTAATGAGACTGTGGATTTTAGTACCCGGCATGTGTCTTTCTGCGTTTTGCCATTGTACTCGGTTGCTCAGACAGTACTGTTTCATAACCAGAGTGTCGCGGACAACCTTTACTTATTTCGCTCGTGTTGTGATTATCTATCCCTTAGGTCATTCGTATTATTGTCAGACATAAAAACTTATCATATCCAACGTATCCAATCGCCGCACTATAAGTGATTCAAAGTGTGAATTATGCGTGTAACGTGCAAAATTTACTTACAATGTTGATAAATAGAGACATATCTAACTTATAAGGAATAGAGATACGACAAAAGTCATAGGACCAAAGTTGTAGATCACTCCAATTTGAACTGAGATTGTGCCATCCGCTTTGTGATAGAACTTACTGATTAGCCACGAAATACCTCGAAGCGAAGGTCTACACCGTCATTAAACTTGCCTCCATATTTTGATATTCTTCATAGATAAAAAGTAAAAAATTAAAGATCTTGGAAGTCTTGCGTCGGTTGCAGGCTAGTACGTATACTTTTGCGAAATTTCAATTTTCTAGCTCGTCTGGCAGATTGTTCCTTTCGTTGAATATCCAAATCTTCGATCTGCTATTCGAAATATTCCACGTTCAGATAGTTCACCAGTTTCTACTCCACCTCAGAATGATGGAATGAAAGTAGAAAATGAAGATAGTGCAGAAGTAGAAGAACCCAACAAGTGTTGCTCATCCCATGGCCCTGATTTTGAGGAAAAACTTGATAAACCGCACAGACTGAGTCAAGCGGAATTGAGTGATGTCATTCGAGACCTTCACTTAATATAGGACAAGGCAGGACATCTAGGGTTGAGACTACAGCAAAGGGTACCACAGTATAGTCAACGTGAGAGGGAACTGCTTCCTTTTTCAGAAGAAAACTATCATGTTTTTGCTGCGACGTCAAAGGTTTGATAAAAATTTGGATTTGAACCATGTTCCAACCGAATAGAGGCCATCCATACATGCCTGCAAGCCTAGTTTGAAAGCTGTATTACTTCACTATTCCTGTTGGTCATGCAATTCACATTGTACCGGGAGGTACACCTCAACGCCGCGCATTCAAATAAGCGCCTTAATGAAATCCTCTATTGGTAAAACAGTGAAACCGAAACTACACCAACTTAGAACTTTAATCGTTGTCTCCACGGAAATATTATGTAATTTTGTTATTGTGCAGTTTCCTAACCTGAGTGAATTTCTCTTTGTTTTGTTTGCCATTTCATTAAAAAGTTTGGACATTTTTCCACAGGTGACACCACTAAAAAACTATGATTATGCACCCTGGTGCAAAGTGAAAGAACTTATAATTTAAAGAAGTTTTGTATTTCTAGGTTTTTGTATCTGACTGATGTTCATTCATTCTTGGGTTAGCAATATTTCCTGTTTGTTTCCGCCAGTTTTGATCTAGCCAATCACAAATTTCTGTAATTAATTTTCAACCTCTTACAGGCTTGTTGTTAGATTCTGAGTGTTACTTAGAATTCATCCAATAAAATTGAGAGGGCGATGCTAGTTTAGTCTTGAATGATCTCGAACCTTCCCTGAGGGTTTATAAACTTCGGATTTTCACATTTCTTGGCCAATTGATCGACGTCTATCTGAGTGTGTGTGTGTGTTAAGCAGGAGGCGAGCGGCCTTTTTCGTCGGCAGCTGGAATATCTTGAAGGTAATGGCCACATAAATTACATCTTTCTTTTTGTAGCTACCTCCGCAGTTTAATCCGAGGGAAATGTCCGAATCTTTAACTATGTAACCTAATTTTCAAAAATGTAAATCATCTACCGGCTAATGTAAAAATTTCATAAAATCTTTAAGTGTAAATCGGGGATAGAGATTGATGTACCCTCTCGAGCTCCCCTTCATCTTGGTTTGAGGTGACTTTGTTTTGTAACGGTTTTCTGCCTGTAATGTGTTAACGTAGTTTCTATACGAGTCACCTCAGTAGTTTGGGAATAGCCCCTGTTTCATCGGCCTAGAGCCCCTTAGGTTTTTTTAGTGTTCATATCTAGGAGTGCAAGTATACGCCTCCATTCATTTTGTGTTCCGGCCATTAATTTAACCTGTTATGCTTATTTCACGAAGGCCCAGTAGGTTGGGTATTTAATATTCCTGTAAAAATAAGTTCCATTCGTAAATGGTGGTTTGAGAGACCCGAGATAGATGTAATGTTGCCTTGAGTAGGCACTTTGGAACCGAGAGCCTGTTAGCTCTTTTACAAATTTCGTAATTGTAACGAGTGCCTCTAGAAGGCTAGAAATTGTATTTCGGGAGCAAGTGTTCCATGAATTAGGGGATTTTTGCCCTTGAATAAATTTGTGCTCCTTGTAAATTTGAGCTGGGAGCTCTGAAATTGTGAAGCGAGGGGCTTGAAGCCCAGGATTTGTAAAAATACTAAAATTTGGATCTTTCTTGTCTTGTTTCTAGTTTGTCATTATATCTGATATATTATTGCGTTCACTCAGTGAAAGATTGTTAAGTCTGAAGTTCTAAGAGAAAAATATAACCTTTTACAATTTAATTCAATTCTTGATACTGTAGATAGACCCATTCACCCCTGGCACCTACTTTAACCCCTTTCTGCTCCACGGATATCCCCGTAACACACATGAAGGAGACTTATGCAAACATGACAGGCCTCCTCGGCGCAATAAAATACACTGAACACAGGTGGAAAATCTGTGGCGATCTAAAACTCATATCTGTACTCTTAGAAATGCAACTAGGGTACACAGAATACTGCTGCTTTTTATGTATGTGGGCCAATAGGGATAGAAAATCACATTACATTAGAGCAGTCTGGCCTAAAGAAATCTTAACTGAAGCGAGAAAATTGTTGTTGCTGAGCCTCTTGTGGACCTGAAAGATGTTCTTCCACCCCTACATATACAGCTCGGTTTGCTGCAAGTTTTTGTCAAAGGAATGAACCAAGAAGGGCAGGTCTTTAAGTACTTAAGAGACAAAATACCTACACTAAGTGATGCAAAAGTTATAAAGGATCCTGCGTTTGAACGAGTTTTGGAGGGGAAGGTAAAGAAAGCTTGGGAAGCTTTCATAGATTTTTAGGCAGCACAAGAGATGCTACACTCAGTTGGTGACAGTGCTTCTGCAAAAATACCATCAACTCGGATGCAACATGTCTCCTAAAATCCATTTTCTCCACTCGCACCTAGACATTTTCCCTCCTAGTTTTGGATCTGTCAGTGATGAACACGGAGAAAGTTTCCATCAGGATATTTCTGTAACGGAACAAAAATATCAAGGCCGCTGGATGAAGCAATACTGATCGGCATTTAGGGCAGTCGCCCAGGTGGAATATTCCCTATCTGTTGATATCCTAGCCCTTTCCTAAACGATTTCAAAGAAATTGGAAATTTATTGAATGTCTCCCTTTGTAAGTTATTCCAATCCCTAACTCCCCTTCCTATAAATGAATATTTGCACCAGTTTGTCCTCTTGAATTCCAACTTTATCTTCATATTGTGATATTTCCTACTTTTATAAACGCCATTCAAACTTATTCCTCTACTAATGTCATTCCACGCCATCTCTCCGCTGGCAGCTCGGAACATACCACTTAATCGAGCAGCTCTTCTTCTTTCGCTCAATCCTTCCCAACCCAAACATTGCAACATTTTTGTAACGCTACTCTTTTGTCGGAAATCACCCAGAACAAATCGAGCTGCTTTTCTTTGGATTTTTTCCAGTTCTTGAATCAGGTAATCCTGGTGAGAGTCCCATACACTGGAACTATACTCTAGTTTGGGTCTTACCAGAGACTTATATACCCTCTCCTTTACATCCTTACTACAACCCCTAAACACCCTCATAACCATGTGCAGAGATCTGTACCCTTTATTTACAATCCCATTTATGTAATTACCCCAATGAAGATCTTTCCTTATATTAACACCTAGATACTTACAATGATCCCCAAAAGGAACGTTCACCCCATCAACGCAGTAATTAGAACTGAGATGGCTTTTCCTATTTGTGAAACTCACAACCTGACTTTTAATCCCGTTTATCATCATACCATTGCCCACCGTCCATCTCATAACACTATCGAGGTCACCCTGCAGCCGCTCACAATCTTGTAACTGATTTATTACTCTGTACAGAATAACATCATCTGCAAACAGCCTTAACTCTGATTCCACTTCTTTACACATATCATTGATATATATATATATATATATTGCGCCGTCCCGGCTCCCTGAGAGGACGCATAAAATCCAGGCTAGCTTAATTACGGTCCGTTTGACTAATATAATCTACCATTTGTGCTATGAGTTCCGAATATGAGAAAGACATACCATACGGAGCCAAAGAAATCTTAAATTACACATAGAAACAACTCATATACGTTACTTTTTGAATTTCTTACGCTACCAAGATGTTGCAGCATTCATCCACTTAAATCTAAGTCTCTACGCTACGATACACATTGAAAGAACGGTTTAAGTTTTACATATCTTGTTTATTATATACTTGTTTCAATCCAAAGTTCGAACGTTATGCTATCCTCCCTAAAGAATTTCTAGTATAGGAAACTGTATGATCATATGATTATTTTTGTCCATCTCTAGCGAACATGGCCTTAATTTCTTAAATCTATCTACTTCTTTTACCCGAATGCATAATCAATCATTTTATTTCCTTTCTTAGCCTCTCTCCATATCAACATCTCAATCAACACTTCCACATTTCTGGCATAAGGAGAAATCGAAGAAATGTCAGTATCGGGTAAAAATACATGCAAGTGACGTTCATCTTGAATCTGCCGGTAATTGATACGTCCGGCACCCACTGTGCATTATATAAGAAATGCTATTCGAGTTAGTTATTTTTTTTAATGAATCAATTGAAATCTATCGCACTAAGTGCTTAAATCTTGACTGACCCAAAAATCAAGGACAGAATGTAATATACGGCAAATTATTGAAGTCCGTATAAACAATCATTTAACTGAACCTTGCTATAATTCAGCTCGTAATTAACAAATTTAAAAAAAATTATAAGTCCAAGATGTCAAACTCACCATCTTAGGCTTTTAAAGAAATGATCAAATCGAAATAAAGTGAAAAATTAATAGACTGAAACAATTAAGTTAAATGTGTTTGGGTAATTAAAACTTGAGTGGGTAATTAAAACATATTGGGGTAATTAAAACTTATTTGGGTGCACCCTAGCAAAGAAAAATATTTACAATATGATACCTTACAAGCTAAAGTGTAGATTGAGGGCGGTTTCAAGATATTCAGGACGCATTTTAGGCCTAAAACCATATCTCATGAATTGGAATCCTCCTCTGTTGCCTATGAAGTCTTTGAGTTAATTACTGGCTCTCACTCGGAGCTCATATTAATCTGCTGACCTATAATTATTCCTATCTCTCACAACATACCAATAGATACCTATAAATGTCAACTTGGGAGGATAGTTCCCTAATACTTCTACAAACAACTGATTTACAATTATGAATATTCATACTTCTTATTTCTCTTCTTCTTCTGCGTGAATATTGATAAGTCCTCTTTTAAATTAATGTAATTTTTATAAATGGTTCAGTAAGTACCAGTAAGTTCCACATACCATTCTAAGATCTGAATCTTCTCATTATTTTAAATTGAACATACGTGCGACATTATATATATTCTAACGACTACTCTACTAGTCTCTTCTAAAGTATACTAGTTAATGTGGTCTGCATTGTGTGAAGACTCGACCATAAGATACAATTCATACATCTTCAGTCAGTCATCAGTGATAGGATGTTGCCTAAGAAGTTACTACATTTCCTTTCGCCTGAGAATAGATTATAATTAGAAAACATCTGTGACATAGTGCATGTATCTAGTTCATCCTCCTAACTGAGACTTCATTGGTAGTACCAAGTATGTACGCTAACCAACAGGTGTCACTCCAATCCTACTTGAACTTTCTCATGCTTGCTCGTAAGGGAAATAGTACATATAAATGCTACATATTCATTTCCACTTAGTAAAAACTCAATTTAAAACCATTAAGTCCACTACTACATCACCGTGCTCATATTCACGAAGAATCAATAACTACTACCATTCTAAATTATCAATCTCATATCAACTTCTCTTAAAATAATCGTTATTGTACTTCCAAACCTATATTCGGTCTCCTTTACTAAATACGTGTCCACTCCATTCAATCGTGGCATCTGTTATTTTACCCATGGTTCATGGACATATTTCACGACATTATGACCTTAACTCCGTCATAACCTTAAATTATTGTAAACACATCTGTCTATTTAGCAAGCATATCCTACTGCTGGTTCCTAACTTGACATTCTTTGGTCATAACCAACGTATCCGCGTACCTAAATCTCTCTTTGACATAGCATACAATTCACTGTCACCTTAACGAACTCAGTATTTCACACTACATGGATCACATCTCGAAAGTAGGCTTTCATCACTGATTGACTACCTATCTATGGATTTGTCATTCATATACGAAGATTACCTATCCACCTTTGCTCTAACTCAATACACCACTTTCGTCGCTTCCTTATTTTGCATGGAACAAATTACCAAATCATATTACACTTACATATGAATATAAAACATTACTACACTAATTTCAAAGGAAGACTTATCTGAATTCAGCAGCTCCAGTCGTCGGCATATGTCCAGCTGACAGGACATAGGAACACGTCTCTTTTTACTTCCCTAGGTGAATGGGAAATACTGGCATGATTCTCCTCTGGGCTTAGTCATCTCTCGGCGGGCAACGTCACCCGACGGCACCCATTTGGGCAGTCTGGCCTATCATCTTCTTAGAACATCTTGCTCATCTCTGGACTAGTTGGAATAGAATAGCAAACAAAATCAATTAGCATTGCCATCATGAACAGCTGTGATAATCTGTTTAACGCGAAAGATTGTTTCTTTTGAAAGAGTTGATCTACTTGACAAATAATAATCTTGGGGTAGTATAATTCTAGGACTTGAAATGAACAGATTTTTCTCCTTTATCTTTCCAGGAGTTATTATAGGATTCCCACTTCTGTAGTTCTTTAACTCGGGTGATATCGAGTAATACGTCAGCAGAGACTGCCGTGACGTAAGCTTGACGTAGTTTATGTTTGAATTTCCACGTATCTTAAGGTTCGCGGAACAAAATTAACAATCTTCTGCTTGATCTGCGACGTAGCTTCCAATAAATCTGTTCTTTGCTTCTGCTGAAATGATCTCTCGTTGATACCCTCTTTAAACTCTGACGTAGTTGCTTTCCGTCTTCGATTCTGATTTAGAAGTAGCAATTCAATCTCGTTTTCTTATTTTTTTCTCAATAATTGTTAGTAACAATCTTCACATTCGTTCTTTTTCACTGCCTTCTAGATCTAAATTCTTTTCTCTAGCGCCTGAGGTGAATACTTTTGCTTTCGCTCGCGGTATCATTAGACATTTTGACGTTAATTATTCTCGGAGACCTGGACTCCATCTTTGTCCTTCTTACGGACGGAACTTCTTATAACAGTGAAATGGCACATTATATATATATGATATATATATATATGTTCCCCAAAAGGAACTTTCACCCCATCATCGCAGTAACTAAAAATGAGAGGGCTTTTCCTATGTGTGAAACTCACAACCTGACTTTTAACCCCGTTTATCATCATACCATTGCCCACCGTCCATCTCACAACACTATCCTACAAGTTGGGCTTCAGTGGAATAACCTTTCCTAAAACCGAATTGCCTTCTATATATATATATAAGAATACATAGAGGTCCAATAATACTGCCTTGAGGAATTCCCCTCCTAATTATTACAGGGTCAGATAAAGCTTCACCTACTCTAATTCTCTGAGATCTATTTTCTAGGAATATAGCAACCCATTCAGTCACTCTTTTGTCTAGTCCAATTGCACCCATTTTTGCCAGTAGTCTCCCATGATCCACCCTATCAAATGCTTTACACAGGTCAATCGCGATACAGTCCAGTTGACCTCCAGAATCCAAGATATCTGCTATATCTTGCTGGAATCCTACAAGTTGAGCTTCAGTGGAATAACCTTTCCTAAAACCGAATTGCCTTCTATCGAACCAGTTATTAATTTCACAAACATGTCTAATATAATCAGAAAGAATGCCTTCCCAAAGCTTACATACAATGCATGTCAAACTTACTGGCCTGTAATTTTCAGCTTTATGTCTATCACCCTTTCCTTTATACACAGGGGCTACTATAGCAACTCTCTATTCGTCTGGTATAGCTCCTCCGACCAAACAATAATCAAATAAGTACTTCAGATATGGTACTATATCCCAACCCATTGTCTTTAGTATATCCCCAGAAATCTGATCAATTCCAGCCGCTTTCCAATTTTTCAACTTTTGTATCTTATTGTAAATGTCATTGTTATCATATGTAAATTTCATTACTTCTTTGGCCTTAGTCTCCTCCTCTATCTCGACATTATCCTTGTAACCAACAATCTTTACATACTGCTGACTGAATACTTCTGCCTTTTGAAGATCCTCACATACACAGTCCCCTTGTTCATTAATTATTCCTGGAATGTCCTTCTTGGTACCTGTTTCTGCCTTAAAATACCTATACATACCCTTCCATTTTTCACTAAAATTTGTATGAGTGCCAATTATGCTTGCCATCATGTTATCCTTAGCTGCCTTCTTTGCTAGATTCAATTTTCTAGTAAGATCCTTCAATTTCTCCTTACTTCCACAGCCATTTCTAACTCTATTTCTTTCCAGTCTGCACCTCCTTCTTAGTCTCTTTAATTCTCTATTATAATAAGGTGGGTCTTTACCATTCCTTACCACCCTTAAAGATACAAACCTATTTTCGCATTCCTCAACAATTTCTTTAAACTGTCATTTTAAAAGTTTCATTGTTGTTGGCATATGTAACTAGAATGAATCGTTTTCTTTCGATCCGATAAAAGAAAATAATTCCAGGTATTGAATATCACAGAAACTAATGTTAATAAAAATTTTCTTTGTGATATTCATTTTTTATCAACCTTAAATTAGTAAGAATTGGCTCACGAAGTGAAAGAAACATTCAGATTTTTTTGTTGTACAGTGTAATATAGCATGAACGTATGGCATAACGGGATTCATAAATTCTCGGAGATTCAATTCCAAGTCATTACCATGAATAAATGGTATTCCAACAAATGTATCAATTACACGCATCATAAAATATCCACTAAATTTTTTAAACGATTCGGACATATAATTATTATTATTATTAGCAATCTAGAATTTAATTTGCAGAGTTAACTACACTACCATTATTGAGAACAATAACATGCAAGATGCAATATAATTTGAAAATAATGTTCAGAAGAAATAAACAATTGACGAAGCTTAAAGTGACAATAACTTAGGTTTGGGTAATAAAAAAAATCGATTTTCATATCACTGAATGTAATTTGGTGAAAAATGTTAACTCGAGATATGGCCATCTAAGTTAAGGTTAGAAGTAGGGCGTGACATCCATCTTATCAGTTGCTGTTCGGTTGGTGTAATTAGAGCAACAGTCTTGTAGATACCACCGTAAAACACAAACATGTTCACCCTGTAGCAGAGGTGATCAAGCCCATATATAGAGACTGGGATCGAGGCCCTGAATGCTGGGATCCGGAAAGATGCCTCAAAACAAAATTTGTGGGAAATGAAATTCTGACTACAGCTGTCCTGGATAGAGTTGCAGCCTTCAATGATGGAGCAGGTTCGTGGTGCTATGCCACTCCAGAGAGCCTTGATCTGAAATATTGTGACAGCCAAAAGGAAAAGATAACATTTGAGACAGCAAAATGAGAAGAAGATCGATAACGAGGAGCAAAAAAACAAAAAACAAAAAACAAACGAACAGGACTGTTTCGATTGCTTACAATGAACTGGTATTAAATCATGTAGATATTGCTTTAATTGCCATTTCCCACAAATGTCATTTTTATAGATAAGGTACATTTATTTCAGAAACTACTGCATCAATGCACTTGAAATTTTCACGGTATGTTTATAGGTTTATTTCCATTCATTTGACAAAAATAATTGTTGTACACTATTTATACAACTTCATAAAAATAACATGGTTTTTTTCTGCTGTCGGGAATTTCGACATTTAGAAAATTCTACAACGAAATTTTGAAACACTAGAAAAATAATTCTTCGTTGAATATACCTTATAGACCCTTCTCTCTCTCTCTCTGTGTGCCAAATTTAAACATTCTCGTTCTATAGTTAGCTCATAAAATGTACCTTTCTATAATTATTACGATCTATGACACCAAATATATATAATGTTGGTAAGAATGAAACACGTTCAATTTTAGGCATTAAACTCTTAAAATCTAGTACAGTGACTTTGGTTATCTATGAGTATAAATTGAATAAGTGGTTCTGACCAAAAGATTTTTTAAAAAATGTGAAAATCGATTTTTTCTACCCAAACGTAATTCAGTGCCACCTTAATATCACGAAATGTTGCGATAATTCTCAGCCATGTACTTGCCTTACTAGCAAATATACCCGTGCTTCGCTCCGATATTCTACATTGTATACGGATATCGAAGTAAAGTACTGTACATGCAGTAAGTAATACTTTTTAAAATTGCATATTTCTTAGCGTTACCCAGAAACGGCAGGAGGAGGTTGTCATACGTTGTTTCCAGTGTAAAGTGCGAATTACGGAGTTGTGGTGAAAACGGCAGGCTCACTTCCCTACTGCCATTCACAATCGAGCAGGTAAGTTTTCATTATAAAGGGAGACCCCATTATCTTCCTAGTGGCAAGCGCCCTTTCTTACTTACAGACAGATTAAAGTTGAGAATTTTTTACTATAATAGCAGGCACCTCTCCTACTGCCAGTCAAAACTGAGTTGTGCTGTGATCATTATAATAACGGGGGCCTTTTCTTAATGACAGTCATTTTTAGATGACTAAATTCGTTTACAATGTCGGTACAGTTACACAGTTACACTCCAAATCGAAGAAGAAGCCGGTGATTGGCTGAAAATAAATTACAGAAATTAGGGATTGGCTAGATTCAAAACTGGCGGGAAAAAAGGAAATATTGCCAATCCAAAAATAAATGAACATCAATCAGTAAAAAACTAATGAATACAAAACTTCTTTGAAATATAATTTATTATACCTCGCACCAGGGTGCATGATCATATTTTTTAGTAGTGTAATCTTTGGAAGAATGTCCAAACTTCTTTTTGGATAGCAAACAAAACTAGTAGAAATTCAGTCACCGAGCTCGATGGCTGCAGTCGCTTAAGTGCGGCCAGTATCCAGTATTCGGGAGATAGTGGGTTCGAACCCCACTGTCGGCAGCCCTGAAGATGTTTTCCGTGCTTTCCTATTTTCACACCAGACAAATGCTGGGGCTGTACCTTTATTAAGGCCACGACCGCTTCCTTCCCACTCCTAGCCCTTCCCTGGGTTGCGATCTCTACTTGAAAAGAAACAGTAACGTTAGACACGCCATCTTTAGAAATTGCGTTTCCTGTACTAATAATTACGTCGTATGAGGATGAAATTTTAATCTATATGTCTCACGGGCATGGAAATACTGGGGTATCGGTGTAACACTTTCCATTTCCGCTAGGGTATCTCTATAGAGTAATGGAATTTTCCCGGAATTAGAGTCGGATATTTTTTAATTGATGAATATTCAAACAAGGGAACACAAGAGTGTGCTGTCAGTGGTGGAGATACATCGGATGAAAGCAACGAGTGGCTTTCGGGAGCTCATTTGCAGCAGGCATTCTTTCTTATTATATTAGACATGTTTGCGAAATTAATAACTGGTTTGACAGAAGGCAGTTTGGGTTTAGGAAAGTTTATTCCACTGAAGCTCAGCTTGTAGGATTTCAGATAGAGGAGGCCAAATGGACTGTATTGCGATTGACCTATCTAAGGCATTTGATAGGGTAGATCATGGAAGACTACTGGCAAAAATGAGTGCAATTGGATTAGAAAAAAGACTGACTGAATGGGTGGCTATATTTCTAGACAATAAAAATCAGAGAATTAGAGTAGGCGAAGCTTTATCTGACCCTGTAATAATTAAGAGGGGAATTCCTCAAGGCAGTATTATTGGACCTTTATGTTTTCATAAATTTATAAATGATATGTGTAAAGAAGTGGAATCAGAGATGAGGCTGTTTGCAGATGATGTTATTCTGTACAGAGTAATAAATAAGTTACAAGATTGTGAGCGGCTGCAGGGTGACCTCGATAGTGTTGTGAGATGGACGGTGGGCAATGGTATGATGATAAACGGGGTTAAAAGTCAGGTTGTGGGTTTTACAAATAGGGAAAGTCCTCTCAGTTTTAATTACTTCGTTGATGGGGTGAAAGTTCCTTTTGGGGATCATTGTAAGTATCTACGTGTTAACATAAAAAATACCTTTATTGGGGTAATCACATAAATATGATTGTAAATAAAGGGTACAGATCTCTGCACATGGTTTTGAGGGTATTTAGGGGTTGTCGTAAGGATGTAAAGGAGAGGGCATATAAGTATCTGGTAAGACCCCAACTAGAGTATGGTTCCAGTGTATGGGACCCTCGCCAGGATTACTTGATTCAAGAACTGGAAAAAAAGCAAAGAAAAAAAAGCAGCTCGATTTGTTGTGGGTGATTTCCGACAAAAGAGTAGCGTTACAAAAATGTTGCAAAGTTTGGGCTGGGAAGACTTGGGAGAAAGGAGACGAGCTGCTCGATTAAGTGGTATGTTCCGAGCTGTCAGTGGAGAGATGGCGAGGGAGGACATCAGTAGACGAATAAGTTTGGATGGTGTCTTTAAAAGTAGGAAAGATCACAATATGAAGATAAAGTTGGAATTCGAGAGGACAAATTGGGGCAAATATTCGTTTATAGGAAGGGGAATTAGGGACTGGAATAACTTACCAAGGGAAATGTTCAATAATTTTCCAATTTCTTTGCGATCATTTAGAAAAACGCTAGGAAAACCACAGATAGGGTATCTGCTACCTGGGCGACTGCCCTAAATGCAGATCAGTAGTGATTGATTGGCAATGTTTGATAAACAGGAAGTCAATTCTCAAACTTCTTGTAGAACTTCGACACCTTACTAACTTGGTCGCCCTCGTACCTAAAACACATTTCACAGACAAAGACGCTGTTGGTTTAGGTGCAAATATAGTTGTTTAGTGAGACGCACTCTGAAACTCATTGTAAGGTCACAAAATATTAAATTTAGGAAAGGATGTCGACATTGAATTATTTTTCTATCCCTCTTTCATCTTACGACAAGGGTAGACAGTTTAAGAATCCGTAGATATTTTTGCTATTGATCGAATTACACCTAAAGTTAAACTATTTTTAAACCTTATTATAGAATGTATGCAATATTCATTGTCAAAAATGCACGAGTTTTGTATAAATCTGGTCTTTATTCACAGGTTTATGCCACAGGTTCACACAGTTAGTTTATGCGCGGTTATGGGTATATGACGTGAAAGACTCTGATAGGTCGGCCATTGAGCTGCTGGGCTTTATTACCAATTGAAGGATATAAATGGGAGGCCAGAGCTAATGTTCCTCAGTACAGCTGTCGAATCGCATCGTGTGTCTATCAACCACTAACGCCACACACAATGATGTCGCTGCATTGGGTGAGTCGCTTACTTATTTCTCTGAAACTGATATCAGGCTTGGTCGTGGAGTGGTGGCCATGCACACCAAACTCTCTGATACCGACGTTAGACGGTTCGAGTCCCATTGCTTCACCATCACAATGTTAGTATACAATTTGTAATCCCTAGATTTCGTGTCAAAAGACTGGATTATTTTCATACGGTGTGGGGCCATATGACGCTGTTGACTGTGAAAAATTTCATTCTTGAGCCGTTCGACACGAGTAGGCTACGTGCCGGCATCTTTGTCATACTATCACATATCACGTCATTCAGTAACTTCTCTGGAAGGGGAGACTCATCTCACCTCATACACGACCCCGTACAGGAAGGGGAGCAGGCCTGGTGCATGTCTCTGGGGATGCGGCCCCTACTTCAAAAGACATCACAAACACGCAGCCCACGAAATCTGTTCCCGACGGATCGTGGTAACACTCTGCCAGGGCCACCTTCTCCTTCTGGAAGGACCCGTGCCGCAGTTTCGACCCTACAGCGGTATCCCTCACGCCCATAAGCTGCCAGTTCACGTCCTCTAGGCATGCTGGGTTGCGATCGCTCCCTGAAGAGAGACAGTAACGCTAGACACGCCATCTTTAGGAATGGCGTTTCGTGTACTAACAATTACGTCGTATGAGGTTGAAATTTTAATCTATATGTCTCACGGGCATGGAAATACTGGGGTATCGGTGTAATACTTTCCATTTCCGCTAGTGTATCTCTATTGAGTAATGGAATTTTCCTGGAATTTGAGTGAGATATCTTGTGAATGATGAATATTCAAACAAGGGAACACAAGAGTGTGCTGTCAGTGGTGGAGATACATCGGATGAAAGCAATGAGTGGCTTTCAGGAGCTCATTTACAGCAGACACCAACCTACACAGTTACATTCCTGGTAATTGCCGTCCCTCCACACGTTATTAATAGTACATTATTCTGTGCATGTAGTAATGGTTCTCCTCCCGTCTCTTCGGACGCTCAGTCTACCGCAATAATTAGCATCACACTGGACACCGTCCTAGTGCCGTACCCGTCATCGGACGTTGGCGATCTTAGGCTTGTTCTTGTCTGTTCCCCAGTCAAGACGTGTGGGGTTCCCATGATCCCTCCTCCCTCGATCTCCCGTTGTATAATTAATAGGAGGAGGGCGTCCCATGATATGTGCACAGTGGGAGAGCTTGTTGATCTTAGGAGCCCTGCACAATTCTAACTCCTCTACCCAGCAAACCACGGGAGACCCACATTTCAAATGCTCCTAATCTTTCCTCACAGTCCAGAACACTGCTCCGAACGCCACAATGCGGGACAGACAGCACCGTGCTATCCTGCACCTGCTCCCAGCGCTCGTCTATCCTCTGTATCGGAGCTCCATTGACCACAATAATGTATTACGTCTTCTTTAAGCTCACGTTTAGACGAAGGTTTCCACATGTTTCCACCACTTTCGACAAGACCTGCTGCATGTCGTCAGTCAATTTCTACAGCATTCCTTCATCAAAGAATATGCGTACAAAGTGTGGTAGGAGGCCACGGTGATGGTGCTTAGGTCATAACACTTTAAAGACTATTCCTGACAATTTTCATGTATAGAGTTAGTATGTTCATCTCTCCACTGACAGCTAGTTTCCAATGTTTTCATAACACTACTAATTGTCGGACTCGACCCAGAGCAAATCGCGCCCTCCTGTGTTATTGTTGAGTCAAGTAATCCTGGCGAGTCGCGTATACGCTGAATGGGTCTTACCAGTGACCTATGCGCCTCTGTTTTACATCCTTGCTGCGACCCCTAAGTACTGAACTTGTGGTGATCCACATGCGCTACTTTCACAACACGGTAATTAATATACAAGAAAACAGCGGGATCAGAATATGAGCAGACAATGCTTTCTGAAATGTAGACAGTCACACGCTGTTTCGCCCTGTTAATTGGCCTTACATCCGTAAAGAGCGCTGCAGTCGCTTTGTCCTTGCTTGAACCCTGCTAGTTGGTCCCCTTCCTAAACACAAATTTAATTCTATCAGACCAGTTTGAATTTTGAAATTGAAATTGTGTGCAAGATAACCGTAAAGAATGCTTTCCTCAGCTTCTGTTCATCACATGTCAAGCTGACTGGCCCATAGCTATTCTCTTTATGTTTATCACCTAATCCTTTGTACACTGGGGACTCTGTAGAAACTCTGAATTAATTTGGTATAACTCCTTCATGCAAACAGTCAAGTAATGCTCCAAGATAAATAGGTAGTTATGGCCAACTTTGACACATTTACAGAAGATGTATCGTAGAATACTAGAGGAAAAGTTGTAGGTATTACTGGCATTTATGTTCACTGTTTCGAGACTGAGGCCTCGTAAACTTGTCTATGCTGTCACTTGTGTAAAATATCCTGAACCGTCAGATATTCTAGTAGTTTGACTTTCTGGGGCAAGATGTCCCTAGCATCGATTTTGTCCTGCCCCTGTTGATAAAAGCACTTCATCAAGGTGGAAGAAAATTAGTATTTTGAAGTTGGGTAACCTATCGGCAGTAAGTTTTCTTTTAACCATTCAGAAGTTATCAAAAATAATATTATTTTAATTAGCCCATAAAATGATTGAATTGTGTGTGTATCATCTGATGGCGGATTAAGGTGGAAGAGCAGTCTGAACATGAGCTAATTAACAAGGTATGGCACAACATTAAATATGTCAAACTTCTGGGTGTGAAACTCGGGAAGATCTCGATGTTTTTTTTTTTGCTTTACGTCGCACCGACACAGATGTATCTTACGGCGACGATGGGATATGGAAGAGTTAGGAGTTAGAAGGAAGCGGCCGTGGCCTTGATTAAGGTACATCCCCAGCATTTGCCTGGGTGAAAATGGGGAACCACGGAAAACCATCTTCAGGGCTGCCGACAGTGGGGCTCGAACCATTACTGGATAGTGGCCGCACTTAAGCGACTGCAGCTATCGAATTCGGTTTTCGAAGTTTTAGTAAGCATGTAACTGTCAGGGTGTCCGTATTTCTCTAAAATTCATGTAGGCCTTACCCTCTTTCCTTAATTCAGAGAACGTAACCACGTAATAAGTAATGATGTGGGTAATACACTCCTTCTGCGTTAAGGGTCTGTGATTCAGACAATTGTGAATAACGTACGCTACTGCCCCAACAGAGCGCGTATTGTAAATAATTGTGAACTAGAATCGAGGGTTCGAGTCTTGTCTGATGTAAAACTAGAAGCTACAGCTGCTTCCAATTCTGTGTATTTTTGTAAACCCAAATATAAAGTGAACTTCGGTGTTCGAGGCCGGACCTAGGTAATGTCCTCTGGAAGCTGCGACTTCTCCTCGTGAAGAATGTGTTTTCGATTTGTAAAGGCCTATGGGTCATCAGACTGTGATAGAGCGGAATATTCGGAATAGACTGTTTTAGCAAACATTGCTTGCGCACCCATTACCCGTCACGCAATCTGCTACGTGGAAATAACTACAATCCATGCTCAGTGAGAATACAGGACGAGTTCTCCGTGCAAGCCACTCCTACCTAATTACTTGGACTAGACGGGGCTGAAAACGTACTGTCCATAGTTTTCAAGGCTCCGTTTTGGAAATATAGGCCAAGACAGGGAAGACATGTGGCAAGGGATGTGAAATGGTCAGATCATTTAACAAAGAAATTAAGGCCTTAAATTAATAATAAGAATGTTATTTGTTTAACGTACCACTAACTACTTTTTAAGGTCTTCAGGGACGCCGAGGTGCCGGAATTTAGTCCCCCAGGAGTTCTTTTTACGTGCCAGTAAATCTTTCGACACGGGGTTGTCGTATTTGAGCACCTTCAAATACCAGCGGACTGAGCCAGGATCGAACCTGCCAAGTTGGGGTTAGAAGGCCAGCGCCTTAACAGTCTGAGCCACTCAGCCCGGCGAGGCCTCAAATTAGCATGTAATGATTCAACATAAGATTTCATAACTTTCCAGTATAGCTGTTTAAAAGTTCGGTTACTTTAGGACACAAATAACTACTGAAGTATTTGCTAGCTACGCTGGTGTTTACTGTTCCGGGGTATTTGGGGATCGTAGAGGTGAAAGAAGGTGCCGGGTGAATGGGTCTAACTACAATATCAAAGTTAATTTAAAACTTTAACAAAGGTTATATTTCTTTAGAATTTAAAAAATCAACAAATAACAATACAACAGGTACAATTAGCAATTTTGGAACAAGTCAATGAAAATACAATATTGGTGAATTCGACAGGTCCTGGGCTTCGAACCCCTCGCTTTACAATGCTTCAGCTCCAAGCTCAAATTTACATGTTAAAGAAGACCACTTTAATAAAGAGCAGAAATCCCCTAATTCAAAGAGCACTTGCTGTTAAATTTGCAATATCTAGCCTCCCAGAGGCATACTTTACAATTACAAAATTTGAGAAAGAGCTAATAGGCTCTCCGTTTCCTTTCAGCCTCCTCGAGGCAATATCAGAAATCGTACACTCTCTGGCCTTCCATGGCCCAACTTACAATGTGAAACAGCGGTATCTTGTACCCAACCTACAGGGCCTTTGCGGAAAAGAACAGGTTAAGTAAAATGGCCCAAAACACAAACTGAATGGAGGCGTTCAGTGCTCCAAGATAGTGAAAACTTAAAAACCTAAGGTGCACTAGGCCGGTGAAACAGGGACTATTCCCAAACTACTGAGGTGACTCGTATAAGGGTAAACTAATATATTACGGAAAGGAAGAAGAACAGTTACAAACGTAGTCACCTCAGTCCAAGATGAAGGGGAGCTCGAGAGGGTACTTCACTCTCTATCCCCGATTTACAGTTAAAGATTTTATGACGTTTTTACATTAGCCGTCAGAAGTTACATTTTCAGAAAAGTATGTTACATAGTTGATGATTCGGACCTTTCTCTCTGGTTAAACTGCGGAGCTAGCAAGAAAGAAAGAAAGAAAGAAAGATGTTGTGTGGCCATTACCTTGTAGAAGCTCTAGCAGCTGACGAAGAGGCCTCGCGCCTCCTGCTTGACACACACACTCCCGATCAATTGGCCAAGAGACGTGGAAATCCGCAGTTTATAAGCCCTCGGGGAAAGTTCGAGACCATTCAAGATTAAACTAGCCACACCCTCTCATTTTATTAGGTAATTTAAAAGTTGCATACAAAATCGGAGAAGAAGGCTGTGATAGGTTGAAAATTAATTACAGAAATTTGGAATTGGCTAGATTCAAAACTGGCGGAAAGAAAGGATAAATGTTGCCAACCCAAAATAAATGAATATCAATTAGTAAAAATCTTATGAATACAAAACTTCTTTAAATCAAAAGTTCTTTCACTTCGCACCAGGGTGTATGATCATAGTTTTTAGTAGTGACATCTATGGAAGAATGTATAAACTTCTTGATGAATGGCAAACAAAACAAGTAGAAATATAGTCAGTTCAGGAAACTTCACAATAACAAAATTATATCATATTTTAGTGATGGCATCTTCTGAGTAAATTTATAAGCTGGTCTAGTTCCAATTTCACACTTTCACTAGTCGAGGAGTTCTTTTAGGCGCTAGATTTAAATGCGCGGCGTTGGGATGTACCTCCCGGTTCATTTACATTTTCATGTTCACCGCTATTCCGACGTAGATTTTTTAGCGAATAATACAAACATATATTATTACGGTCTAATCTTTTCATGGAGATCTATCTGTCGATACTAAGTCTCTGAGGTTTTATGACTTGCAGACGATCACTGAAGACACTATTAGCAACACTACTGCACGTTACAAGAATTATCACATACCTTAGCGATCGGTAATCACAGCCAGCAGGAATATCTGTTATTCATGCTGAGGCCTGTGTTTTGCCCTTTCACCGTCTGGTCCCGATGTCCTGCCTCTCCGCAGTAGCTGCAGTGGGGGAGGGTGTCGAATCCACTTCTTTGGGGAGAATTTTCTCGGAGTTGGTGCTTTTCTCTTCTGAGCCTTACTTGTACTTTTAGGCGTTGCACTTTTTGAAGGAGAAGATGATGATGGTGTGATTATTGGCAGAGGAGGAGAAACAGAAGCCGGCTCCATAAGATTAACACTTGAGATGATTGGTGGTGGCGTTGCTGGAGCAGTGAAAAATGTTACGCGGGACATAGTATACCTCTCTTATGTTCTGATACCAAATGAGATACGTCTGTCTATGGATGCTAAGTCCTTGAGGTTTGATGACTTGCGGAAATCAGGCGGCGATTCTTCCGGAAGGATGATGTAGAGTACTTCATCAAAAACTATGCATTTCTCTGTCAGCACTTCACCAGGGAGCTCTTTCGTATACATGAAGTGATGTATGTGGGTTATTTATGCAATGTCTTCCATTCCAGCGTGGAACTTGTTTTCTCACTCATAAGTAGGAACTGTTACATTTCTGGATTCTGTGCCATAGCGACAGGAATAATATAGCTAGAAATCTGACAACTAATACGGGTGACAACAGTTACATCTTCAACAACTGCACTTTATTTCGGAATGCTCTCTTGAAGCATCCAAAATACAAATCAGGATGAAAGTTCCTGGGTCCCACTGGCAAAAATTAAATTTTGCAACTGCTGGTCTTCCTGCCCTAACTCTCCATATGAGGTATCTCATTAAGGCGTTATTATTTTGCCCGACACAGTTATCAGCATGGAGTTCTAAATGCTCCTCACCTAATGAAAAAGACATGGCATGACAAGGGATAAGACCCGCAGTACAAGCTTCTGGACAAAACAAATTTGTTAAGTGGTTCACATGCTAGCCTGTAAGAAAGGAAATGGGTCAAACTCGTTGCGGATCGTATGGTGAGTGCACTTGTTGGGCAAAATCAAAAGTATAATGCGTTGAGCCTACAGCTATGTGGCGCAAGAGACAATCAACTCTGATGTTTTCTTTTTTTCCTCCTCATCAGAAATTAACAGTTTTGCTATTACAGTCTGATTTCTTCTACAAGTCATACACACATCAGTCTTTATTTTCTGAACTACTATGTTACTGCAAATTGTACGCCAGATTGAATACCAGGACGAGAGTGATACAGGAATTCTCTCTAATGATTTACAACTGAAGAGTATAATGTGTGAACGTACTTCTTAGTCATGTCTGTTGGGAGAAGCATCAGATCACTTTTCCGCATTGTAGGGGCCCGGCCTGGCATGACAAAGTGCATTTTGTTCACTGAAATTGTTTTACGACCATCAAAAGGAATAGATTTTATCTGAGAAGTCTTTAATACGTTTCGGTGAATTTTGGGCTACAACCTTTCTTTCTTGAATTGTTCCTTTAAATTCTTTATCTACTTAGAGCCACAAGCGAATACAAATTGAAAGAATGGCTGACACACCTGCCCTTTGAAGTGATACATTGTGTAACTATTTTTCCTGTCATATTTTTTCTCTCAGTAGCTGTCGTCATTGGCTGGTTTTGTACTAATGCAGTCATCTCACCTATCATTAATATGTGGTGGTGATTGACATGTTCTCCCCAATTGTAATCCGTTCCTGACATTCTACTCTGGAAGAATGGATGAAGCCACAACACTTGTTTACAAATTCTTTAACCTCCTCCGTACATTTGGAGACTGTTTGAACTTTGGGAACATCATGTATCCTGAAACTCGTCTGTTCAGAAGGTTCACTTTCCTCACCACAATTTTCACTTTCAAAGTCACTCTCAGGAGATTGTTTTAAAGCTTTCATTTGGTGCATCATTAGTCCCTGACACAGTGAGAATTATTACTGCTTACTTTTTAACCGAATATATTTTAATGTTTTAAAAGACTTAAATTCACAACTATACGAATAATAAGGAGAGAGTCACACTACGAAATACACCGGAATACTGCATCGGTATCGGAAATTTTGGGAGAAGACTGGATGTTTATGCCGAGGTAGGCTTTATTCACCATAGGATAAGGTATCCGAGTAATTTTATCTTATGTTCGCGCTGCTAAATGAGCGCGAGGGAGTAAGTTTGTGGAGCCTCGCTTACGATGCGAAGAGTGGTCCCTTTCCTTATCCTCGCACATACATACTTAGAAGTAAGTTCATGAAGCTCTCGTTACGATAATTAACAAATAATCAGGACGAAGTACATTAATCCTGTGCGAATACCTAAAACTGTGGAGGGAAAGAGACGATTACTTTACAAAGGAAAATGTTTTGCGCAGTGCTTTGGTAACTGACCACCAAAGTTTTCAAAGTAGGCTGACGATTTAAGGTAATGTGTTTGTTTGACTGAGGGTGGACAGCGAATGAACCTGAAGTCAGTATTCTGCTCTAAACTACCAAATTTTCCATCATAACCTCCTTCAGGAAGTCATATTCGTCATAGTTAACTTCTGAACTCTGTACTTGTTCCAGATTCTTTTGCCCCTGACACTAGCAGTTTCACTGGCAGGAACATATCAGTATTCATCACCCGTGGATTCGACATTGCACGTTACTGTTCGTGGAGAGAAGGACGCCCATAATAACTGGAAGATAACGGTAACGTATATTCTCAAATACAAAGTTCTGCCCCCGTGTTGGATGGATAAAATTGTGTGTGATTAACTTGGTGTTTTGTATTCAAAATATGTGCATGTGCCACTCAAATTGAAGCCAACTTTGAAACCACAGCAATACAGTTCGCGGAAATAATCTAATAGGTACGTGATATCAAAATGTATCAAACCCAGACCTGCTTTTCGTGTGCTAACCACTGACTACTTTAGTAAGGGACAACGAATTGCAGTGAAGTAGCACATTGCAGAAGTAATTACTCACATTTCTTGTGTAACTGAAGGAACAAACGTGCATTTAAAATTATATCTGCCCTGTACCTAATCTGTTTGAACGAAGTCAAGCGTCCTGCTAGTTAGCGATCTCGTCACGGGATGCGCTAGAAATTAGTAGTTATAGTTCACAGACACTGTGACATTTCACACAGGTTGCCTTTGTGACAAACAGCATATGTTTAATTTGTTAAACAATATCGGTACTACAGAAATTGTGGAGATATGCAAAATAGATGAGGGAGAAACTAGTACTTTCCTTTAGCAAATCATTCAAGGAACATCCGTGTGGCTGGAAATACCTCCCCGCTTTAAAGTCTCACAGTGCAGATGGAATCCTTGAGAAGAAACTGTAACGTGAAACACATCCGACCTGTGTATTTCCGTTCTATCGTACATTCTTTGGTGCGCCTGTTTAATTTGTGCATTCTACAATTATTTAAAAGTGTGATATGTAATTATTGCGCCGTGGCTGAGATGAACGCTATTGGTCCCTTGGAAATCAGTACTGGCGCGCATGCGCTGTATGTTCCTCCCTGCACTAGAGTTCTGTCTGGATGTGTGCACGTTCGGCGGAATGGAGGAAAACCTAACCGATATTTAAGGCAAAGCCTTAATTTCTAAATGTTGGAAATTATTTTATTTTCTTCGTTTTCCTTCCGTGTGCATAGTAGTGGCGTGGGTTATTATTTGCTTACGTCTGTGTGCCGGTCTTCAACTGAGTGCTAGGTGAAGGTTTAGATTACTTTGCTAATATTCATACAGGCTGATGTAAGTAGTGTCAAATGTTTTAAATATTTGGAACTGGAATTGTACTATCGGTTTGGTTTATTCAAGAAAATATTACCTTAATCGCCCCATATGTGCATCATGCCATTTACGATGCCACCTCACATTAAATTGCATAACCACGATTTTGCCCTCTGTTAAATTTAATGTTAATGTGCAATTTGAATCATACAATCTAATATAATTACTATTATTTTTATTATCTGTATCATGGCGGTTGGTAGAGAGTTGAAAATTGATTCTCCTAACTGTTAAATTTTCTTTTCTTAAGCGCTCACCAGAACAATTCACATCCCTGTTTTCTCTCTTCTTGATTGTGTACTCTGTAGCCTTGCGTGTAGCAGCATTACAGTTCGTGCGTGACTTTGTTCTGTAGTTTTGCTGGAACGCTCATATTTTCCATTAAAATTTTATGGTCGTATGGGGAATATTTAAGTAGGCTATGATATTTAAAAATTTTATTTTATTATAAAGCATAACTGGCTTACATTAATTTCAATTCTGGACGCACTGTGCGTTGCAGAAGTAATGTGGCCCTGTTATCGTGTTTATTACAATTATTGCAATTGTAATGTGAGCTTTGATTACGTTGAAACAAATTTCAAATTCATTTATGTAGATTTATTTGATCCAATTAACTTAAATTCAGTTATCAGGAGGAAACAATTGTTGCAGGCCAGTATTTCATATTTACTTAAGAATTCTTTCGGTTATCCAAAAATTAGTATTTTCTTTAACCTTTGTTAAAATGGATGACCTATTCAAATTCTTCCAGTTTCAAGTCATTGTAAGTTAAATATATTTCTGTTTCCGCCTTAAGAAAGTCTCGTAGCATTAGTGACTTGTGAAGTGTAAATTTTTATTTGACACTGGCCTTTTACCTCTAAATAATTTAAAGGCACCTTCCATATTTTGATTATGCAGCTTACTGCACCTAAGGTAACTAACATTTGTTTCCTGTTCTTGTATTTGATTGTTTGGACAGTGTTGGTTTTGAGTGTCCTCGGGACGTTGCAGTAAGTTGCTACAACATAGTAGTAAGCTGCATTTATACTTCGTAGACTCCGTAACATTTCACACAGGTTGTCTTTGTGGCAAGCAGCCTATGCTAGGCCCGCATAGAATTTGTTAAACAATATTCATACTACACTGGTTGTGGAGACATGGAAAATGCATCAAGGAGAAACTAGTCGTTTCCTTTAACAAAGAAACATCCGTCTGGCTGGGAACACCTCCCTGGATACGCTCCCTGCTTTACCGTAAACCCTCCTAGGTGTTCTCAGCTCAGATAGAATACTTGAGAAGAAAGAACTCGGTGGATATCGGGATGCCACTTTCCTGAGATTCAAGAAGAGGTCCACATAGGTTATATCCACTGCTAAACTGAGTGGAGGCGTAAGGAGTATTAAAGCCTAGCGTTACCTACTGCTAACTGCATGGAGCAGTAACTAGTAGTCCAGTCAGGTCATACCTACTGCTACACTGCACGGAGCAGTAACAAGTAGTCCAGTCAGGTCATACTTACTGCTACACTGCATGGAGCAGTAAAAAGTAGTCCAGTCAGGTTATACCTACTGCTAACTGCATGGAACAATAACAAGTAGTCCAGTCAGGTCATACCTACTGCTACACTGCATGGAGCAGTAACAAGTAGTCCAGCAAGGACATATCTACTGCTAAACAGCCTGGGGCTGTAAGAAGTAGTACAGCCTTGTGATATCGACTGCTAAACTGCCAGGAGCCGCACGGAGTAGTCCAGCCTGGCGCTTTCTGGTGCTAAATTTTCTTGAGCCATAAGAAGTATTACAAACATGTTATATCTACTGCTAAACTGCTTGGGGCCGTAGGAAGGAGTCCAGTCAGGACATATCTACTGGTAAACTGCCTAGGGCCGTAAGAAGTAGTACAGCCATTTGTTATCAAATGCTAGACTGCCAGGAGGCGCAAAAAATAGTCCAGCTTGGCGATATCTACTGCTAAGTTGCATGGAGCCGTAGGAAGTAGTCCAGCCTTGCGATATCTACTGCTAAGTTTCCTGGAGCCGTAAGAAGTAGTCCAGCCTGGCGATATCTACTGCTAAAATGCCTGGAGCCGTAAGAAGTAGTCCAGCCTGGTGATATCTACTGTTAAAATGCCTGGAGCCGTAGGAAGTAGTCCAGCCTGGCGATATCTACTGCTATATTGTCGGGAGCCATAAGAAGTAGTCGAGCAAGGACATGTCAAGTGCTAAACTGCCTGGAACCGCAATAAATGATAAAGCTTGAACATGTCTACTGCTAAACTGCCTGGGACCGCAAGAAGGGGTAAAGCCTGAACATGTCTACTGCTAAATTGCATGGAGCCGTAAGAAGTAGTCCAGTCAGGACATACCTACTGCAAACTGCATGGAGCAATAACAAGTAGTCCAGCAAGGACATGTCTACTGCTAAACTGCACGGAGCCGTAAGAAGTAGTCCAGTCAGGACATAGCTACTGCTATCTGCATGGAGCAATAACAAGTAGTCCAGCAAGGACATTCTACTGCTAAACTGGCTGGAGGCGTAGGAAGTAGTACAGCCATGTGATATCTACTGCTACATTGCCTGGAGCCGTAGGAAATAGTCCAGCCTGGCGATACCTACTGCTAAACTGCTGGGGCCATAAGAAGTAGAACAGCCATGTGATATCTACTGCTACATTCTCTGGTGCCGTAAGCAGTAGAACAGCCATGTGATATGTGCTGCTAAACTGCTGGGGCCATTAGAAGTAGAACAGCCATGTGATATCTACTGCTACATTGTCTGGTGCCGTAAGCAGTAGAACAGCCATGTGATATGTGCTGCTAAACTGCTGGGGCCATTAGAAGTAGAACAGCCATGTGATATCTACTGCTACATTGTCTGGTGCCGTAAGCAGTAGTACAGCCATGTGATATGTGCTGCTAAACTGCCTGGAGGCGTAAGAAGTAGTCCAGTAAGGACACACCTTCTGCTACACTGCATGGAGCTGTAACAAGTAGTCCAGCAAGAATATATCTACTGCTAAACTGCCTGGGGCCGTAGGAATTAGTACAGCCATGTTGATATCTACTGCTAAACTGCCTGGACCCGTAAGAAGTAGTACGGCCATGTGATAGCTACTGCTACACTGCCTGGAGCCGCAAGAAGTAGTACACACCATGTGATAGCTACTGCTACACTGCCTGGAGCCGCAAGAAGTAGTACAGCCATGTGATAGCTACTGCTACACTGCCTGGAGCCGCAAGAAGTAGTACAGCCATGTGATAGCTACTGCTACACTGCCTGGAGCCACAAGAAGTAGTACAGCCATGTGATAGCTACTGCTACAGTGCCTGGAGCAGTAGGATGTAGCCCAGCGTGAACGTATCTACTGCTACATTGCTTGGAGCCCAGCCTGAACGTATCTACTGCTACACTACCTGGAAATGAGCCTTCTTCTATAGTACTGCATTTCCCCAAGTGATCTCTCAAGCTCTCCCTGATTTTCACTGTAATTGGCTGTTGATTTCCTCCACCACTGGTATTACTTGTGGTCAGCAGATGTTGATAACTTTCAGTTCGTCGTCAATCTTGTTCTTTAATATTTGAAAGCAAATTCCTAAACACAGTTACGTAGTTTCTTTACCTGGGTATTACGGTCACTGAAGCCGGACATGGAAAACACCAGAATCCCCGTTTAATAAACAAATGGCTTGATTGACGTGTTGTCCCTTTTTACAGCAAGGGAATGATGTGCAGAGAGACGGACATTCCTTCACTTTTAGCACACACGAACAATAAACCTGCCATTTTCAATGTCATATCTAAGAATATGGAACTAACAGCATTGTTACCCGTAAGTTGCCACTATATGGTATGGCGAAAAGTCCAATAAAGCAGCAATAACCTTGTGACGTGCGAGTGAGTAAACACAAGTGTCAGTGTGAGGAGGACCAGCTCACAGTGAACCTAACTTTCTACGTCTAAAGTTTTCGAAATTTGTTACAGGTTGACACGCGACGAATTACTTCGCCCGATAACCAGTATGAGTTAGACGTCAATGTGTTCCAGAAAATGTCGTATCTTAACTCAAGTGACATTCGGCACATGGTTTTGTTGACGTCGGTACATCCACCAGTACACGGTAAGAATAGAACTCTTTTCACAGTTGGTATTCCAGTGCGTGTCTCCTCCGTGTGCAGGTAACAGCAGTAAGAGAAACGACCGACGCCTCTAGAGCAGGCAATCCTAGAGTTTCAGGTGATACAAGACTAGGAAATGTACTCACCAAGGAAGTAGGGGAATTTGGGTAGCTAGGAAGTAACATAACCAATGGCAGAAGAAACTAGCAGAACATTTATCGAAGAACAACATTTGCTAAAGGAAGCCTTCTTGTAAACGAACGTTCTCTCACCATAAATATACAATTCGGACAGTCGTTTGTGGAACATATGTCTGGATCGTGAGACTGCATGAGATAGAAACATGCTTATCAGAGAAAGGGAATAGAGGTCTTTGAAATGTGGTTTTACGGAAGAAGGCCTAAGGTAAGCAGTGGAAACTCGTGTCATTGCCTCGAGGTTGAGCAGTTCTTTCCAGTAGCACCCCCAATGAATGTGAGCGTATTTAGCTATATACCTGCAGTCCTGCCAAATTCGTGTGGAAAATGTGTGGGCCCACTTGCATTGCGCTAACCGTTACAGTTCGTAGCTTAAGGGGAGATAGCACGAAGGAAGAGCGGGTGACAAGGGAAGGAGAACAGCAGCAAAATACAAGGTGCGGTGGGAGGGGAAGCTCCGAAAAACAGGTACGCTAAGGGCAAAGGGATCAAGTGAAGTATCCGTGAGTCAGCGCTCGTAAAATACAGATGGAAATAGGGGGAAATGAAAGTGTTAGAGGAAGGTGGGAGATAAGTGGAAGGAGGTACGTTCAGTAGAGGATAGGAAGAAGGCCTAGAAAAGGGCCACGAGAAGGAGAAAACGGAGGAGGAAGTAGGATCTGTAATCATCATGGAAGACTAGGGAGACTAATAGGGAAAAGGATCTAATGAGGTGGATGGGGTCGAGGATCTGGTCATTGAGGACTCCATAGGTAGGCTCTGGGAGAAAGTGCGTGCAGGAAAGGGAACCCAGGTATACCAGAGGATAGGAAGAGGGCGTGGAACAGGGCCACGAGAAGGAGAAAACGGAGGAGAAAGTAGGATCTGTAATCATCAGGGGAGACTAATAGGGAAAAGAATCTAATGAGGTGGATGAGGTCGAAGATCTGGTCATTGAGGACTCTATAGATAGGCTCGGGGAGAAAGTGCGTGGAGGAAAGGGAACCAAGGAGTTGAGGAAAGAGGAGGGTATAGATTGTGTGGTATCGGTTCGAACAACGTATGGCAAGCAGGAATAACTACCAACATAGTATGGGATCTTGTTATGCAGTTGAAGGGAGAGGAGAGTATGATCATTGGGATACTCAGTGGAGGGGTACTAAGGAGTAGGTACGTGTGAGTCTTTTAGTGCGTGTGTATGTATAGCTTAGGGGTGAGATATAGGAGCGGAGGTGTGAGTACAGCGACAGGAAAAGGTTGTAATGAAGTAATTCAGTATTTACCAGATGTTATATAAGGGGTTGAATCATGGCTAAAGAGTGACATAATGATACGCAAATTCCTTCCGGAACTGGAGTGTTTATTGTAGAGATAGGATGGGGAGTATTTGTACGAATGAAAGAAGAATGTGTTAGCTAATAAAGAGTTAAAGGTGACAAATATGAAGTTCAAGAGATCAATCAATCAATCAATACTGATCAGCATTTAGGGCAGTCGCCCAGGTGGCAGATTCCCTATCTGTTGTTTTCCTAGTCTTTTCTTAAAGGATTGCAATTATATTGGAAATTTATCGAACATCTCCTTTGGTGAGTTATTCCAATCGCTAACTTTTGGGGTGTACAGACATGAATAAATTGATGCAGACGTGAAATATTTAATCATATAATCAGGGATGTAGGCTACTTCACAGAAAATAATGTGATTGTAGTGATTGTTCTAAATTAATAAACTGTTAACTCGGAAGGTGATGCGAATGGCAGAAATTTAAATTAATCTGGGACGAAGAGGTGGATCAGAAAGTATTTTGAGAAGATACGATGAAAGGCGGTATAGATGATCACGAAACTCTTTTAGACGTAGCTAGGAACAAATGCGATAAAACAAGGTTATAAAAGTCAAAGAGTAAATTGATCGGTATTAACGAATAGATTGGATTGGTAAAAGTTCATATGGTTATGGGGAATTAAGGTGGTGTTTTAAGAGGAAGTACAACCTTTACTTACAACAACCAGTAGGAAGATGGAAGACTCGCTTATACCGTCAGGGTCGGAAAAGAACAAGTGGTAACCCGGTCATTCGCCTCTTAGAAATGCAAGGGATACCGTTTGTGTATTGTACTGTCCACTCGGCCACGAGTGACAGATTTGATATTAGAAATGACGTAGAACGTCAATAGTTTGGTGTTGTGAACACGGAGAACTGCGAGAAGGTCAGTACGTAGAGTAGGGAGTCATGTACGTTGTGGCCCTTACATTCCTTTGTGGTTCGACCAAAGGAGACCTGCAGAGAACAAACTGACTCTAGAACTCTGAGATTAATTAAACGTTTTGAATAAGATTTATGATTTTCTTCCACTTTAAGCTGACTCTGACGTCGAGGAAGACTTAATATGGTACTCGGGCTTCGGAGTCTCCCTAAGAAACACGTGGTGCTGGGAGAGCTCACTGCTCGGTGAATGCTGGGATTGTACCTATTTGTCTTCCCTCTCCAAGCGACAGTTCATACGTTCTTGGGCTCACTACTGCAGGAGAGGAGGAGCAGGCCACATGTTGCTAAATGTGTTCCAAACACGTGACTCTCCGAAAGTTTCGAATGAAGACTTCGAGCACACGTCACCACCCGGGAACCAGCTGGTTAAAATGTGCATGTCCTTTTAGTTACAGATATTTCCTCAGCTCAGAACTCTCAAACTTATGTTCCCCTTGTCTTCCAGGTCAGACCGAAAATAAAATCTTCGGCATAACATTTGTAACTTACTTACTTGGCATCAGCTCTAAGAGAGACGATTTAGATCTTGCTGTAAAACCAAGGTTACTTCCGGTAAAACTGGCACCGCAATTTAGGTCCTGTGTGAAAGGGAACTACGATGTAATATGCCCGTTGATATATAACTCTGCTTCGAAAATACAGTAACATCAACTGTAAATATCTTTATTTGTCATCATTCTGGGTTTTAAGCTTGTAATTCTGTGTAAAAGGAACTGCGCACTTTGAAGAATGATAAATCAAACGAAATGGACCCTTCTGGAGCAATATTATCATAACGAGTAATGTTTCCACAAGTCTTTACACGAAAGAGAGAAACACATACATTTTCCAATTCTTGGTGTAGAGCTCTTTTCAAACATATCCATTTTTTGAAGTAGACATTGTCGGTGACCGTGAAATAATTCTGTACGGATTTTATGTACACAGATTCTGATAGATTTTCAGGATTATTGCTTATCAGAAATTAACTATTTCCTGTGTATTTTTGTTTTTGGTACCTCGACGTCTCAAGAAGTGGAGCCGGTCACAATTTCCACGACTACACCAGCTACAAGTACTACTCAAAAACCGAAGACATGTCCTCATCCAGGTGAGTTAAGCAGATTATCAGCGAAGAGTGTACGAGAGACCAGCATACCTGTGTCCCTTGGAGATATGCATCTAGAGGAATATTCATTTATGGCTGTCATATTAGAAAAGGAACCACCCTTTCTGTCAAGAAACGTTCTAAGTATAGGTACTTTACGGCCGAAACAGGTTCCAAGGAGGATCTTCAAAAGACAGAAGTATTCAGTCAGCAGTATGTAAAGATTGTTGGTTACAAGGATAATGTCCAGATAGAGGAGGAGACTAATACTAAAGAAGTATTGACATTTACAGCAAGATACGTTAGTTAAAAACTATAAAAGCGGCTGGAATTGATAAGGTTTCGGGGGATATTTTAAAGACGATGCGTTGGGATATAATACCATATCTGAAGCATGTATTTGATTATTGTTTCCAGGAAGGAACTTTACCAAATGAATGGAGAGTTGCTATAGTAGCCCCTGTATATAAAGGAACGGCTGATAGACATAAAACTGAAAATTATAGGCCAGTCAGTTTGACATGCATTGTATGTAAGCTTTGGGAAAGCATTGTTTCTGATTATATAAGACATGTTAGCAAAATTAATAACTGGTTTGATAGAAGGCAGTTCGGGTTTAGGAAATGTTATTCCACTGAAGCCCAACTTGTAGGATTCCAGCCAGATATAGCAGATATCCTGGATTCAGGAGGTCAAATTGACTGCATCGCGATTGACCTGTCCAAGGTATTTGATAGGGTAGATCATGGGAGACTACTGGCAAAAATGAGTGCCATTGGACTTGACAAAAGAGTGACTGAATGTGTTGCTGTATTCCTAGAAAATATAAATCAGGGAATTAGAGTAGGCGAATTTTTATTTGATCCTGTAATAAATAAGAGGGGAATTCCTCAATGCAGTATTATTACACCTTTACATTTTCTTATATATAGGTAAAGGATATGCGTGAAAGAGTGGATCAGAGATAAGGCTTTTCGCACATGATGTTATTCCGTACAGAGTAATAGATAAGTTACAATATTGTGAGCAACTGCAAAATGACCTCGATAATGTTGTGAGATGGACGGCGGGCAATGGTATGATGATAAACGGGGATAAATGTCAGGTTGTGAGTTTCACAAATAGGAAAAGTCCTCTCAGTTTTATTTACTGCGTTGATGGGTTGAACGTTCCTTTCGGGATCATTGTAAGTACCTAGGTATTAATATAAGGAAAGATCTTCATTGGGGTAATCACATAAATGGAATTGTAAATAAAGGGTACAGATCTCTGCACTTGCTCTTGAGGGTGTTTAGGGGTTGCAGTAAGGATGTAAAGGAGAGGGCATATACGTCTCTGGTAAGACCCCAACTAGAGTATGGTCCCAGTGTATGGGTTCCACACCAGGATTACTTGATTCAGAAACTGGAAAAAATCCAAAGAAAAGCAGCTCGATTTGTTCTGGGTGATTTCCGACAAAAGAGTAGCGTTACAAAAATGTTGCAAAGTTAGGACTGGAAAGTCTTGGGAGAAAGGAGACGAGCTGCTCGACTAAGTGGTATGTTCCGAGGTGTCAGTGGAGAGATGGCGTGGGAGGACATCAGTAGATGGTGTTGTCTTTAAAAGTATAAATGATCACAATATGAAGATAAAGCTCGAATTAAGGAGGGCAATTTGTTGAAAATATCCGTTTCTAGAAAGGGGAATTACGGATTGGAATGTTTTACCAAGCGATATTTTCAATACATTTTCCAATTTATTTGCAATCATTTAAGAAAAGGCTAGGAAAACAACAGATACGGAATCAGCCACCTGGGCGACTGCCCTACATGCAGAACAGTAGTGATTGATTGATTGATTGAATTCCTACATATGAATAAATTTCCCTCCATGGGAAGAGTAAATGGAGAGAATTTTAATCACAGACAAATCTTAAGTTGGCCTTCCGTATCACTTATAAAGAAGTATTTTCGGCCGTTTCCCACTCAAGCGAGGGATCAGAAATAACTAGGAAAGTAACGTAGACAGTTTCACATGATGTATATGTCACGAGGCAAGAACTTCCCACATCACAAATGTTTCACAGATGTAATGCTCATCGTGTAGTTTCTACGGTTAAGACTGTTTAGGTGCTGCATTCTGCAGAACGAGTGCACTTGTTGTAGGAGAAGAAACGAGAGTGTCTTTGGTCCGAAGTGAATGCGAGGCACCGTGAGTGTTCCATGGCTGAGCGAAGTCCCCTCACGCAAACAACTGTAGGCCGTGGGTTCGACAAACCTCAAGGTGACTGCGTGGCTCCTGAGTTTTCCTCGAGACAAATATCTGGGTGTGAATCTTTAGCAAGGTACCGTTCTTTCCTACTGTGACGTTATCTGAGTTTGTGTCACGTTGTAGGGGAGGAAAGCAACAAGAAACTACTCCAGTGTAAGTACTAGGGATACATACTTGCTTATTTATAGTTTCCAGCTGAAATGCAATGCATCCACAATTTAGCAAGGATCCTGCATGATGAGGGCTCGTCTCACTCCTCAGCTTCTGGATGATGTGAGGAGCCACTAACTCTACGTATTTATTGTACCCGTTCCTCGAACAGCAGATTGCAATGGAACAGAAGGAATTTGCGGCTCAGTTCACGGTGTTGAAATGATGTGACAGTAATGTGAAGTATTAAAATCCTGACCCAAACCCGGACAGAATGCAGTAAAACACTGACGCCGTCACGAAACACCTTGTTGATGAAGTCTCCTTTTTTGTCTGCGCTATCAAGGAAATAAAATATCTGCATTGTTCCTTCTCTAACGTCACCGCGATGTGACATGGACACAGTATCTCATCTCCGTTATTATCCGTAGTGTCGTATCCCCGCCAACAGGTGAGACGCCGAGCGGTGAGTGGAATCACCTGGTGGCTAAAAACACCACCAAAAAAGAAAAGGAATATAAGATGGTAAAGATATAGGCGTTAGGTAAGTTGGTTGTTAAGATTTGAAACTCATATGATTTCATATATATATGTGCGTATATTGACAGATGATGTACAAAGAATATACACGCGCAATTGAAGTCGGTATTTAGTGTGACATACTGCAAGTAGCCGTCCTTAGAACGGCTACTCCAAGTAAATGCAAGTGGACTCTAAAACATTAGAGTACCACAGAAATGCTAAAGCGATTTAAACGGAGTATCGTGGAGTCCCACAGAGATTCCTCAAGCTTTAAGTTGCCAACTACGATAAAACCCAGAAGAACTAGGGCTTATATCGAGAATCGAAGTATGAATGATGAATACCAAATGTTGGCACCACCGTTATAACCTGACGTACTAAGAATTATTCTAAGCAGCGAGACCTCCTGAAGAATAGATCGCGATTTCCTGACTTGAGCGCAAGGCAAGGCTTCCAAAGCGAAGACTAAGCAATAAGAGGCTTGTTCCTTCAATTACAACCATATTTAAAGAAACTAGCAATATGTTATGAGGGTATCCCTCCTCTTAGATAAAGCCTTTCTGGCTTCCTATTGGTTCTACCACCTACCCCATGTTTCGTAACTCGCATTCTCAGTACGTGGCAATTTTTATTGTCATGTACTCGCCTTCTCGCCTTTAACCCTGTCCTCATAACATTCCTCCCCCTTTCTAATACTTGTCATCATAAACATTATTCTCCGTCTCGTACCACTTAATTGGGTGGCCCTTTAAATTTAAGTATGGGATCCTTCAAACCACCCCCTTTCATGCTATCTCCAGACTATAGGTGGTCACTATTGAGATAGCCCGTATCCACTCCTTGCCAGACCTCCTGAACTCACAAGGCTCTGTTTTTATCTTTATTCCTTATGACCCCAACACATGGCTGCTTAGACAGCACGACAATGGACTGAGTTTTCAAGTAATCGCTATGTACTACTTATGCAATGCTACTTGATGGACGTTCGTGTCCCTGGACATGACAGTAGTAAGATCAATTTCTATGTTACGTAATCGATGGAAAGTTGCGATTCCTACTCACATCACATTTTACAGAGAACTTAATTTTAACTCTGATGACTGTTTACATGTGAAGACATGCACCCTATAACAGAACCGTGAATGCTTATGTCCCGCCGTCTTCCAGGTTTAAGAACACAAACATACAGAAAGACGTATGAAACGAATAATTATCAAGATACTTTACTCGAGTACACACATGCGAAACTTGGTGAAGTACGTCTCTATGTCACGTCATTCCGTTCTTTCTCTGTCGCATCCCTGGACACTCGAGGACTCTGAGGTAGACAGTGGTCATGCGCTCGGTAACAGTTATTAGTTTACTCGGCACATCTCAGTCGCCCCCCCCCCCCCCCCCCCACTTTGTGGAGAAAACATTCCATGTTTTCCGTCTGAAACAAGGAATGATGGGAATTATTAAGACAAGCAACTTGTACAGGGGGCCAACCGGGGTGTACTGAGGTGTCGCGCTCATAGTTCCTGCGCTGAATGTTTTACTGCATTCTCAATGAAAGCCTCAAAATGTATAAGTCATCTCTGTCGAACTTGTAACTCCCAATCGCCACTATTGCCACAGTAAGTGTGGGTTCAGGTCATTCTAAGATGACAAGAGTTGCCTTGGGTTTCTTTCACAGTATTCTCATAATTTGGCCTGAGAACGTCGGTTCTTCCAAAACTGGGATTCCGTGGACCATTGCTGATGTTCCCAGTTGTATCTGTCATGTGTGATCCCGTTGTTTCTACTCTGACGTACAAAAGCTGCATTTTATGACTAAAAAGTCGAAGTGAGGGAGAAATGCAGTGTTGCCAACCGCTCAGAGTTACAATTTCAAATCTTCCAAACGGCTGGCGTAATTCAACCAAAATACGAACCAACGACCTGGTGCTGCCGACTACTTTGACTAAACACTGTACGTTGGAGAAAAGCCCCTCTACATTAAGGTGGCTCCAGAATTATTAATAGTGAGCAGATGGAGGTGCCAACGAAACTGCAGCTAAAGTCGAGAAGAAATAAACACATCTCTTACTCACGATACTCACTCTCTTCTTGCCGTGAAGGGGTGGGGCAGGCCCCTCTCAGTCCCAGTCCCAGCATTTGCCCTAGCGCATTAGTGTTGTCTTACTGCGCCTCCACGTGTTTCGTACAGCAGTAGGAGGAGGCTGTCTGCGGAAAGGACACCAACCTGACTTCCTGATACAAGTGTCATTTAATCAATCACTACTGATCTGCATTTAGGGCAGTCGACCGGGTGGCAGATTTCCTATCTGTTGTTTTCTTAGTCTTTTCCTAAATGATTTCAAAGAAATTGGAAATTTATTAAACATCTCCCTTGGTAAGTTTTTCCACTCCCTAACTCCCCTTCCTATAAACGAATATTTGCCCCAATTTGTCCTCTTGAATTTCAACTTTACCTTCATATTGTGAACTTTCCTACTTTATAAGACACCATCCAAACTTATTCCTCTATTGATGTCCTCCCACGCCATCTCTCCACTAACAGCTCGGAACATACCACTTATAATACCAATATAAATGGTCCGTTATTGGACATTATAAATTTTCCAGCTAGCTCATTCTTGGTTGCCAGCGTTTCGCCCTCGTGTGCCAGGGTGGGCTCATCAGTTGGTACCTAGCACACCTACCAATACGCTGGCTAATGCATACCGTGGAGGCCACTGCGTAGGCTAATTGTAGCCACAGGCAGTGCCAATGCACTATGAGAGACTTAGTCTTCATAAATTGATGCCTGCTTGGCCATCAGATGATATAGATGTTGATTCCCATAGCGAATCTGAAATATTTGTCCTGAATGAGCAAATTTATAATATCAATATAAATGGTCCGTTATTGGACATTATAAATTTTCCAGCTAGCTCATTCTTGGTTGCCAGCGTTTCGCCCTCGTGTGCCAGGGTGGGCTCATCAGTTGGTACCTAGCACACCAAGAATGAGCTAGCTGGAAAATTTATAATGTCCAATAACGGACCATTTATATTGGTATTATAAATTTGCTCATTCAGGACAAATATTTCAGATTCCTTATGGGAATCAACATCTATATCATCTGATGGCCAAGCAGGCATCAATTTTTAGTGATGAGACAAAGTCTCTTAGTGCATTGGCACTGCCGGTGGCTCCAGTTAGCCTACGCAGTGGCCTCCACGATATGCACTAGCCAGCGTATTGGTAGGTGTGCTAGGTACCAACTGATGAGCCCACCCTGGCACACGAGGGCGAAATGCTGGCAACCAAGAATGAGCTAGCTGGAAAATTTATAATGTCCAATAACGGACCATTCATATTGGTATTATAAATTTGCTCATTCAGGACAAATATTTCAGATTCCCTATGGGAATCAACATCTATATCATCTGATGGCCAAGCAGGCATCAATTTTTAGTGATGAGACAAAGTCTCTTAGTGCATTGGCACTGCCGGTGGCTCCAGTTAGCCTACGCAGTGGCCTCCACGATATGCACTAGCCAGCGTATTGGTAGGTGTGCTAGGTACCAACTGATGAGCCCACCCTGGCACACGAGGGCGAAACGCTGGCAACCAAGAATGAGCTAGCTGGAAAATTTATAATGTCCAATAACGGACCATTTATATTGGTATTATAAATTTGCTCATTCAGGACAAATATTTCAGATTCCCTATGGGAATCAACATCTATATCATCTGATGGCCAAGCAGGCATCAATTTTTAGTGATGAGACAAAGTCTCTTAGTGCATTGGCACTGCCGGTGGCTCCAGTTAGCCTACGCAGTGGCCTCCACGATATGCACTAGCCAGCGTATTGGTAGGTGTGCTAGGTACCAACTGATGAGCCTACCCTGGCACACGAGGGCGAAACGCTGGCAACCAAGAATGAGCTAGCTGGAAAATTTATAATGTCCAATAACGGACCATTTATATTGGTATTATAAATTTGCTCATTCAGGACAAATATTTCAGATTCCCTATGGGAATCAACATCTATAACATACCACTTAGTCGAGCAGCTCGTCTCCTTTCTCCCAAGTCTTCCCAGCCCAAACTTTGCAACATTTTTGTAACGCTACTCTTTTGTCGGAAATCGCCCAGAACAAATCGAGCTGCTTTTCTTTCGATTTGTTCCACTTCCTGAATCAGGTAAACCTGCTGAGGGTCCCATACACTGGAACCATACTCTAGTTGGGGTCTCACCAGAGACAAATATGCACTGTCCTTTACATCCTTACTACAACCCCTAAATACTCTCATAACCATGTGCAGAGATCTGTACCCTTTATTTACAATCATATTTATATGATTACCCCAATGAAGAACTTTCCTTATAATAATACCTAGGTATTTACAATGATTCCCAAAGGGGACCATATCAACGCAGTAATTAAAACTGAGAGGACTTTTCCTATTTGTGAAACTCACAGCCTGACATTTATCCCCATTTATCATCACACCATTGCCTACTGTCCATCTCACAACATTATCGAGCTCATTTTGCAGTTTCTCACTACCTTGTAACCTGCGAAAAGCCTTATCTCTGATTCCACTTCTTTACACATATCATTGATGTTTATAAGGAAACATAAAGGACCAATAATATTGCCTTGAGGAATTCCCCTCTTAATTATTACTGGGTCAGAAAAAGCTTCACCTACTCTAATTCTCTGAGATCTGTTTTCTAGAAACGGAGACACCCATTCAGTCACTCTTTTGTCAAGTCCAATTGCACTCATATTTGCCAGTAGTCTCCCACGATCTACCCTATCAAATGCCTTGGACAGATCAATCGCGAAACAGTCCAATTGACCTCCTGAATCCAGGAAATCTGCTATACCTTGCTGGAATCCTACAAGTTCGGCTTCAGTGGAATAACCTTTCCTAAACCAAAACTGCCTTCTATCAAACCAGTTATTAATTTTGCAAACATGTCTTATCTAATCAGAGAGAGTGCTTGTCAAACTTACTGGCCTGTAATTTTCAACTTTATGTCTATCACCCTTTCCTTTATATACAGGGGCTACTATAGCAACTCTCCATTCATTTGGTAAAGTTCCCTCATGCAAACAATAATCAAACAAGTACTTCAGATATGGTACTATATCCCAACCCATTGTCTTTAATATATCCCCCGAAACCTTATCAATTTCAGCTGCTTTTCTAGTTTTCAACTTTTGTATCTTACTGTAAAAGTCATTGCTGTCATAGGTAAATTTTAATACTTCTTTAGTATTAGTAACCTCCTCTATCTGGACATTATCCTTGTAACCAACAATCTTTACATACTACTGACTGAATACTTATGCCTTTTGAAGATCCTCGCATTCATACTCCCCTTGTTCATTAATTATACCTGGAATGTCCTTCTTGGAAACTGTTTCTGCCTTAAAGTAAGTTTTACCTATACATACTCTCCCATTTTTCACTAAAATTAGTATGGCCACCAATTATGCTTGCCGTCATGTTATCCTTAGCTGACTTCTTTGCTAGATTCAATTTTCTAGTAAGTTCCTTCAATTTCTCCTTACTTCCACAGCCATTTCTAACTCTATTTCTTTCCAGTCTGCACCTCCTTCTTAGTCTTTTTACTTTCCTGTTATAATATAGTGGGTCTTTACCACCATCCCAGAGTCTGTTTACATTTGTATTTACCGTTTTCTACCGATCATAATTACTTATTAAAAACTCCCTAATGCCTGTTTTTATCAGCCATATGGTACTGCCTAACAGTCTTAATTTTAATCTCTTCCTTTCTTTCACATTTATTTTTAACTACGACAAAAACCGCTAATACCATCTATTACTTCGGTTTCTCTATAGAGCTCATCTGGTTTTACCAGCACCACATCCAGAATATTGTTCCCTCTAGTTTGTCCCATCACTTTCTGAATCAGGTGCCCTTCCCATATTAACTTATTTGCCATTTGTTGGTCATGATTCCTGTCGTTCCCATTACCTTCCCAATTGACATTTGGTAAATTGAGATCACCCGCTACAATCACGTTCATTTCCTTATCGTTTCCCACATAGCTGATTATCTTATCAAATAATTCTGAATCAGCATCTGTGCTACCCTTTCCTGGTCTGTACACTCCAAAGACATCAAGTTGCCTATTATCTTTAGAAATGAGCCTCTCCCCTAGAATTTCGTGCTTGTCATCTTTAACTTTTTCGTAGCTTACAAATTCTTCTTTCACGAGAATGAATACTCCCCCCTACCATTCCTATCCTATCTCTACGATACACCCTCTACTTCCGTGAGAAAATTTCTGCATCCATTATATCATTTCTCAGCCATGATTCAACTCCTATTACAATATGTGGTAAGTATATATCTGTTAAATTACTTAATTCTATTCCTTTCTTTACAATACTTCTACAATTGAGCACTAACAGTTTAATGTCATCCCTACTTGATTTCCAGTTCCCTGTTCCTTTAACACCGCTCCCTAGGCCACTCTGTTTCCCTGAATGTACCTCCCTATGACCCTTCCAAACAAATTTCCTAACTTATATGTTCCACTGCGGTTTAAGTGAAGGCCATCTGAGCGCAGATCCCTATCTCCTACCCACCCATTAGGATCTAGAAATTTCACTCCCAGTTTCCCACATACCCACTCCATAGTCTCATTTAAATCCCCAATCACCCTCCAGTCAGTATCCCTCCCTCGCAGAATTCCACTGATAATCTCCGCTTTCTTAAATTTCATCCGTGCTGCATTTACCAGATCCCACACATCTCCAACTAAGTTGGTACTTATACCTGCTTGTCTTACGTTGTTAGTACCAACGTGAAACACTACCACCTTCTCCTTTCCCACCTCCCTCTCTTCTACTACCCTGAACATCTGCCTCAACCTAATTTCTGGATAACACTCTACTCTGGTACCCTTTCCTCCACACACTTTCCCGACATGTATAACAATAGAATCCCCCATGACCAGAGCCTCAACCCTACCCACCTCATTTGATGCCCTCCCCTCCTGGTCAGTCCTATCTTTCCTGACAGCTGCAGAAGCTACTTCCTCTTCCCTTTCCTCGATCCCATGACCCTGTTCCACCTGTCTTTTCCTATCCACTACTCCACATTTCCCTTTCCTACCTTTTCCCTTTCTCCTGCTTCCAGCCTTCTCGGCAAGAGTTCCCTGTTCCTCATCTTCCCTCGGTTGTTCTACCTGCAGTGACTCGTACCGATTTCTCACCGATACTTGTCCTGAATTTTTATCCTGAATGGAGCCCTTAGTCTGCAATCTCCTTCCCCTTAAAACATTAGACCATCTGTCTTCCACAATTTCCCCCTTTCCTTCCAATCCCTCTATTACACCTACTGTATCCTGTACATTGTTTGGAGGCCTACTTTCCTTCCTGTCCTCTGAGAGAATCCTAATTATCTCCCTCAAGCTCTCCAACTCCTCCCTCGTACTCCTTAATGCCTGGCCACACCCACAGTCCCTACACTCGCATTGCTTAGCCATTGTTTACTAAATAATGAAAAGAAAAGGAAAAATAATATAACTTATTCTGTGCGAAATAAAAATGAAAGGAAAGAAATATTGTCTAGGTTAGTTTACAAAGAACACACAACAGTAATTTATTTAATATAGGCTACTACTACACTACTATACTACTTAATTGTACTATTTTTATTCCTACAACACGCTAACACGATAAAAATCGCTGTTAATTACTGGAAACAGAATAATACACAAGAATTATACAATTCTTAACTGCAGTTAAGTCTACCCTAATTACAACAGAATTTTAGTAAGAGAATTACTACAAATACTACAGAAACGGTACTATACTATACAAATATTTCATAGTAATAGGATAAACACACTTCTTACTAATAAGATGCTATAATACACTACAATAATGTTAAACTACGTTCAGACTAAGTACAGATATCGTTACTACAATACGCTACAATAATTTTAAACTACGTATTCTAATTATTATTAAATTACAACAGGTTATTACAAGCACAAACAGAAAAGAACATTACCATTCAAGTTCGAAATTCGCAAAACTACTCAAAATTATTGAATAGGCACTCTAATTCCTAATAAGTTACTATACTACACTACAATAATGTTAAAACTACGTTCAGAGGAATCCTAGCTTCTTACTGAGCACAAATAGAAATAAAAATTCCAATTAGGCCTGAATTTAGATATTCGCAAGAATTACCGGTAGGTACCGTACTCAAAGATTACCAACAAAGTTAAACACTGTTGTTGTTGTTGTTGTTTGAGTCATCAGTACAAAGACTGGTTTGATGCAGCCCTCCATGCCACCCTATCCTGTGCTAACCTTTTCATTTCTACGTAACTATTGCATCCTACTTCTGCTCTAATCTGCTTGTCATATTCATACCTTGGTCTACCCCTACCGTTCTTACCACCTACACTTCCATCAAAAACCAACTGAATAAATCCTGGGTGTCTTAAGATGTGTCCTATCATTCTATCTCTTCTTCTCGTCAAATTTAGCCAAATCGATCTCCTCTCACCAATTCGATTCAGTATCTCTTCATTCGTGATTCGATCTATCCATCTCACCTTCAGCATTCTCCTATAACACCACATTTCAAAAGCTTCTATTCTCCTTCTTTCTGAGCTAGTTATCGTCCATGTTTCACTTCCATACAATGCCACGCTCCACACAAAAGTCTTCAAAAACATCTTTCTAATTCCTATATCAATGTTTGAAGTGAGCAAATTTCTTTTCTTAAGAAAGCTCTTCCTTGCTTGTGCTAGTCTGCATTTTATGTCCTCCTTACTTCTGCCATTGTTAGTTATTTTACTACCCAAGTAACAATATTCATCTACTTCCTTTAAGACTTCATTTCCTAATCTAATATTTCCTGCATCGCCTGCCTTCGTTCGACTGCAATCCATTACTTTTGTTTTGGACTTATTTATTTTCATCTTGTACTCCTTACCCAAGACTTCATCCATACCATTCAACAACTTCTCGAAATCTTCTGCAGTCTCGGATAAAATAACAATATCATCGGCAAATCTCAAGGTTTTGATTTCCTCTCCTTGGACTGTGATTCCATTTCCAAATTTCTCTTTGATATCCTTTACTGCCTGTTCTATGTAAACATTGAAAAGAAGAGGGGACAAACTGCAGCCTTGCCTCACTCTTTTCTGGATTGCTGCTTCTTTTTCAAAGCCCTCGATTCTTATCACTGCAGACTGATTTTTATACAGATTGTAGATAATTCTTCGTTCTCGGTTTCTGATCCCTATCATCTTCAGAATCATAAATAGCTTGTTCCAATCAACATTATCGAATGCCTTTTCTAGATCTACGAATGCCATGTACGTGGGCTTGTCCTTCTTGATTCGATCCTCTAACATCAGACGTAAAGTCAGGATTGCTTCACATGTTCCTACATTTCTTCTGAAACCAAATTGATCTTCTCCCAACTCAGCTTCAACTTGTTTTTCCATTCTTCTGTAAATAATACGTATTAAAATTTTGCAGGCATGAGATACTAAACTAATGGTGCGGTAGTTTTCACACCTGTCAGCACCGGCTTTCTTGGGAATAGGTATAACAACTTTCTTCCGAATATCGGATGGGACTTCTCCTGTCTCATACATCTTGCACACTAAATGAAATAACCTTGCTGTGCTGGTTTCTCCTAAGGTAGTCAGTAATTCAGAGGGAATGTCATCAATTCCAGGTACCTTGTTCCTATTGAGGTCACTCACAGCTCTGTCAAACTCTGACCTCAAAATTGGGTCTCCCATTTCATCAGCATTAACAGCCTCTTCATGTTCCAGAACCAAATTATCTACATCTTTACCTTCATACAACTGTTGGATATGCTCCTGCCATCTTTCTGCTTTGTCTTCTTTCCCTAGAAGTGGCTTTCCATCTGAGCTCTTAATATTCATACACCTAGATTTCCTTTCTCCAAAGGTTTCCTTGATTTTCCTGTATGCAGCATCCACCTTTCCCAGGACCATACAGCCTTCGACATCCTTGCACTTCTCCTTCAGCCATTCTTCCTTAGCTACCTTGCACTTTCTATCCACTTCATTCTTTAATTGCCTGTATTCTTTTCTGCTCTCTTCATTTCTAGCATTCTTGTATTTTCGTCGTTCATCAATCAGGTCTAGTATCTCCTGAGTTATCCACTGATTCTTAGTTGATCTTTTCTTCCTTCCTAACATTTCTTCAGCAGCCCTACTGACTTCATTTTTCATGACTCTCCACTCTTCCTCTACAGTGTTTCCTTCAGCCTTTTCATTTAGTCCTTGTGCAACATGTTCCTTGAAACAATGCCTCACACTCCTTTCTTTCAACTCGTCTAGATCCCATCTTTTTGCATTCTTTCCTTTCTTCAATTTCTTCAACTTCAGATGGCATTTCATGACCAACAAGTTGTGGTCAGAGTCCACGTCTGCTCCTGGGAAAGTTTTGCAATCCAACACCTGGTTTCTGAACCTCTGCCTAATCATAATGAAGTCTATTTGATACCTTCCAGTTTCTCCAGGTCTCATCCACGTATACAGCCGTTGTTTGTGGTGTTTGAACCAAGTATTGGCAAGGACTAAATTATGACCAGTGCAGAATTCAACCAGCCGACTTCCTCTTTCGCTCCTTTGTCCCAATCCAAATTCTCCTGTACTACCTTCTCTTCCTTGGCCTGCCACTTCATTCCAGTCTCCCATCACAATTAGATCTCGTCACCTTTTACATATTGTATTAAATCTTCTATCTCCTCATATATTCTTTCAATTTCTTCATCATCCGCTGAACTAGTTGGCATATAGACCTGCACTATTGTGGTGGGCATTGGTTTGGTGTCTATCTTGACGACAATAATTCTTTCACTATGCTGGTCGTAGTAACTTACCCGCTGCCCTATTTTCTTATTCATTATTAAACCAACTCCTGCATTTCCCCTGTTTGATTTTGTGTTGATAATTCGGTAGTCGCCTGACCAAAAATCTTGTTCTTCCTACCAACGTACTTCACTTATACCAACTACATCTAACTTTAGCCTATCCATCTCCCTTTTCAGATTCTCTAACCTACCACAACGATTTTAACTTCTAACATTCCACGCTACGACTCGCAGAATGTCAGTATCCATCTTCCTGATGATCGCCCCCTCTCGTGTAGTCCCCACCCGGAGATCCGAATGGGGGACTAGTTTACCTCCGGAATATTTTACCCGGGAGGAAGCCATCATCAGTACATCATTCATACAGAGAGAGCTGCATGTCCTCGGGAGTTATTTACGGCTGTAGTTTCCCGTTGCTTTCAGCCGTGTAGCAGCATCAACATAGCTAAGCCATGTTGAGTATTGTTACAAGGCCGTATCAGTCAATCATCTAGACTGCTGCCCTTGCAACTACCGAAAGGCTGCTACCCCCCTTTCGATGAACCATTCGTTAGTCTGGTCTCTCAACCGATACCCATCCGATATGGTTGCACCTGCGGCTTGGCTATCTGCATCATTGGGACACGCAAGCCTCCCCACCGCGGCAAGGTCACATGATTCGCAGGGGAGGAGTTAAACTCTATACAGATTAATATTTGTACTACTTTGTCCTACTATGCTGTAATAGTGCCGTATGCACACGAATATAACTGGCAGGATACTATCTAATATATTGTACCTACACTACAATTCTAAACTGGAATGGGGTTATGTGATCTTTACAGATGGTGGATTTTCCCTCCTCCGCGGGACGGAGAATAAAAATGTCCTTAAATGTTGAAAAATATGAGGTTGTTTACAATATATTCTCAAACGTAACTGAAACGTAACTGTGCCGTGAAGAGAAAATCCACACCGGCAGATGTCTGTATTAAAGCATAAATCAACGAGAACAGAGAAAAAGGTATTGAATACAATGTTAAAGAAATGTCATCTAAAATTGAGAAAGCAATGAGCTGTCTTTTAAAAATGAAATCTTCCAGTGGTTATCGGCACTGCTTAATCATGAGCAGTTACTGCCACTCTGTTTGAGGAAACTGCTACTGCAGCCATGGCACAGTGTTTCAGTGGGAAGGAGCAGCATGCTGATATTTGATGAGCTAAAGTTTACACAAGGAGTTCTCTACAAGTCTGATTCGTTATGAGTGAAGGTTTCTTTATTTGGGAGCATTTACTTCAGAGGAAAGCAAGGATCAGTCGGCAAATCCTGCTCTAGTCTTCGCGCATTTCCCTTTCTGTGCAACTGGATCCAGCCAAAGCAAGCCTGGTGATAAAATTGCAAATATTTTAATTCTTGTCATGATACAGGCGTGTGTAGGAGTCGCTGGTACATGTCTCATGGCAGCAAGTTGAATGGACAGTTATGGAAATCCTTAGGAATATCCGGCAACACAAAGAATCTAAAATGTTCAATTTCGAATCCAGCTGACACCAGCAGAAAACTGTGGCCATTTTCAGACGCGCCACATATCCGTGACAAAGTACATGTTAAAGACGATCGTGATATTGTTGATTATTCGATTTACACATTCGAAGAGAGCTGGCTGCTTCCAAGACACTCGAAACTGTCCAGCTCCTCAAATCAACAGTAGATAGAAGCCCTGGTCCTCCTGCTGGGCAACATTGTTAAGGCGTGGTTAGCAGGTTCGAGTCCCATGGGTCTCCACCATCAGATTGTTGGCCGGCAGGGTAGGATAGGTGCTGGTATAGAATTTCTAATCACTAGATTACATGCGAAAAGCCTGTATTCATTCGAAACAGCACCGCAGTGTAAATTTAGAGCGAGGGCATATGACGCACTTGATGGTGATTCGTCCGTCTGACGGAGAAGTTAAGTCATGAACATTTGATAGAAGCTGTACCGCGTTTCACCCTCTCCTCTTCTGCTATCACACATCACGTCTCCTGTGTACACTACGGTGCCTCCTGACTAAAGAACACGACAAAACAAAGGATGTCATTCTCACTCATGTGATAGTCGAAAAGTGTGAACTAGTTTTTGAAATGTTTTGTCCTAACTGTTCACAGAATACAAACAGTTTGAAGATTTCAACTGTTATAAGGGATACATGGAAAAGAAGAAGTGGATTGACGCCAGGTACCAATGCAAAAGAGATGGTGGTGATCTCATGGTCCTTGAGAGTGTCGGCGAGAGGAAAGAGGTGTTCCCTACAATGTACAAGAGCGTGAAGAAGGACAAATGGCGCCCTTGGATGGGAGTGTACAAGGACACAGGTGATAATAGTTGGGTGTCTGTCTTAGGTGAGTTATTCTCTCTTCTACTAAAGAAATACTGGCTTTCGGACGGAATACCTTTGTCATATTGAACAACAGAAGCTCAGCTGTAGTTAGCGATGTCACAGGCTAATGAGCGCACGGGGGGGTTGATAACCACCCCATTCAGGAGAGGAATGAACAAGTAGCTCAGCTGTAGTTAGCGATGTCACTGACTAACGAGCGAACGGCAGTGGTTAACCACCCTCAATAAAGGGAGGAATGTACAAGTAGCTCAGCCGTAGTTAGCGATGTCACTGGCTACTGAGCGCACGGGGGTAGATAACCACCCAAATCAGGAAGGAATGTACAAGTAGCTCAGATGTAGTTAGCAATGTCACTGGTTAATTAGCGCAAGTGTGTAGATAAACACCAACAATCAGGTAGGAAAGAAAAAGTAGCTCAGCCGCAGTTAGCTATGTCACCGGCTAATGAGCGCACGGGGGTTGATAACCACCCCATTCAGGAGAGGAATTAACAAGTAGCTCAGCTGTAGTTAGCGATGTCACTGGCTAATGAGCGAACGGCAGTAGATAACCACCCTCAATAAGGGGAGGTATGTACAAGTAGATCAGCTGTAGTTAGCGATGTCACGGGCTAATGAGCGCACAAGGTAAGATAACCACCCGCATTCAGGGAGGAATGTACAAGTAGCTCAGCTGTAGTTAGCGATGTCACTGGCTAATGAGCGTACGGGGTTTGATAACCACCCCATTCAGGAGAGGAATGAAAAATTAGCTCAGCTGTAGTTACAGATGTCACTGGCTAATGTGCGCACGGCAGTAGATAACCACCCCAATCAGGAAGGAATGTACAAGTAGCTCAGCTGTAGTTAGCGATGTCACTGGCTAATTAGCGCAAGGGGGTTGATAATCACCCTATTCAGGAGAGGAATTAACAAGTAGCTCAGCTGTAGTTAGCGATGTCACTGGCTAATGAGCGTACGGGGTTTGATAACCACCCCATTCAGGAGAGGAATGAAAAATTAGCTCGGCTGTAGTTACAGATGTCACTGGCTAATGTGCGCACGGCAGTAGATAACCACCCCAATCAGGAAGGAATGTACAAGTAGCTCAGCTGTAGTTAGCGATGTCACTGGCTAATTAGCGCAAGGGGGTAGATAAACACCAACAATCAGGGAGGAATGTACAAGTAGCTCAGCTGTAGTTAGCGATGTCACTGGCTAATGAGCGCACGGGGGTTGATAATCACCCTATTCAGGAGAGGAATTAACAAGTAGCTCAGCTGTAGTTAGCGATGTCACTGGCTAATGAGCGAACGGCAGTAGATAACCACCCTCAATAAGAGGAGGAATGTACAAGTCGCTGAGCTGTAGTTAGCGATGTCACTGGCTAATGAGCGCAAGGGGTTGGATAAACACCAATAATCAGGGTGGAATGCACAAGCAGCTTAGCTGTTGTAAGAGATGTCACTGGCTAATGAGCGCAAGGGTTGGATAAACACCACCAATCAAGGAAGAATGAAGAAGCAGCTTAGCTGTAGTTAGCGATGTCACTGGCTAATGAGCGCACGGGGGTAGGAAACCACCGCCAATCAGGGAGGAATGTACAATTATCTCAGCTGTAGTTAGAGATGTCACTGGCTAATGAGCGCACGGGGGTTGATAACCACCCCATTCAGGAGAAGAATGAACAAGTAGCTAAGCTGTAGTTAGCGATGTCACTGGCTAGTGAGCGAACGGCAGTAGATAACCACCCTCAATAAGGGGAGGAATGTACAAGTAGCTCAGCAGTAGTTAGCTATGTCACTGGCTAATGAGCCCAAGGGGTTGGATAAGCACCACCAATCAGGGAGGAATGTACAAGCAGCTAAGCTGTAGTTAGCGAAGTCACTGGCTAATGAGCGCACGGGTGTAGATAACAACTCCCAATCAGAGAGGAATGAACAAGTAGCTCAGCTGTTGTTAGTGATGTCGCTGGCTAATGAGCGCACGGCAATAGATAACCACCCCCAATCGGAGGAGGAATGTACAAGTAACTCAGCTTTATTTAGCGATGTCACTGGCTAATGAGGGCCCGGGCTTAGATAAGAACCTCCATTCAGGGAGGAATGAGGAAGTAGCTCAGCTGTAGTTAGCGATGTCACTGGCTAACGTGCGCACGGCAGTAGATAACCACCCCCGATCATAGGAGGCATGTACAAGTAGCTCAGCTGTAGTTAGCGATGTCGCTGGCTAATGAGCGAACAGCAGTAGATAACCACCCTCAATAAGGGGAGGAATGTACAAGTAGCTCAGTTGTAGTTAGCGATGTCACAGGCTAATGAGCGCACAAGGTTAGATAACCACCCCCATTCAGGGAGGAATGTACAAGCAGCTCAGCTGTATATAGCGATGTCACTGGCTAATGAGCGCACGGGGGTAGATAACCACCCCAATCAGGGAGGAATGTACATGGTGCTCACCTGTAGTTAGCGATGTCACTGGCTAATGAGCGAACAGCAGTAGATAACCACCTTCAATGAGGGGAGGAATGTAAAAGTCGCTCAACTGTAGTTAGCGATGTCACTGGCTAATGAGCGCAAGGGGTTGGATAAACACCACCAATCAGGGAGGAATGAAGAAGCAGCTTAGCTGTTGTAAGAGACGTCACTGGCTAATGAGCGCAAGGGGTTTGATAAACACCACCAATCAGGGAGGAATGAAGAAGCAGCTCAGCTGTAGTTAGCGATGTCACTGGCTAATGAGCGCACGGGGGTAGGTAACCACTGCCAATCAGGGAGGAATGTACAAGTCGCTCAGCTGTAGTTAGCGATGTCACTGGCTAATGAGAGCACGGGGGTAGGTAACCACCGCCAATCAGGGAGGAATGTACAAGTAGCTCAATTGTAGTTAGCGATGTCACGGGCTAATGAGCCCACAAGGTTAGATAACCACCCCCATTCAGGGAGGAAAGTACAGGCAGCTCAAATGTAGTTAGCGATGTCACTGGCTAATGAGCGCACGGGGGTAGATAACCATCCCTAATCAGGGAGGAATGTACAAGTAGCTCAGCTGTAGTTAGCAATGTCACTGGCTAATGAGCGAACGGCAGTAGATAACCACCCTCAATAAGGGGAGGAATGTACAAGTAGCTCAGCTGTAGTTGGCTATGTCACTGGCTAATGAGCGCAAGGGGTTGGATAAGCACCACCAATCAGGGAGGAATGTACAAGCAGCTCAGCTGTAGTTAGCGATGTCACTGGCTAATGAGCGCACAGGTGTAGATAACCACTCCCAATCAGAGAAGAATGAACAAGTAGCTCAGCTGTAGTTAGCGATGTCACTGGCTAATGAGCGAATGGCAGTAGATAACCACCCTCAATAAGGGGAGGAATGTACAAGTAGCTCAGCTGTAGTTGGCTATGTCACTGGCTAATGAGCGCAAGGGGTTGGATAAGCACCACCAATCAGGGAGGAATGTACAAGCAGCTCAGCTGTAGTTAGCGATGTCACTGGCTAATGATCGCACGGGGGTAGATAACCACCCCCAATCAGAGAAGAATGTACAAGCAGCTCAGCTGTAGTTACCGATGTCACTGGCTAATGTGCGCACGGCAGTAGATAACCACCCCCGATCGTAGGAGGCATGTACAAGTAGCTCAGCTGTAGTTAGCGATGTCATTGGCTAATGAGCGCACGGGTGTAGATAACCACTCCCAATCAGAGAGGAATGAACTAGTAGCTCAGCTGTATTTAGCGATGTCACTGGCTAAAGAGCGCCCGGGTTTAGATAACAAACCCCATTCAGGGAGGAATGAAGAATTAGCTCAGCTGTAGTTAGCGATGTCACTGGTTAATGAGCGCACGGGGTTTGCTAACTACCCCATTCAGGAGAATAATGAAAAAGTAGCTCAGCTGTAGTTAGCGATGTCATTGGCTAATGAGCGCACGGGTGTAGGTAACCACTCCCAATCAGAGAGGAATGAACAAGTAGCTCAGCTGTAGTTAGCGATGTCACAGGCTAATGAGCGCACGGGAGCAGATAACCACACCATTCAGGGAGGAATGAACAAGTAGCTCAGCTGTAGTTAGCGATGTCACAGGCTAAAGAGCGCACGGCGTTTGATAACCACTCCCATTCAGGGAGGAATGAACTAGTAGCTCAGCTATAGTTAGGGACTTCAATGGCTAATGAGCGCACGGGAGTAGATATCCACCCCCATTCACGGAGAAATGAACAAGTAGCTCAGCTGTAGTTAGCGATGTCACAGGCTAATGAGCGCACGGCAGTAGGTAACCACCCCCAATCACGGGAGGAATGTACAAGTAGCTCAGCTGTAGTTAGCGCTGTCACAGGCTAATGAGCGCACGGGAGCAGATAACCACACCATTCAGGGAGGAATGAACAAGTAGCTCAGCTGTAGTTAACGACTTCACTGGCTAATGAGCGCTCGGGGGCCGATAACGACCCCCATTCAGGGAGGGATGAAGAAGTAGCTCAGCTGTAGTTAGCAACTTCACTGGCTAATGAGCGCACGGGGGCCGATAATGACCCCCAATCAGGGAGGAGAGAACAAGTAGCTCAGCTGTGGTTAGCGATGTCACTGGCTAATGAGCGCACGGGGGCCGAAAAAGACCCCCATTCAGGGAGAAATGAACAAGTAGCTCAGCTGTAGTTAGCGACTTCACTGGCTAATGAGCGCACGGGGTCCGATAACGACCCCCATCCAGGGAGGAGAGAACAAGTAGCTCAGCTGTAGTTAGCAATGTCACTGGCTAATGAGCGCACAGGGGGCCGATAACATCCCCATTCAGGGAGGAATGAACAAGTAGCTCAGCTGTAGTTAGCGATGTCACTGGCTGATGAGCGCACCGGGGCCGATAACGAACAATTCAGCGTTCTAAAAAAACATCATATCAGAACAAGATGACATGTTTTGGCTGTGTTAGGCCATCTTCAGCTGTCTACAAATAACTTCAACATAAAATTCATGGATTGAAAGTTGCAAAACATTTACATCCATATGATAGGTGGATGCTGAAACATCACCAGCTTCTAGAAGCGTTTGATGTAGTATGAAGACGTCAGCTCTTCTAGATAATAAATGACAATGATGATTAATTAATATTAATTTAAAGTTTCTTCCATTCCTTAAAATTGGTTTCACATAAAAATATTTACATTTAGTTCATTAGAATTGTTGTTCTGCTTCGTAAAAGAACTTCTGTTTTAAAATGTAGATTAAATTCATTTAAGTGCCAGCCAGACGATTGAGTATAAATTAACTGCCGTCAGGTCATGATGTGTGATATGAAATCTGGAAGGAAAAAGAAGAATTAGTAAGATGAATATTAAAACGAGGGAAGCAAGGTACAGCGAAAGACGAACCGTATAGACAGAAATATACAACAACAGACATAAACTGTATATGTATTGTTGCTTTAAAGTAATAATTTTACAACGTTGAATTGTGGGTGGAACCACTATCCTAGTTGAGAGCTCACAATAATGAACAACTGTAACTGTGAATCAAATTTAATATATCCTATTAGCATTTTAAAATAGATGATTGTGTTAATCTTGACATTCTTTCAATATTTTCATTGTGTGTATAAATATTTGTGATCTGTGCTGAAGGGGCGTGCATCCAGAGAATTTTATTGCCCCTAAATGGAAATTACACAGTTGAACATGTAAATGCTCTGAGCTGAAACTACCTATCACACATTTTAGGTGTTATTTGGGTGACATATTGGTTCAAAATACAGTAGAACACCGATTATCCGAAATAAAAGGGGCGGTGCCACTTCGGTCGACGCGCTTTTTCGGATGACCACAGGGTAAATACTTTTGGAAGTTAAATGTCGAAACAAAATACGTAAACTCGTTAAGCAAAGGTGCGTACTGTATATTAACATTAAAATGTTCACATAATGTCACTAATAGTATAAAATCAGTGATTTTCTTCTGAATTTCCTTGGTGCAGCGCTGTCGTTCAGCTATGTCGCGCCACCGTTTAATCAACTATACATCAGCTGGTGTAGATTCATTGCTTTGTTCAACAAAGCGCAAAGTTGAAATAATGAAATATTTCTTTGTTACTATTGAACTGAATACTGTATACAGTAATTGTATTACAGTACTGTAATTAAAGCGTGTGCTACTGTACTTTAAGAAAAATTCAAAATCAATCTTACCTCTAATGCATTAAATCCATCATCTAATGTTAAATCGATTCTCAGAACTGCTATTGTCAAGGTCGGTGTCGTGTGCATAATCTTCATGACGAATAGTACAGTAATAATGATAATAATATCATAATAGTATCATGGAACGAACTAGAGGGTAAGAAACTGTTCTGTTCTATGCTACACGTGTGGTGGTCTAATGTTCTAAGGGGAAGGAGATTGCAGGCTAAGGGCTCTATTCAGGATCAAATTCAGGACAGGTGTCTGTGCGAAATCGGTACGAGTCACTCCAGGTAGAACAACAGAGGGAATATGAGGGACAGGGAACTGTTGCTGAGATGTGTGGAAGTAGCAGGAAGGGAAAAGGTAGGAAAGGAAAATGTAGAGTAGAGGATAGGAAAAGACAGGTGGAACAGTGTCATGGGAATGAGAAAAGGGGGAGGAAGTAGCTTCTGCACCTATCAGGAAAGATAGGGCTGACAAGAAGGGGAGGGGATCAAATGAGGAGGGTTGGGTTGAGGCTCTGGTCATGGGGGATTCCATCGTTAGACACGTGGGGAAAGTGTGTGGAGGAAAGGGTACCAGGTTAGAGTGTTATCCAGGAATTAGGTTAAGGCAGATGTTGAAGAAAGTAGAAGAGGAGGAGGAGGGAAAGGAGTAGGTGGTAGTGTTTCACGTTGGTACTAACAACGTAAGACAAGCAAGTATAAGTACCAACATAGTTGGAGATGTGTGGGATCTGGTAAATGCAGCACGGGTGACGTTTAAGAAAGCAGAGATTGTTATTAGTGGAATAGTGTGTAGAAGGGATAATGATTGGAGGGTGATTGGGGTCATAAATGAGACTATGGAGTGGGTAAGTTATGTAGGAAACTAGTAGTGAAATTTCTAGATCCTAATGGGTGGGTAGGAGATAGGGCTCTGCGCACAGATGGCCTTCATTTAAACTGCACTGGTACGTATAAGTTAGGATATTTGTTTGGAAGGGTAATAAGGAGGTACAATCAGGGGAACTGGATGGTCTAGGGAGCGGTGATATGGGAACAGGGAACTGGAAATCAAGTAGGGATGACATAAAATTGTTATTGTTGAACTGTAGAAGTATTGTAAGGAAAGGAATAGAATTAAGTAATTTAATAGATATATATTTACCAGATATTGTAATAGGAGTTGAATCATGGCTGAGAAATGATATAATGGATGCAGAAATTTTCTCACGGCACTGGAGTGTGTATCGTCGAGATAGGATAGGAAGGGTGGGAGGGGGAGTGTTCATTCTGGTGAAAGAAGAATTTGTAAGCTACGAAAAAGTTAAAGATGAGACACATGAAATTCTAGGTCTAAATATAATAGGCAACTTGATATATTTGGAGTGTACAGATCGGGACAGGGTAGCACTGACGCGGATTCGGAATTATTTGATAGGATAGTCAGCTATGTGGGAAACGACATGGAAAGAAATGTGACTGTAGCGGGAGATCTGAATTTGCCAGATGTCAATTGGGAAGGAAATGCGAACGACAGGAAGCATGACCAACAAATGGCAAATAAGTTAATATGGCAAGGACAGCTGATTCAGAAAGTGACGGAACCAACCAGAGGGAAAAATATCCTGGATGTCGTGCCGATAAAACCAGATGAGCTCTATAGGGAAACTGAAGTAATAGATGGTATTAGTGATCATGAAGCTGTTTTTGTGGTAGTTAAAAATTAATGTGATAGAAAGGAAGGTCTTAAAAGAAGGACTGTTAGGCAGTACCATATGGCTGATACAGCAGGCATGAGGCAGTTTCTAAAAAGTTACTATGATCGGTGGAAAACGGTAAATAAAAATGTAAACAGACTCTGGGATGGGTTTAAAGCAATTGTTGAGGAATGCGAAGACAGGTTTGTACCATTAAGGGTGGTAAGGAATGGTAGAGACCCACCTTATTATAATAGAGAAATAAAGAGACTAAGAAGGAGGTACAGACTGGAAAGAAATAAGAGTTAGAAATGGCTGTGGAAGTAAGGAGAAATTGAAGGAACTTACTAGAAAATTGAATCTAGCAAAGAAGGCAGCTAAGGATAACATGATGGCAAGCATAATTGGCAGTCATATGAATTTTAGTGAAAAATGGAAGGGTATGTATAGGTATTTTAAGGCAGAAACTGGTTCCAAGAAGAACATTCCAGGAATAATTAACGAACAAGGGGAGTGTGTATGTGACGATCTTCAAAAGGCAGAAGTATTCAGTCAGCAGTAAGTAAAGATTGTTGGTTACAAGGATAATGTCGAGATAGAGGAGGAGACTAAGGCCAAAGAAGTAATGAAATTTACATATGATAACAATGACATTTACAATAAGATACAAAAGTTGAAAAATTGGAAAGCGGCTGGAATTGATCAGATTTCTGGGGATATACTAAAGACAATGGGTTGGGATATAGTACCATATCTGAAGTACTTATTTGATTATTGTTTGGTCGGAGGAGCTATACCAGATGAATGGAGAGTTGCTGTAGTAGCCCCTGTGTATAAAGGAAAGGGTGATAGACATAAAACTGAAAATTACAGGCCAGTAAGTTTGACATGCATTGTATGTAAGCTTTGGGAAGGCATTCTTTCTGATTATATTAGACATGTTTGTGAAATTAATAACTGGTTCGATAGAAGGCAATTTGGTTTTAGGAAAGGTTATTCCACTGAAGCTCAACTTGTAGGATTCCAGCAAGATATAGCAGATATCTTGGATTCTGAAGGTCAAATGGACTGTATCGCAATTGACCTGTCTAAAGCATTTGATAGGGTGGATCATGGGAGACTACTGGCAAAAATGAGTGCAATTGGACTAGACAAAAGAGTGACTGAATGGGTTGCTATATTTCTAGAAAATAGATCTCAGAGAATTAGAGTAGGTGAAAGTTTATCTGACCCTGTAATAATTAAGAGGGGAATTCCTCAAGGCAGTATTATCGGACCTTTATGTTTTCTTATATATATAAATGATATGAGTAAAGGAGTGGAATTGGAGGTAAGGCTTTTTGCGGATGATGTTATTCTCTATAGAGTGATAAATAAGTTACAAGATTGTGAGCAACTGCAACGTGACCTCGAAAATGTTGTGAGATGGACAGCAGGCAATGGTATGTTGATAAACGGGTTAAAAGTCGGGTTGTGAGTTTCACAAATAGGAAAAGTCCTCTCAGTTTTAATTACTGCGTTGATAGGGTGAAAGTTCCTTTTGGGGATCATTGTAAGTATCTAGGTTTTAATATAAGGAAAGATCTTCATTGGGGTAATCACATAAATGGGATTGTAAATAAAGGGTACAGATCTCTGCACATGGTTATGAGGGTGTTTAGGGGTTATAGTAAGGATGTAAAGGAGAGTGCATATAAGTCTCTGGTAAGACCCCAACTAGAGTATGGTTCCAGTATATGGGGCCCTCACCAGGATTACCTGATTCAAGAACTGGAAAAAATGCAAAGAAAAGCAGCTCGATTTGTTCTGGGTGATTTCCTACAAAAGAGTAGGGTTACAAAAATGTTGCAATGTTTGGGTTGGGAAGAATTGAGAGAAAGAAGAAGAGCTGCTCGACTAAGTGGTATGTGATGTAGATGTTGATTCCCATAGGGAATGGCCAGGCAGGCATCTATTTTTGGAAATGAGACATAGCTCTCATAGTGCATTGGCACTGCTGGTGGCTTCAAATAGCCTATGCGGTGGCCTCCACGGTATGCACTAGTATTGCGTCTTGGGTGTTGTGTTAAGTCCGAACTGGCGAGCCTAACTTAGCACAGGAGGGCGAAACACAGGCAACCAAGAATGAGTTAGCTGGAAAATTTATAATGTCCAATAACGGACCATTATATTGGTATTATAAATGGTATGTTCCGAGCTGTCAGCGGAGAGTAGGCGTGGAATGACATTAGGAGACGAATAAATTTGAATGGCGTTTATAAAAGTAGGAAAGATCACAATATGAAGATAAAGGTGGAATTCAAGGGGACAAACTGGGGCAAATATTCATTTATAGGAAGGGGAGTTAGGGATGGGAATAACTTACCACGGGAGATGTTCAATAAATTTCCAATTACTTTGAAATCATTTAGGAAAAAGCTAGGAAAGCAACAGATAGGGAATCTGCCACCTGGGCGACTCCCCTAAATGCAGATCAGTATTGAGTGATTGATTGATATTCTGGCACAACTCATAATACAAAAATAGGGTTCGCCTTGTAGCTCTCAGCACATATAGCAAGAGAATTAATAACATGGACGGCTAAGAACGAGAGGGTAGAAACAAAATACAGTAGAAGTCCGTTATAGCGAGAATTCATAACATCGAAAAATTTACTCGCTATAGCGGATTGTCGTTATATCCGATGTTGATATAAAAGTCGGAAAACCCTTCATGCACTTTAAAATCGGTATGAAACGGCAATCAGTTTGTCAAAACTTGCGTTTCCATAGATGATATCCACACTACGGCTTACTTGTTTGTTTCGTAATCCGATACTATGTGAAAGTGTATGTTTAATTTCATTCTGAAAAAATATAGTACCGTAATTTCCCACAACTATGATCCGGCAATACAACTATGGTCCGTGATACATACATATCCTTGAAGCGTTCTATGAGTTAGTGCCATTTTATTCCGCGTTTTTGCTACAGTGGATTGGAGAGCTAAGCAACTGCTGCTATCTATGCGTGTACTTCAATACTAGTGGCACAACGTTGAACGAGCTCAGAGCAGTAAATCTTCCGTTACAGAAGCACGTGTTTTGCATTGTCCTATGAACTTTGTCGTCTGCTGTTATCCAGGTAAGACCAATGGACAAATTTATCTTTAAGTTTGGGTAGCAAAGTATTAGTGACGTGTTTAATTTCAATTTATTCTTTAAAGCTACTTCAGGTAACTTTCAATTAATATAAAATTAAGAAATTGTAACTTGAAACATAACTATGGTCCAGTAAGTTAATTGGACCATAGTTGTATGCTTCCCCATATTCCTAACTATATCCGATTTAAAACAATATAACAGTAATAATACACTTGTATCTGAATTCCAGGTTATTCCTAGCTGCAGTAATGAATTCAAAATACAACAGACGAAAAATTGGGGGTCGTCCTTATGTCCCATACACTGCTGAAACAATGGAATTATGCTTAAGTGCGATTATGGGAAATAAATTAACTCAAAGAGAAGCATCAGCCAAATACAACATACGTCGCAGTACTCTAATTCTAAAAATGAAAGCTATACGCAATGACAATGTGCAGTTGCCAGGTCGTACATGTGTATTCACACGAGAGGAAGAAGACTCTTTCGTTGACCATTTAGTGAAAATGTGTGACTTTGGTTTCCCAGTTACTCCACTGGACTTGAGATTTATTGTCAAAACATATTTAGATAGCACTGGGCGGAAAGAAGAGAGGTTCTCAAATAATATGCCTGGGAAACGCTGGGCGGAATCATTTCTGGTATTGTTTTAAATATTCCTGATTCAGGAGCTAAAGTAAGTTGCATGGCTAGGAGTGGTAGGTTGTGGACCTGGCCAAAAGACAATGATATCCTCAACTATGAACTTTCTGATGTCATCTCTAAAATAAACCCTCTAGTAAAGGTATCCTCCAAACGGGAGTTATATTCTGTGAATGAACTGAGTGCTAAACGGGGTAACTGATAACTTTGTGATTTTCTGCATGTTAATTGTCATTATTGATTCAATAAAACATCATTTAATAAGTACAAGCCATTTTATTGCGAATTTCACAGTAAAATACTAAAAAGAATGCTACAAGTATGAACCATGGTAAGGAATGTGAGTTGGACCATAGTTAGGCACTTCGACATACAACTATGTACCATGATTCAAATTTATTTTTCTTCATGATTTATAAATATAACTCAAAAGTAACATACATATTACATTCTGATCAACTTTCCTACTTATTGAAATATTTAAAATTATTTTAGCAAATTGTATGTACCAACAGTGTAGAAAATTTTAAGAAAGTAATGAAAAATGGACCATAGTTATAGGAAATCACGGTACCGTATATCTCCGAATCCAAGATGAACCTCACTTTTTCCTTCAAAAAATTTAAATCAGGCTCAAAAAGAAGTTTGTAAAATCATATGAATGCCTTGTTGTACAGTAGGCCTACGCATTTTTAGACTATCTAAAAATAGTCTTTATTTTTGGCGGCTACACAATTATTCTTTATTTCCGCGGGTTTAAGGAAGATTAATTTAACATTGGCATCATATTACCGAAGAGAACTCGTTGAAAATTTTCCGGCAATACCTATTCCATGCGTCTCTACAATACAACGATCCATCAGGAAATTATTCTTGCTGTCTATAAAACTGTTACCTTTACGCAGCGTCAGATATAACCGGCTGCCGCTACACGCACGCCTCGCTTGTCGGGTTCGGCCAAATTCAGTGGCTAGCGATGTATTGGCCTAATCGGTAACGTTGAAATTCAACGAACGAGTTGCTTGCTTTTTCGTGCACATACCTCACAATTTCATCTTCGACTTCTTTAAAGCGTCCTTATTGCGGACCACTGAATGCATTTTTTGTACAGTACGCATTTTTTAGCTCTTTGTCTTCATGCTAACGCCAAATATTGGCTTTAGTTAGGCCTATGCCGTATTTTCTTGCGGCTGCACAATTATTCTACATTTCCGAGTGTTTAATAAACATTAACTTATAATTGGCATCATAATATCGACTAGAACCCGGTGAAAATTTGCCAGCAATACCTTTACCACGTATCTTTAGAATACAACTATCCATCACGAAAATATTTCTGCTGTCTATAAACCTTAATTTTACTAAGCGTCAAGTACAATAGACGCGTTATGACTCTGCCACTGAGTAGCCATGGTTTTCCTAAGAATTCGAAGGGTCGCATGCTTTGATGCCATTCTGCAGATTTGAGAAACACACAGGCTCTGTACAACCGGTTGTCGCGGCTAGCGATGTGTAGTAAAGAGGCGGTCGTTTATTGTCAACGAGTTCTGTGCCCGTGTGAAAAGAAGCAGCATGGTTACCGCGGTAGTTGCCAGTGGTATCCATTAACTTACTGTTAGGCCGCGAATGCAATAACCCTTGAGTTTTCAAATGAGATTCTGAGAAAAAAAAAAGTCTTGGATTCGGAGAAATACGGTATCACTACAGAGATTTCTGTGGCAACCTTAGCTTTCTTATTCAAACAGCGTCACCTAACCTAACGGTATATGTAGCCTATCATGAAAAAATATTTGAAACGCATGTAGAGAAATAACCTCCTAGCGAAAATTTTACATGTAAATAGCCGTAACTTTGAGCGAGAAGATATGAAATATCCTCTGAAATCAGTGATGTACTCTGCCATATCTTGAGGTGTATCACATTCTTACTTAATTTCCGTACATAACATTAAAATTAAGATATCGTTTACTTCAGTCTTTATTTTTAACGAGTTAACAACTGCTATCGGCCACGTTATTTACACATTTATTACGAAAACGTGTTTCTTCTCTTTCATTTCGATTTTTTTTTTTTTTTTAGAGAACATCAGTCAATGGGTAGTACTAATAAACTCCAACATCGCCTTTGAATGTCAACGAGAGAGTTTGCAAATGCACAAAGTGAGAAAACTATACCGTGCCGAAGATGATCGACAGCATTTTGTTTCAGTTTTCTTATTCAAACAGCGTCACGTATCCTAACTTAACCGTACTATATGTATGATGAAAACACACTTCAAGCGCACGTAGAGAAACTATACCTTTCTCGCTATATATTTTCATATTAACCTTTCCGTAATTTAACCAGACACGACAAAATAGAAACCAACCTCTGAAATCAATTAAGCACTCTGCCATATCTTAAGGTGTATTCCATTCTTACTTAATTGCAGTATTTAGCCTCAAAATTAAGCGGTCGTCTAGTCAGCCTTAATTTTAACGAGTTAACAACCGTTATCGGACACGTTATTTACGCATTTATTACGAAAATATGTTCTCTTTCATTTCGAATTTTCTTTACGGAACAACTGTCGACGGATTTTACTAATAAACTCCGACATCGCCTTCGAATGTCGACGAGAGAAATCGCTAGTTCACATAGCGAGGAAACGATGCCGAAGGTAATCGATCGCATGCAATATCATCGCTGGGGTGCATAAATATCGGTAATGGAGAAATCGCGCGCGCTTAATCACTCATAATAACGAATGCGCCAGTGATAGGGTTCTCGCTGTAACCAAAGGACGATACACAGTTTAATATAGGAATTATGGAACGACGGACAGAAAAATGTTGCCGCTATAACGGAGCTCACGTTATATGCCGTACTCGCTATATCGGACTTCTACTGTATTAAAGAACAATTTTGCCAGATCATTTCGGTTAAGCTGGGTTTCGTTTAAGCAAAGTTCGGTTAAGCAGGGTGCTACTGTACAATTTTTATTTTCCCAAAAAATGACTGTTTTGGATTAAGCCCCTTTCAGCATGAACTGATTCAATTAGAATATGGTTTGGGTGTGTTGGACTTTAATACCAATAGAATAAGTAAATAAATCTAAATCTGGTAATTTTAAGTTTATATTCAAATGTTCGCAACAGTCATATGTTAAAAAGATATCAGGAACTATGTCCTTTTTATTAGTAGTATTCACTTGATCTGAAGATTTTAATTTTATATTTGGCCCGTAGGCAGTGCAAGTTTCATAAAAGGTAAGAATACCTACTCCTTTTATTGTTACATCACTTGTTTCACGACATACCACTGTTAATTTAGTTGGTTCTGTAGCTGTTGCACTTGCACTATATCTTTAGGACAGTTTAATGGTATGGAGCTAGTACCAGTTAATAAAGTTAAAACACGATCATTTTCTCCATGAGTAATTTTCAAGGGAAATTCTACAGGACATAGGCTACATTCGTATTTTCAGAGATTGTCTTACATTTAAGCATTTGGTCCTTGGACACGTAAGTATACAATTGTTGTTCTTCACTTATCATAATGAATTCTGATGTTGGTCTTATTATTATAAACTGATGATTTTCATGTCATTGGTGTGGGGAAAGGAAGAATTTTGTACACCATAAAATTCTTTTCATCACTGAGAGGAGTTGTGGGTACATATACTAAGACTTCTTGGTTAATGACAACCTGTAACTTGGCTATCTTATAAATTAGGTACTCATGAGTGGTGCCCAATTCAAATGGTAGAGTCATCTTCTGAGGGAGTTGTCCTAATGCTTTTTTATAAGCCTTAACTATTTCTGCAGGACTTAATATTTGGACATGAATAATTCTTAGTTGAGCATATGTAATGGCTGAGGTTATTATATTGGTCGTGTATTTGGACTAATAAGTCTTCAATTTCTGTTAAATGTTGTTTAATGTTAACTTCCTTGCTAAGTTGGTTTTTGGCTTGTTCTAATTGTTGGGTTTCATTTTTAATAAAACTTTTAATTTGCTCTAAGCTTTGACTAAGTTTTAACTCATTGTTAGTGACGTCATATAGTGTATTATTCATTGATTGGAGTGTCGAACGTACGACCAGCATTTGCTCTTTCGCAACTTTAATCACTGACATCTGTTCTTTTTCTAATTCGGATATTTTATCCTGATAAAAATCTGCATCGTCTTGGTACATCGTTCCAAATAATAATTTAAATAGCGTGCCAATAAAATTGAAAAGATCTCTCTTGGTTCTCTGGTTTTGTCCTCTAGAAAATTACTTGATTATATTTTTGAGATTTTGAATCTTTTGTATTCTAATTAACTTTAATTGAACCTTGTGTTGACACGTATGGTTTAATGTTTGTGGTAATCGATAATATAGTGTTTGTGTTTTCTGAATATTCTTTCGAACGATTGTAAGTGTTGTGTGGAGTTTCGTTAGGTTTACATAGGTAATTAATTTCCATTTGGTAGTGGTAAGTTGCACTACACACTGATCCTTGAAATAAATGCCTGGTGTCTTTTCATAGGGGGTGACTTGGTAATCTAGTGTATTAACTATAATTATGTGGTACATCAAGACTAATGGTACGAGGGTTAGAAGGTGGGTTGTTGTTGGCTGCGCCATCTTGTTCCGTGAGAGAGACCTGTAAGAAAGAGAATGTACTTCGCTACGTTGTAACGTTTGTGAGTAGTACATGTGTACAGTACCTTTTAAGCGTGATTGTTTTAATTTGCCTCACTTCCTTATGACAGTGTCCAATTTTTGTATAGCGACTAATTTTATGTATGTAATATCCCTGGGGTCGGCCTTGTGGCACTTAGGGTATGTTTTTAAGCAGCATGTTTAAGGGTACATTATAATACTAATTTGTGAGTGGTGACTCACGGTCACAGGGGAGTACCCTGCGTGGGTATCTATTACCGTACTCTTGTTAGGAATGTTGAAGAAATGACACTAAGGAGTCTTGTGGTCAGGTGGAGACATACAACCTGTGGTGTGGAAGGATCTGCTTTTATCATACAGTGTCCGATATAGGACTTAGGGCATACCGTTAGGTAGTCTAAAGCTTTAGGGGTTATATTGGGTGGCCCTTAAGGTGGTGGCTATCGGCCGAGGAGTAGCTCACCTTCTGGTACTCAACATCCTAAAAGGAAGACAGCTGTTCCGTTCCACGGGTAACATCACCGTAAATTTAAGTACCAGAATGTTACTTTATGAGTCTTGTTATCAGATAGCTGTTGTCAATATCGACATTTCTGTCCTGATAGAGGATTTGTTCATTGACTGGTATCCAGTACGAATTCTTACTGCAATGAATCGTACCATAAGACTATGTTCTTATTGCCTAGATCCAGTTTTGGATCCTCGTGGTATCCCCAGGTGCAATACTGTCCATCGATAATGGTTTCAGCTGTATTTTTGGCAGTAATGGATTGTAATATGAGTAGTCAGCAGTTCTGTGTTTACTGTGCGGTTTTATGTTGATTTCATCTCGCCCTTCTTACAGCTACGGGCGAGGAAGGTTCCGTTCAAAATCATTCCGTCCCTTTCAAAACTAAGGACGAGGTACCTGTTTGAGTTCTACTGTTTCGGTAACGTGTGTACATTGGGTGTCCGGTCTGGCTCGCACGGACCTTGTTTCGCTTGTGAGGTCTTATCTACTTCCGCTGTTTACTAACACAGCTGTAGTGCTTTCTTATCTTAAAACTCACTCATTCATTCGAATTTATTTTCGAACCGTTCGCTCACGAATTATGAAATGCAGGAGTGCCTGATCAGCGATACGACATACAGTCTGTACGTAGAGGAACTGTCACTTTGTTGCACATAGCAGAAGTTCATTGTGTTGAGTGTAACACAGCACAGCCATCTCTTGCAACACAGTGACACGGTCCTATGAAGAGACCTGCACCAAATTATTGCACCAATGAAAACTGATCCCAAAATATCAAAGTTTAGTTGGAAAATGACATATTTTTGTTGGGGATTGTATTTTGTACAGATTGTGCAGAACACTTAGCTTTTGCCACGACAACAGCGTATAAAGCCGGTAAGCAGTAACAATTAGTCAACTCGGTTTTGAACGAGCTTTCTTTGCGCGAACCTATCAGTTGTAAGGTTTCATATTTTTGAAACTTTACTTGGACACTTTTTGATTTGATTTTGTTTGTACATTTTTCTGTGTTGTAATCAAATAAATTATCATAAGCGAGAGTTCGGTAACAGAGAGTATAGTGAAAAATTAAACCAATTAACATTAAGTAGGAACAAGTAAGCAGTTCAGCAGCTTAGCCGTTAAACCACGGAGGCAGTCAAATGAAACCTATTAAACAGTATTTTTCAATAATCTTGCAGTAGAAAATAATATTTTCATTCATATAACTTGTCAATATATTGCATTAATTCTACCTGCTGTAATTAAATTTATATCAAGTTAATCATAGGTGTTATATTTTATTTAAGGTCCTGAATTTTCATCTTGGCAGGCGGGTCCATATTGCTTTCATTACACCCCGGAGCTTGCCTCTCAGGGCCGACAGCAACTGGATGAAGAAGAACTGGGTCTGATGCGGGGGAGTGTTCTCGTCTCCTCTTCCACCCTGACATATCATTGTGTTTATCCTATCTCGCTTTATATGACTTCATACTTGTGTGCTTCAGCTCTCAGTCTGAAACAATCGGCGACATTGTGAAGGGAAAAATCATCTTTGAAAAGCTGAACGTAAAATTCAAATTCCCCTTTGATAATTGTGTGCTGCCTTTAATCGTATGCTAAAATATGTCAAATACCACTGAATCTGAAGACTGCTAGTCACGAAGGAGGCTGTTGATGGAGGTTCCAGATGCTTAAGGATAAGGGCAACTGGCCTCGCACCTTTCAAACAAGATGTAATAGAGTTTCACATCTGCAGAAACAAACTTACATACATCTCTTTTAGCAAGTAGTAACAAAATACTGTACAAAGTTTTATTTTAAAGTGACATCAAATACAGGTGGTTTTGTTTCTCTTGGAATGAAACCCAGGTCAGTGCAGAAAAAAAGAGCAGCAAAGCACAAAGTGATTAGTGAGACACCAATTGTATCGCTTCATGCAGAAAGGGCCTCAAGCCCACGTGTTGTACACTCCTAAATGCACGTATTCTTGCTGAAAAGGCTTCCTCTCAGTCAGTAAACCAGGATTCAATGAGCACTATTGAAGGAAAAAGGTCATCAGTCACAGACTCGAGCCCGTTCTCCATAAAACAAATGTGTTGGTATCTACCTAACAGCAGATGCACACAACAGTAACTGATTATGTTTTGTTCGCCAAGAGCAGATATTCTTCATTTATTGATAGATGTGCACGGCACACCTTCCCCCTGAGGAGAAACTCTTCAACATGTGCGGGGATTCTGCCGGAGCATTGAGCTAATGTGCAAAAATAACCACCAGCATGTAAGAATGTTTATTGCTCAAGCCTTGAGACAGCATGGATAGGAGATTCACTGCATCCACACCAAAGACTCTAATCGGACCGCTGACATCATAGCCATCAGCAGAAATACACTACATCCTGCCATTCGCTCTGAAAGAGACTCAAATCAGGCTCAGGATGGGGACCATGCACCATGCTTGCCTTACCTGTCAGCAAAGTACAAAATAACCATCGATCGTTCAGAGGCCTGCTATTCAGAGCAAGAGGCACCTTCCCTAGTCAGCCATTGATCTTATTATAAAACTTGAAAATTCCATCCTGCAAAATAGAAATACAGTTCCTGAGGGACTCTACATCTCTACCTGAGAGTGTACAACCCCCCCTGGAAAAAGAAGACAAAAACAACATTAACAATTATAAATTAATACCTTTTGATGTTTTTAAGTACTATCGAAACTGTAACTAGATGTAAACAGTCACCCTCATTGGAGGATGGACAATTTATGATTTCTTTAATAAATCTCTCTGTCTAGACTTGTGACCCAAAACTCTTTAACATTTGACCAGGTAATACTTCACGGAATATCGGCATGATTCGCATGACATGAGGTTTTATTGATAAAAACAATGAGTGCACAAACAGGCCAACAGATGGCGGTGGTCAGCAACACGTGAATGATGCTGCATGAGTATTAAAGGTCCTGTCGTGAGGAAGGGCGTCATATTCACCTGCACTCGCGGCACGTTGGCGTTACCAGAAAAGGCATGGTTAATGAAGCTTTATTTTGGTGTCAATAAAACCTCATGTCATGCCAAACGTGGGTGTCAATTATTACCTCTCTACCTCCGACACTCCGTGAAGTACTGCCTTGTCAAATGTTAGCAGATTTTTGGGTCATCCTCTACAATATTCTGTTAATGTGGACATTTTTGTAATATTTCAACTTGTTTGCTTATGAATGTGATTTTTGCAGAAGAGGCCTCAGTCCAGTTAAGAGCTTTGGATCTGTATTGACAGTTATGTAATATAAGTTGAAAAACTGCTATATTGGCTCCACCTAGTCAATAGCTTTAAGCTTATTTACAATTCAGCGTTCTAAAAAAACATAATATCAGAACAAGATGACATGTTTTGGCTGCGTTAGGCCATCTTCAGCTGTCTACAAATAACTTCAACTTAAAATTCATGGATTGAAAGTTGCAAAACATTTACATCCATATGATAGGTGGATGCTGAAACATCACCAGCTTCTAGAAGCGTTTGATGTAGTATGAAGACGTCAGCTCTTCTAGATAATAAATGACAATGATGATTAATTAATATTAATTTAAAGTTTCTTCCATTCCTTAAAATTCGTTTCACATAAAAATATTTACATTTCATTAAAATTGTTGTTCTGCTTCGTACAAGAACTTCTGTTTTAAAATGTAGATTAAATTCATTTAAATGCCAGCCAGACCATTGAGTATAAATGAACTGCCGTCAGGTCATGATGTGTGATATGAAATCTGGAAGGAAAAAGAAGAATTAGTAAGGTGAATATTAAAACGAGGGAAGCAAGGTACAGCGAAAGACAAACCGTATAGACAGAAATATACAACAACAGACATAAACTGTGTATGTATTGTTGCTCTAAAGTAATAATTTTACAACGTTGAATTGTGGGTGGAACCACTATCCTAGTTGAGAGCTCACAATAATGAACAACTGTAACTGTGAATCAAATTTAATATATCCTATTAGCATTTTAAAATAGATGATTGTGTTAATCTTGACATTCTTTCAATATTTTCATTGTGGGTATAAATATTTGTGATCTGTGCTGAAGGGGCGTGCATCCAGAGAATTTTATTGCCCCTAAATGGAAATTACGCAGTTGAACATGTACATGCTCTGAGCTGAAACTACCTATCACACATTTTAGGTGTTATTTGGGTGACATATTGGTTCAAAATACAGTAGAACACCGATTATCCGAAATAAAGGGGGCGGTGCCACTTCGGGCGACGCCCTTTTTCGGATGACCACAGGGTAAATACTTTTGGAAGTTAAATGTCGAAACAAAATACATAAACTCGTTAAGCAAAGGTGCATACTGTATATTAACATTAAAATGTTTACATAATGTCACTAATAGTATAAAATCAGTGATTTTCTTCTGAATTTCCTTGGTGCAGCGCTGTCGTTCAGCTATGTCGCGCCACCGTTTAATCAACTGTACATCAGCTGGTGTAGATTCATTGCTTTGTTCAACAAAGCGCAAAGTTGAAATAATGAAATATTTCTTTGTTACTATTGAACTGAATACTGTATACAGTAATTGTATTACAGTACTGTAATTAAAGCGTGTGCTACTGTACTTTAAGAAAAGTTCAAAATCAATCTCACCTCTAATGCATTAAATCCATCATCTAATGTTAAATCGATTCTCAGAACTGCTATTGTCAAGGTCGGTGTCGTGTGCATAATCTTCATGACGAATAATACAGTAATAATGATAATAATATCATAATAGTATCATGGAACGAACTAGAGGGTAAGAAACTGTTCTGTTCTATGCTACACGTGTGATGGTCTAATGTTCTAAGGGGAAGGAGATTGCAGGCTAAGGGCTCTATTCAGGATCAGAATTCAGGACAGGTGTCTGTGCGAAATCGGTACGAGTCACTCCAGGTAGAACAACAGAGGGAAGATGAGGGACAGGGAACTGTTGCTGAGATGTGTGGAAGTAGCAGGAAGGGAAAAGGTAGGAAAGGAGAATGAAGAGTAGAGGATAGGAAAAGACAGGTGGAACAGGGTCATGGGAATGAGAAAAGGGAGGAGGAAGTAGCTTCTGCAGCTATCAGGAAAGATAGGGCTGACCAGAAGGGGAGGGGATCAAATGAGGTGGGTAGGGTTGAGGCTCTGGTCATGGGGGATTCCATCGTTAGACACGTGGGGAAAGTGTGTGGAGGCAAGGGTACCAGTTTAGAGTGTTATCCAGGAATTAGGTTAAGGCAGATGTTGAAGAAAGTAGAAGAGAAGGAGGAGGGAAAGGAGTAGGTGGTAGTGTTTCACGTTGGTACTAACAACGTAAGACAAGCAGGTATAAGTACCAACATAGTTGTAGATGTGTGGGATCTGGTAAATGCAGCACGGGTGACGTTTAAGAAAGCAGAGATTGTTATTAGTGGAATAGTGTGTAGAAGGGATAATGACTGGAGGGTGATTGGGGTTATAAATGAGACTATGGAGTGGGTAAGTTATGTAGGAAACTAGTAGTGAAATTTCTAGATCCTAATGGGTGGGTAGGAGATAGGGCTCTGCGCACAGATGGCCTTCATTTAAACTGCACTGGTACGTATAAGTTAGGAAATTTGTTTGGAAGGGTAATAAGGAGGTACATTCAGGGGAACTGGATGGCCTAGGGAGCGGTGATAAGGGAACAGGGAACTGGAAATCAAGTAGGGATGACATAAAATTGTTAGTGTTGAACTGTAGAAGTATTGTAAGGAAGGGAATAGAATTAAGTAATTTAATAGATATATATTTACCAGATATTGTAATAGGAGTTGAATCATGGCTGAGAAATGATATAATGGATGCAGAAATTTTCTCACGGCACTGGAGTGTGTATCGTCGAGATAGGATAGGAAGGGTGGGAGGGGGAGTGTTCATTCTGGTGAAAGAAGAATTTGTAAGCTACGAAAAAGTTAAAGATGAGACACATGAAATTCTAGGTCTAAATATAATAGGCAACTTGATATATTTGGAGTGTACAGATCGGGAAAGGGTAGCACTGACGCGGATCCGGAATTATTTCATAGGATAGTCAGCTATGTGGGAAACGACATGGAAAGAAATGTGACTGTAGCGGGAGATCTGGATTTGCCAGATGTCAATTGGGAAGGAAATGCGAACGACGGGAAGCATGACCAACAAATGGCAAATAAGTTCATATGGCAAGGACAGCTGATTCAGAAAGTGACGGAACCAACCAGAGGGAAAAATATCCTGGATGTCGTGCTGATAAAGCCAGATGAGCTCTATAGGGAAACTGAAGTAATAGATGGTATTAGTGATCATGAAGCTGTTTTTGTGGTAGTTAAAAATTAATGTGATAGAAAGGAAGGTCTTAAAAGTAGGACTGTTAGGCAGTACCATATGGCTGATAAAGCAGGCATGAGGCAGTTTCTAAAAAGTAACTATGATCGGTGGAAAACGGTAAATAAAGTAAACAGACTCTGGGATGGGTTTAAAGAAAGTGTTGAGGAATGCGAAAACAGGTTTGTACCATTAAGGGTGGTAAGGAATGGTAGAGACCCACCTTATTATAATAGAGAAATAAAGAGACTAAGAAGGAGGTGCAGACTGGAAAGAAATAAGAGTTAGAAATGGCTGTGGAAGTAAGGAGAAATTGAAGGAACTTACTAGAAAATTGAATCTAGCAAAGAAGGCAGCTAAGGATAACATGATGGCAAGCATAATTGGCAGTCATACTAATTTTAGTGAAAAATGGAAGGGTATGTATAGGTATTTTAAGGCAGAAACTGGTTCCAAGAAGAACATTCCAGGAATAATTAACAAACAAGGGGAGTGTGTATGTGAGGATCTTCAAAAGGCAGAAGTAATCAGTCAGCAGTAAGTAAAGATTGTTGGTTACAAGGATAATGTCGAGATAGAGGAGGAGACTAAGGCCAAAGAAGTAATAAAATTTATATATGATAACAATGACATTTACAATAAGATACAAAAGTTGAAAAATTGGAAAGCGGCTGGAATTGATCAGATTTCTGGGGATATACTAAAGACAATGAGTTGGGATATAGTACCATATCTTAAGTACTTATTTGATTATTGTTTGGTCGGAGGAGCTATACCAGATGAATGGAGAGTTGCTGTAGTAGCCCCTGTGTATAAAGGAAATGGTGATAGACATAAAACGGAAAATTACAGGCCAGTAAGTTTGACATGCATTGTATGTAAGCTTTGGGAAGGTATTCTTTCTGATTATATTAGACATGTTTGTGAAATTAATAACTGGTTCGATAGAAGGCAATTCGGTTTTAGGAAAGGTTATTCCACTGAAGCTCAACTTGTAGGATTCCAGCAAGATATAGCAGATATCTTGGATTCTGGAGGTCAAATGGCCTGTATCGCAATTGACCTGTCTAAAGCATTTGATAGGGTGGACCATGGGAGACTACTGGTAAAAATGAGTGCAATTGGACTAGACAAAAGAGTGACTGAATGGGTTGCTATATTTCTAGAAAATAGATCTCAGAGAATTAGAGTAGGTGAAGGTTTATTTGACCCTGTAATAATTAAGAGGGGAATTCCTCAAGGCAGTATTATCGGACCTTTATGTTTTCATATATATATAAATGATATGAGTAAAGGAGTGGAATCGGAGGTAAGGCTTTTTGCGGATGATGTTATTCTCTATAGTGTGATAAATAAGTTACAAGATTGTGAGCAACTGCAACGTGACCTCGAAAATGTTGTGAGATGGACAGCAGGCAATGGTATGTTGATAAACAGGGTTAAAAGTCAGGTTGTGAGTTTCACAAATAGAAGTTCTCTCAGTTGTAATTACTGCATTGATGGGGTGAAAGTTCGTTTTGGGGATCATTGTAAGTATCTAGGTGTTAATATAAGGAAAGATCTTCATTGGGATAATCACATAAATGGGATTGTAAATAAAGGGTACAGATCTCTGCACATGGTTATGAGGGTGTTTAGGGGTTGTAGTAAGGATGTATAGGAGAGTGCATATCTGGTAAGACCCCAACCAGAGTATGGTTCCAGTATATGGGACCCTCACCAGGATTACCTGATTCAAGAACTAGAACAAATCCAAAGAAAAGCAGCTCAATTTGTTCTGGGTGATTTCCGACAAAAGAGTAGCGTTACAAAAATGTTGCAATGTTTGGGTTGGTAAGAATTGAGAGAAAGAAGAGGAGCTGCTCGACTAAGTGGTATGTTCAGAGCTGTCAGCAGAGAGATGGCGTGGAATGACATTACTAGACGAGTAAGTTTGAATGGCGTTTATAAAAGTAGGAAAGATCACAATATGAAGATAAAGTTGGAATTTAAGAGGACAAACTAGGGCAAATATTCATTTATAGGAAGGGGAGTTAGGGATTGGAATAACTTACCAAGGGAGATGTTCAATAAATTTCCAATTTCTTTGAAATCATTTAGGAAAAGGCTTGGAAAGCAACAGATAGGGAATCTGCCACCTGGGCGACTGCCCTAAATGCAGATCAGTACTGATTGATTGATCTCTCAACCATGGTACAACCCGAGGATCCCTAGGACATTGTTGTTTCCTAGAACCGATATGCAAATTCTGACACTATGTTGTAAGCTTGGAAGTGTTTCTGACTGTGGCCCCAGTAATCTGGATGGTCTCGTTCCGATCCCCAACTTTCCTTGGTAATTGCCCTTTTCCTGTCCGGTTCCATGGCTAAAAGGTTAGCGTGCTAGCCTTTGGCCACAGGGGTCCCGGATTCGATTCCCTTAACCTTAATTGGTTAATTTCGCTTGCACGGTGTCTGGGTGTATGTGTCGTCTTCACCGTCATTTCATCCTCATTACGACGCGTAGGTTGCCTACGGGCGTCAAATCAAAAGACCTGCATCTGGCGAGCTGAACTTGTCCTCGGACCCTCCGGCACTAAAAGCTATACGCTATTTCATTTCATTTTTTATTCTGCTCTTTTCCTCATGTCTTGACATTTGTAAACACAGGTTACATTCCCAATACTGAGGATTATACAGGAAAATATTCCCCCGCATTACAATCCTAAGAGTTTTCCTTTCATTCAAGTAGTATAAATATGGAGAATTATGATTCGCCCTATTGAGCCTTGCTAGTGGACTTTTTTTGTCGCTACATTTCGGCGTAAGTTTTTAATTTTTTCGTGACGTACGTAAAACAACGGCTGATCCTCGCTCTAATTTCAGGAAATATTTTTTGGGGGTGGGGGTGGGCGGTCCCACTGCCCCCCCCCCCCCCCCTTGGCTACGCTTGTGACTCCGACTTTGGTCCAAGTCCCTTCGCTTTCAAAACTCGCAAAAAATAAACAGGGAAAACAAACCATCCTGTTGGTAATTTCGCACCCACGCAACCACTGGATTCTTTTGCATAGGGCCTATATCCATTCTGAATTTACGCACGATTTCTTTACTTTTAATCTCCATCGTTATATCAAGATCAGGCAGTGGGCGGGCGGCATTCTTAATCTCAAGTTTGCGCTCAAGAGAGAGAGAAGAAAATTTTGTCTTTCTGGGTATCTGGACACTGTTCATACTCATTTTGTAGCTCCTTACCTTTCCCGAGCACAAAGATTGTGGACGCAACCACAATGCACAAAAAAACACACACGGACATAAGATTGTAACTTCTTTATGTTCTAAAAATTAAGTTTCTGTTCGACACAATAGTACATTGACACGCTTGCACGGCGTACAATAATATAACGAATTATGATAAATACTGCAAAGTTTTATAAACACTACTATCACATGTGAAAAACAGAAGGAAATTTTAGGGATGTGTGTTCGCCCTGTTGACAACGTTGGTAACTTAATTTTACGAACTCGTGTGGGCTAGGCAGTTAGCATTTGCATTGGTATCATCTTCCCGCAATTTTTTTTTTTTTTTTTTTTTTTTTTTTGCCTCTGACCGGGTGAGTTGGCCGTGCGCGTAGAGGCGCGCGGCTGTGAGCTTGCATCCGGGAGATAGTAGGTTCGAATCCCACTATCGGCAGCCCTGAAGATGGTTTTCCGTGGTTTCACATTTTCACACCAGGTAAATGCTGGGGCTGTACCTTAATTAAGGCCACGGTCGCTTCCTTCCAACTCCTAGGCCTTTCCTATCCCGTCGTCGCCATAAGACCTATCTGTGTCGGTGCGACGTAAAGCCCCTAGCAAAAAAAAAAGAATGCCTCAGTGATTTTTAAGTTAAGTTTCTCTCCAAGAAGTAATTACTCCAAAGAAGGCAAATGAATAGATGTTCAGTAAGTATTAGTAATATATTTGGGACAAAATATCAATCGGAATTTGGCAGTTTAATGTGACTTTTGTTAGTAATGATGCTTTCCAACACTAGTGTTAACCATATATACTATTCTTTGCTGCCGTAGTTAAATTCCTGTAAGGGCAACAGATGGCAGGCATGTACTAGTTTTCTGACCCCAACAACACGACTTGCGATTACGAAGACGGGTGAGAGAGAGTGGCATACTGCGCATGCGTAAATCACGGATATTCGTTTGTGCGGGGTCACAATCGATTTGGGAAGTTTTTGTTACAATCGCAGGCACCCCTTTCCTACTTCCAGACTGATTACAGTTGAGGAGATTTTATAATAATGGCAGGCAGCTTTCTTACGGCCAGGTAAATTGAGTTGTGCTGTTATCATTACAATGATAGGGCACTTTTGCAATCTAGCCAGCTTAATACCAGTCACAGCGAGTTGATGGGTTTTCATTAAAATAGCAGGCCACTGTGCCTAATGCCAGTCACATTTTAGATGGGTACATTTGTTCATAATGGCGGGCACCATTACCTACAGCCAAACACAATCGGGTAGGGGAGTTTTGAAAAAACCCGCATGCTCCATTGACTTCTGCAAGTGAAATCGAGAAAGGAATTATTCATTAAAATGGTGGGCCCACTTTACTAATGCCACTTACACAGGAGTTGGAGCAGGACTCCATTCCTACTGCCAGTGAAAGTCGATGTCGGGAGTACTGATTACAATAGTAGGCACAAATTTCTTGACCTCGAAAAATCGACATCAGTGAATATATATACATAGATCGACATACGTAATTATACGCATGTTTGAAATATTGCACACCTTCATATACATATTAACTGCTGCTATCGACAAACGGATTCTACCACAAGACGTCGTACATAGCGGTATAAATGGCTGTATCTCGTCTATTCATGGGTCAGATTGAGTAAGATACATTGAATAGGGTGAACTTTGGGTTAGATTGTCCAACAGTGCATTACTTTTCGCATAATTATATGCCAGCTACAAATATAGCATTTGGCATATATGTGGCTACTGTGTGGGCAAATGTTCGTGTAGAATTTGATGATTCTCTCTTTGCCACTGGCGTAGCCAAGGCGGGGGGCCCAAGGGGGCCGGCCCCCCCCCCCCAAATATTTCCTGAAACTAGGGCGAGGATCAGCCGTTGTTTTACGTACGGTACGAACAACTTAAAAACGTACGTCGAAATGTTAATTTAACGTAGCGACAAGAATCTACTAGCAGGGCTCTATAGGGCCATACATAATTATCCATATTTGTACTGCTTGAATGAAAGGAAGACACTTGTGATGCGCGGGAATATTTCCCTGTAGAGGACTCACTATTGAGAATGTGTTGAAAAATGTCAAGACATGAAGAAAGGGGCAATTAGCAAGGGATTACTCAGCAGGCGGCCGGAACGTGACCACCAAGATAACGGGGACGACGGCCAGAAACAGTTGCAAGCTTACCACATCTTGTCAGCTTTTGCATATCGGTTCCAGGAAACAACAATGTCCTAGGGATCCTCGGGTTGTACCGTGGTTGAGAGATGTGCTGTGTTTAAGTTGCAGCGTTGGGAAGACTGTGACAGGATTGTGAACTGCACGTTAGTTCCTCATTTTGTGCCATATAAGTAACTTTTTTGAAGAGGGACCGTTTTGTCACTGAGAAGCCAACACTATGTGCATCCTCGGTAAGTTATGAAAAGGTTTTTTTTTTTTAATTCTTCCAGTAGCAAAACAATCGCGGATGCGTGCCTAAGTTCGATAGGTAGGCCTATAAATTTTGTCAAATGCTCGGGGATTGATTGGAACCTCAAATGGCAGCATCAAAAGTGGGGGTAAGTATTTTTTAATTGGCGGACCGTGATAACTCAGTTCCAATGGTTCTATCTTCTCATCAGAACAGCCCAGGCTTGAATCGCAGTCGATGCATGAAACATTTTTAAATGGGTAGTCACGTTCTACTGATACGGATTCTACTTAAAAACTAGATCCCGTCCCTTACCTTTCTTTTCCTTATACTTTTGAGCCAGAACCGCATCATTTATAGTGGTGTATTTTGAGTATCCAACTATTATTCGGACCTACCTTGTACCTTAAATGGTGAGTGAATGCAGTGGCGTACCCACAAAATAATTTCAGTGCCCAATAGTGTGGATACAACTTTTCCTTGGAAGGGGTTGTGAAAAAAAAATTTAGTTTTTATTTTGAATTTGCTTTACGACGCACTGTAGGTCTTATGGCGACGATGGGAAAGGAAAGGGCTGAGAGTGGGAAGAAGCGGCCGTGGCCTTAATTAAGGTACAGCCCCAGCATTAGCCTGGTGTGAAAATGCGAAACCACAGAAAACCATCTTTAGGGCTGCCGACAGTGGTGTTTGAACCCACTATCTCCCGGATGAAAGCACACAGCTGTGCGCCCCTAACCACACGGTCAACTCGCCGGTGGATATGAAAAGAAAGCCGGTCCTACCGAGTGCGGTGACGGATCTTCAATAGATTTTGTTGGTTTTGATTGTTACCATGTACAATCATTGCTTCTGTACTCTTAACATAAACCTGCTGCATTATTGAAACTGTTCGTAAAATTGATAATATCGTTCTTCGTTTGTGAGGAAGTAGAATCTTCAATTAATTTGTCTTCTTAAAAAAAGGAACCACTTTGGTACTACACCCCGTGAAGGTGACTACCTTCCAGGCCGTAGATATTTAGATTACGGGAGACTCAAGGAAAACTCTACTGCACCAAAAAACAATCCTATATCCTCCTCATCCCATTCTTTTCTTAACTCTGTCAGTGCCTGGAATCGAATGCAGGATGCCTTAAGCCAAATTTGAGAATAAGGATACTTAAAAGTAACCAGCCGGCCCCACGGTGTAGAGGTAGCGTGCCTGCCTCTTACCGGAGGCCCCGGGTTCGATTCCCGGCCAGGACAGGGACTTATACCTGAATCTGAGGGCAGGTTCGTGGTACACTCAGCCCACGTGTTTATAATTGAGGAGCTATCTGACGGTGAGATGGCGGCCCTGCTCTAGAAAGCCAGGAATAACGGCAGGGAGGATTCGTCGTGCTGACCACACGACACCTCGTAATCTGCAGGCCTTCGGATTGAACAGCGGTCGCTTGGTAGGCGATGGCCCCTCGGGGCTCTTACGCCATGGAGTTTGGTTTGGAAAAGTGAACAGAGAAGGAAGCGCCACCTCAGCAAGACTCCTTAGCTTCCAGCTAGTTCTTCTTTCCTGCCTCGTGCATTTAGGACAGTAAGAAAATGTACGCCTTAATAAATGCTCCTCATAAAACCTTTGTAAAAATACTAACTGCATCTACAATAATTACAAACTCCTCCTTTTCATGTGGCTCAGTTGGTTGAGTCGCTGTCCTTCTGAGTCTGAGTTCGCAGGTTCAAATCCCGGTTTGAATCGGTAACCCTTAAAACGGTGTTGAAATGGCAACAGCTCAGTGTCGTTGGTTTCTGGCACGTTAATAAGAATTATACATACGAATATTAGCGTCACAAAACTCTAACTTTATACTACTAGGCCTATATTCTGTATCCCAGGCTTGCGAGGGAAAGTAATTAACAATTTACTTTACGTCGCACCGACACAGATAGGTCTTATGGCGACGGTGGGATAGAAAAGGCTTAGGAGTGGGAAGGAAGCGACCGTGGCCTTAATTAAGGTACAGCCCCAGCATTTGTTTGGTGTGAAAATGGGAAACCACGGGAAAACATTTTCAGGGGTGCCGACAGTGGGGTTCGAATCCACTATCTCCCGGATGCAAGCTCACAGCTGCGTGGCTCTAACCGCGTTGGAAACTAATAGGACAAGGTAAACCCTACATAGCATATGTTGAAACGTGTACTTTTCTTTACCAACTAACAAAATATCCTTACCCATACGCTTTACATTATTTATTTATTTATTTATTTATTTATTTATTTATTTATTTATTTATTTATTTATTTATTTATTAGTGCCTTCAGTTCAGTGGCGAAGTTAGAGATCCAGGCCCTCTCGTACACTTAACCACATACTAATCAGAATCTTAAATAAAATACTGAGATACTTAAAATAGTTAAAACTACAAAAATTAATACAATTGAAAATAAATTTAAATAAATCACTAAATTAATATTAGAACTAATTAATATTAAAAACTCTTAACAATGGCTAATTCTCAGGAACGCACACATTCATACTTCAACCATTCAGTCAGCTGTCCTCAGCAGGTAGTCTGGGCAGGTGACTTTAAATCGTGATTTAAAAAAGCTAGTTTCTCTGACCTGAACTGGCAGGGAATTCCATAATCTGGCGACAGTCACCACAAATGATCTATTAATTTTATTTGTGCGGTGCAGTGGAATAGAAAGAATGAATCTAGAACGGTGTATTTAAGTTGTGAAATGATGATAAAAAGATGAATTTAGAAGAAATATACATTGGCTTACTTTCAGCTACCACTCTGATCACCATCGTTAAAGTGTGTAGCTGCCGACGTTTACCAGTCATCAGTCATGAGACAGCCTGATAGTATGGGGTGATATGAACATTGTACCTGATATTGTAAATAAATCGCAGGCAGGTGTTCAGTGCTCGTTGAAGTATAAGTGTTTCTTCTCTCGTCATGTCTACTAAAACAACGTCACAATAGTCAAGAATAGCGAGAATGGGTGTATGTATTAGTTTGGCCTGTAGCTCAAATGGAAATACATCCCTCTGCCGTTTAAGAGGGTGAAGAACTCCAAAAATCTTTTTACGTATTTCTTTCGTGTGATCAGACCAATCAACTGTTTCATTCATCATTACGCCGTGATTTTTAACCGTTTTACTGTAGGGAATAATGTTACCATTCAGTAGGATAGGCGGGATTGCGATATTGTTTGAGCAGCTCAGTAATTTTCGTGATCCAATTATAATTGTCTGATATTTTTTGCAGTTTAGTATAAGAGAGCTTCGTTGTGCATATACACTGAGTCGTCGGAGGTCATTGTTAATATCTTGTCTTGCAGTGCCGATATGTTTGAAGATCGTCAGCATAGAGGAGGTGAGTGTTATTTCCTGTCACAGATGGTATGTCATTGATATAAATACAGAAAATTAGGGGCCCTGGAATACTACCCTGTGGAGCAACATTAAATTTCGTTTTCCATTTAGAGGCCTTGTCGTTTACTGATACACGCTGTTGACGGTTACTCAAATAAGAACGAAAAACCTTAAGCGCAGCCAGGTCAAAATTTAGCAGTTGCATTTTCTTTATCATAGTCGGAATTACTATAGTGTCAAAGACGCTACTGAAGTCCAGAAGGATACGTATAGTGAGCAGTCCTTTGTCCATAGCGTTTCTAATGTCTTCGATAACCTTCAAAAGTGCTGTCGCGGTACTGTGAACCTTCTCAAATCCGGATTGCAAAGGGTCCAAAAGAGCATTTTTATTTAGGTATTCCAGAACTTCCTCGTATACTAAACGTTCAAAGTCTTTAGAAAGCGCAGGGAGTACGGACATAGGACGATAGTCAGAGGGCGATTGTGGGACTAAACTCTTAGGTACCGATATAATATTGGCTGTTTTCCAGACAGTAGAGAAAGTTCCGTTTAGTAAACAGTAATTCAACATGTGCGTCAGTATAGGCAGGATAGCACCCAAAATGTTATGTATAAAAGTAATAGGAATATCATCTACACCTGTAGTCTTTGATTTAATCGAGTACAAAGCCTTTTAACCTGATTTTCTGTGACACTGTGAAATGTGAATGGTGGATTAGCTGGAGGGGAGGGCGGTGAGTCGGTGCAGTTTATTTGGGTAGGTTGATTATTTATTCTACTAATCGTTCAGTTCGCCAAGTGGAGTGTCAGGAGTTGTCTGTCTCTGTTGATGTTTTCCTATTCCCAGAGCTCTAAGTTGGTCCCATGCGCGATTAGAATTTAAGTTGTTAGCTAAATTCCGAAAATACATACACTTTTTAAAATTTCTGATTAACTGCTTTGTGCGATCCCGGTCTAGAAAGCCAAGAATAACGACCGAGAGGACTCGTCGTGCTGACCACACGACACCTCGTAATCTGCAGGCCTTCGGGCTGAGCAGCGGTCGCCTGGTAGGCCAAGGCCCTTGAAGGGCTGTAGTGCCAAGGGGTTTGGTTTGGTTTGCTTTGTGCGATTTCTTAAGATGCGGTTAGATTCGAAGTCTGTGTCATCTAGGGTTTGTTTATAATGTCGAAATAACGAGTCACGGTGGGCCATCATTCTCTTGCCTTTATTATCTTGCCATGGACAAGAAGGACGAAAAACCTGCATGCGACGAGCGCGCGCGCGCGCGTGTGTGTGTGTTACTGTGTATCTTTGCTGCATTATTTGTATAAAATGTCACTTCTTTATTGCTTATCACATGACCATTATTATAGTAACATTACCGTATTTATTCTAAACCAGAATATTGCATCCTTACTCAAACTGTTTATTCTTGCATTCATTTCACTTGTACTCGGAATATATGAAATGCTGCAGTTATGTTGGGATGGGAGTGACAGGGGTAGCCGGGGAACGGGGAAGTTGTCGTCCAAGGAGTCCAGACACCCTAGGAGTTTTAACGAATGTCCTTTTATTGAGAATTTTATACATAATGTGCATTAATATTAGTTTCCGGAGTCCGACTCATTTTCTGAATGATCAATGTTGAGGCCATCGGTTCAGACGGTCCCGGGTTCGATTCCCGGCTGTGTCGGAGATTTTAATCGCATCTGATTAATTCTTCTGGATGGGGACTGGATGTTTGTCCCAACATATTCAGACAACATACTACACTACCAACCACCAAAGAAACACACAACACTGATTACATCCCTCTATATAACGTTGGCGTCGGGAAGGTCTTCCGACCGTAAAACAGGGCTAAATCCACATGTGCGACACAGTTCGCACCCGCGATCCCACAGATGTGGGAAAATCAGGAGAAAAAGAAGAAGAAGAAAATTATTATTAGCTTCCGGAATCCGCACGAATCTACCACTCTTACTTGGATCCAAGGACACTCATTTCCATTTTCGGTATTCTACACCACCTAAATATGGAAGTTTGGACACCTACCAAATAAAATTCTCGATGAATGCCCCCCCCTCCAAACTGAAATCCTGGCTACGCTACTGCTTTTGCTGTAAGTGATTCAAAGTGTGAATTATAAGTGTAAAACGTGCAAAATTTACTTACAGTTGAGATATAGAGAAAGATCCAGCATAAAAGGGATAGAGATACGACAAAAGATCATGGGACCAAAGTTGTAGATCACTCCAATTTGAACTGAGATTGTGGTAGGACTTACCAATTAGCCGCGAATACCTCGAAACAAAGGTCTGCACCGTCATTAAAATTGCCTCCATATTTCGATATTCTTAGGGAATAAAAAGTGAAAAATTTAAAGATCTTGTAAGTTTTCAGTGTGTTGCAGGCTAGAACGTATACTTTTGACTAATTTCAATTTTCTAGCTCGACTGGCAGCTTGTGCTGCAATCTTCAGTTTGTGGAAGAAGGGTAAAAATTAGGACTTTCAGGAAACTAAAGCAAAAATATGCAGGTGGTCATTATTTTGCCAAAATAGTCAATGTAGTGACACAGGGTTGTTGCGATTTTATTTATATAGATAGACTAGCTGATGCACCCGTGCTTCGCTACGGGATTCTCGGAAAGTCTGGCTTTGTGGTTTTCATAACTGAAGTCAACATAGATCATGTCAGTAGTGACTGAAAGCAATGAAAAACCACACATTTTCTCAATTTTAACGAACTGTACCAGTCCCAGTGTGTTATGTACCAATAGTAATTTACGAACCAGAAGAATGGGGTGCATGAGAAGAAAGTTATCCAACTCCCCAGCTACTTCCCGCCAATATTCAGGCAGGCTCTTACACTTGGTACAACCGGGAGAGTTGGCCGTGCGGTTAGGGGCGCGCAGCTGTGAGCTTGCATCCGGGAGATAGTGGGTTCGAACCCCACTGTCGGCAGCCCTAAAGATGGTTTACCATTGTTTCCCATTTTCACACCAAGAAAATGCTGGGGCTGTACCTTAATTAAGGCCACGGCCGCTTCCTTTCCACTCTTTGCCCTTTCCTATCCCATCGTCGCCACGAGACCTATCTGTGTCGGTGCGACGTAAAGCAAATACTTGGTACGCAGCAGTAATCCCACCTATCGGAGATGAGTGGCAACAGAAGACACAAAGTACGTCTCAACAAATAATGGTCAACTTACTGTTATGGTTGAAATATTTTATGAAATTTCTATATTGTTGGCCTTCACATTTGTTTTCTTTCGACTCTGTGATAGGGCGTCTTATAAAATTATATATGGCGTAGACTGTAGTCCCTTACTCTCCGACTTTACATACCGATTTTTATTTAATTCTGTTCACGATTTACTCCTGACTCGGCGCTGACATGGACTTAAGCAACAAAAATGGAAATCCATGAATCTCTCTGTTGTCATAGCCGGTACGGTAAAAAATGTATAGTGATCGTAAATGTAATACTACATAACTTTAGTTGTGTAGTATTTATCGATAGGACCACTAATAACATAAATACTGTATATGAGAATTAAATTCCAGGTCTTCCCCTAAACTAACATTTCACTCAGCGTGAATGAAATAGTGTATAGCCTAGGTTGAGGCGATTTATTCCTCGACTTTGCATACTCATTTTCATTAAGATAGAACCACTAATAACATAAATATTTTAAAAATAAATTTCAGACCTTCCCCTATCAATTCACTCAGCGTGAATACAATTATTTATAGACTAGATTGTAGTCACATATTCTCCGACTTTTCATACCGATTATCATTAAATTCTCTTCAGCCGTTTTCTCGTGATGCGTGGACAGACAGACAGACAGACAGACAGACAGACAGACAGACAGACAGACAGACAGACAGACAGACAGACATTACGGAAAATTAAAAAAGTGCATTTTCTTCTTACTGTGGACAAGACCGATATATACACAGCACCCTTTTTAAATTCTGAGCAATGTACAGACAAAACTCTTATTTTTTAAATATATTTTTATATATATATAGGATTCTGCTCCACGTACAACACTTTTTGGGCAACTTCCGCTGGACTTAGCCTGCAGAACTGACCGTTCATGATATATCCCTTATTAATCCTCCTATCGAAATCATGCACGTGAGAAAAACTATATAGAAATTGATTTCCATTAACGATGGGAGAATTCAGTTAACTTTGGATGTGCGTATTTTGCCGGAGTTCAAAATCATTGTTTAGTTTTCGGATGAACCCTCGGTAAATTTTGGTATTCAGGAATAATATTGACCCTAAAACCTACCCAAGGACAGGTGGATTCTAAATATCAAGTTTGGTAGAAATATATCCAGTAGTTTCCATGTTATACGAACTGAGACAAGCCGACAGACACCAGAGCAGAAACGGAAAACTGTAGGAAAAGTTTGCCAAATATTCAATGAAGAGACACGCGGCCGTAATGATTTTTTATGTAGAAGTCTAAATAAATAATTGAGATAGCGCGAAATCCAAATTATGTGATTCCAACATTGCACACACAGAGGTCCTCTAATATCACAATAGGAAATGTGACAGCAACGTTTAACGTCACACTCGATTCAACACATACTTCAGAAATATGTCACATAATTCAGAACAATTTACCAAACTATTTTTGTATTTTTCCGTATGGATGCACTTCAATTAATTTTTAATATTATTAGATCATGTCTCCTTATTAAATAAACTGGTAAAAGTTGACCATGATGTATGGCATATCAGAACACGGGGATTCATAAATTCTCGGAGGTTCATTTCTAAGTAATAACCGTGAAATATGACATTCCAAGAAAAGAATCAATCACACGCATCATTACATATCCACTCAAATTTTATACCATTCGGATATAAAATAATAATAATTATTATAACCAATCTCGTTTTATTAGCAATCTAGGATTTAATTTGCACATTTAACTATATGTTCTTTACGACTTCACGTTTTCTTTTTAGAAAATTATTGAGAACAGTAACATGCAAGGTGTAATATAATTTTAAAATAATATTTAGAAGAATTAAACACTGGACGAAGCTTAAAATCACAAAATGTTGCGAGAACTCTCAGACATGTAACGTTACGGTATTCTACATGGATATCGTAGTAAATTACGTCTCATGCAGTAAAAAATACATGTCTCTTCTCGTTGTCCAGAAGTAGGTTTCCATAGTTTATTTCCAATGGAAAGTGCTAGTTGCGGAGTTGTGATGATAACCGCAGGCTAACTTGCCTACTCCCAAACGCAATCGGTTATGGGAGTTTTGAAAAATTGCAGCCCTCCTTACTAATGCTAGTTACAAAGGAGTTGGAGAAGGATCCCATTCCTACTAACAGTCAAATTCGATGTGGAGTGCAGCGATTACAGTAGCAGGCGCCCTAACGCAGAGAGTCACTGTCGAGGTAAAATATTAATTATAATGGCTAACACACCCGATCTACATTCTTACTAATCGAGTTCAATATAGATCGACATACGACTTAAATGCATGTTTACTTTATTGCAAACCTTCATTTACAGATTAACTGCTGCTAAACGATACATCCTCTCGACAAACGGATTGTACCCTAAGAAGCCTCATTTAGCGGTATTAAGATATTTTCTCCTGTCTCATCTCTTCATGGTTGAAAATGAGTTAAGTTCGTTGAATTGGGTGAAATTTGGTTATGGTTTCCTCACAGTACATTACTTTTGGGTACTAATAAGACAGCTACAAAGATAGAACCTAGCTCACTTGGCTATATGCGTGCAGAAATAGACATTTCTACCTTTCGTATAAGTGATTCGAACTACGAATTATACGTGTACTTAGAGCAAAATGTTAGTATAATCGAGAAATGGAGACAAATCTAACATATAAAGAATAGAGATACGACGAAACTTCAGAGGATCAAATTGTAGATCACCCCAAATTGAACTGAGATTGTGACATCCGTTTTGTGATAGGATTTACCGTTTAGCCGTGAAATAACTCGAAATGGAGGTCTGCCCCGACATTAAAATTGCCTCAATATTAAGATATTTTTCGTGGATAAAAAATGAAATATTTAAAGATCTTGGAAGCTCTCCGTCGATTACCCTCGAAGACGTATAGGGGAGGATCGGGAGGTATCGAGCAGCGGCTGGTGTCGGACAATCAAAGATGTCTTTCTTAACAGCATGTGGCAGAGCCTGTTTAGGGTGGGTATACCTATTCGGTCGAGAGGTAGGGTCGTTTTTGAGTGGTAGTGTATTTTTGTCCTTTGTGTGATTTTAGACCGGTACGGATTTATTTTTAACAAGATGTAGGAGGAACAAGGATAAGAAACAGTATTCCTTACTTTGTGATATTGTGGGTTTCTTTTCGAACGTCCTCGTTCAGTTCCTGTTGTTGTCATTCCGGCGGTATCGGACATCATAGGTTGCAGTTCCGTCCGGGTTACTGATAGTACTATCCTTTGTTTTAGGTAAACATGGGGAATATACGAGGACAATGGGAAGAAAGAAATATGATATTCGCTGTGAATAGTGTCAGGAACAATAAAATGAATATTAGAAAGGCCAGCCGACGTTTCTCTGTTCCAAAAATGACGTCAGGTGAATTAAAACTCTTGGAGCTGGTAAAGATATTACAATAAAAGTGTATACGGTGAACAGTGGGACTTATCAAGAGAACATTTTAAGATGAAGAACACAATGACCTGTGCATGCATATCAAGATCCTAGACAGCCAGCTCATGCCACTCAACAAAACAGAATTTTTAAAATTTGTGTAGCATTTTGCTGAAGAATTGAGAGATAATAATAATTTCGTGTGGCTATTTCTAGCCGAGTGCAGCCCTTGTAAGGGAGACCCTCCGATGAGGGTGGGCGGCATCTGCCATTTCTAGGTAACTGCGTGTTATTGTGGTGGAGGGTAGTGTTATGTGTGGTGTGTGAGTTGCAGGGATGTTGAGGACAGCACAAACACCCAGCCCTCGGGCCATTGGAATTAACCAATAAAGGTTAAAATCCCCGACTCGGCCGAGAATCGAACCCAGGACCCTTTGAATCGAAGGCCAGTACGCTGACCATTCAGCCAACGAGTCGGACAATTGAGAGATGAACATAGGTTTGATGTAACTAAAATGATGGCAGGAAAGGATTTTTATTATCATTTTATGAAGAGCCAGCAGGACGGCTCAGTCTACTAGCTTGCAGCGAGCAGTACCAAGGAGCAAGTGAATGAATCTTTTGAAACATTAATTGACCTTATGACAAAATATTTGTTTAGTCCATCAAAAATCTTCAGCGCTGATGAGTGTGATATTCGAAGAATGGCTAAACGTTAATTTGTTCGTATTTCAATGTGAAAAATCTCTTTTTGTTAAAAAGATAAAGACTGTCCGGTACCACCCTCCATTTTTCAAACATACGAGAGGGTAATGAACTCACAATTTGTTAATATTGCCCGTAGTTTTAATTGTGATATAACATAATCTGGTGAGTAAGTTATTATAAGAATATAGATGCTTATAAAATGCATTACATGACTTTATTTTCTATTCCATAAAAGAAATATGACAAGAAAGTTAAACTGTCCGATACCTCCCGACATTCCCCTAATGTTGCCAAATTTCAATTTTCTAGCTCGTCTGGCATATTGTGCCTCAATCGTGCGATTGGGGGGGGTTACAAATGAGGACTTTCAGTAAACTAAAGCAAACAAATATGCAGACGGACATTATTACACTTGAAACTTATAACTGTACGAAAATGTACACAGAAAGGTCAATGTACAGACACACGCTCTGCTCTACGTGCAGCGCCTTTCGGGCAATGTCCGCTGGACTTAGCCTGCAAAACAGAGCGTTCGTGACATCTCCGTTATTAATCCTCCTAACGAAATGGTGCACATGGGAAAAAAGTTTTAGAAATTGATTTCCATTAAGGATGGTAGATTTACATTAATTTTGGATGTGTATATTTTGCGGTATTGCAAAATCATCGTTTCTGCTACGATTAAACCCCAGTAAATTTAGGTATCCAGAAATAATGTTGTCCTTAAAACCCACCCAAGTACAGCAGGACTCAAAATATCAAGTTTAGTAGAAATATACGTATTTAGTAGTTTTCAAAATCTAAGAACTCAGACACCAAACTTAACAAATATGCAGATGGTCATTATTACACCTGAAACGGATAAATGTAGGGAAATTTCGCCAAAACAGTCAATGTGCAGACACACGGTCGTTACGATTTCATTTATATAGAAGACACATAAGCAAAGGCACGTTTATAAATGCAGACCTTCATTTCGACGTTTACTGCTCCTAAACGGTACATCATCTCAACAAACGGTTTAAGCCATCAGGCGCCCCTTTTATCTTTTTTTGTTATTTGCTTTACGTCTCAGCGACACAGATAGGTTTTATGGTGACGATGGGATAGGAAGAGGCTAGGAATATGAAAGACGCGGCCGTGGCCTTAGTTAAGGTGCCTGGTGCGAAAATGAGAAATCACGGAGAACCATCTTCTTGGCTGCCGATAGTGGGGTTCGAACCCACTAACTCCCGGATGCAAGTTCACAGCTACGCGCCTCTAACCGCACGGCCAACTCACCCGGTCCCCGTTTATCGTTCTACATGTTATCATATCTCTAATATGTATTTGATAGAATGAGTTCGAAAATTTGAATAGTGTGAAATGTGGCTACATTTGTAACACTTTATATCACTTTTGCGTACTTATGAGCTAGAATCATGAGATTTGGTTACCGTGTAGTCATTGGTCGTATCAATGTGCATACTAAATTTGATAACTATCTTTCTTACAAGTGTGTCAAACAATAATATATACTTGTGAAAATAACAAAATTTACGTACAGTCGAGAAATACAGACAAATCTAACGTATAAGGGAGAGAGATACGACAAAATGTATTAGGAGCAAAGTTAGGGAACACTTCAATTTGAACTGTGATTGTGCCATCCGTTTTGTGATAGGACTTACCGGTTAGCCATGAAATACCTCTAAACGAAGGTCTGCACCGTCATTAGAATTTCCTCGATTTTCGATATTCCTCACGGATAAACAGGTAAAAATTTAAAGATCTTGGAATTTTTCCGTCAGTTACAGGCTGAACGTATTATTTCGACAAATTTCTATTTCCTAGCACGTCTGTCAGATTGTACCGCATTCTGGATTTTGGGGGAGGGCGGTAAAAGTTAGGAAACTAAAGCCAAAAAGTATGCAGGTGGTCACTATTGCCCCTTGAACGGATAGCTCTGCAGAAATTTCGCCAAATTAGTCAATGTACAGACACACGGTCGTTACAATTTGATTTATATAAATAGATAAGGAATCTGCTCCACGTACAACACATCTGAGCTATGTTCGCTGGTTATAACCTGAAAAAAGACCCTTCATTATATCTCCCTTATTAATTCTACTGATGAAATGATGCATATCGGAAGACGTTTCAGAAATTGATTTCCATTAAGAATTCCGTTAATTCTGGATGTGCATATTTTTCGGGAGTGCAAATCATTGTTTCGGTTTCAAATAAATCCCCCGTAAATTTAGGTACTCAGAAAAAATATTGACCCTAAAACCTACCTAAGGACTGGTGGAGTCTAAATATCAAGTTTGGTAGAAATTTATCCAGGAGACTTCAAGTTATATGAACACAGGCAAACAAGCAAACAAACAGACAGACAACAGACCAACCGACAAACGGACACCAAAGCTAAAACTACGCAGATGGTCATTAACACACCTGAAACGGATAACTGTAGGGAAATTTCGAGAAAATAATTTAGGTCACATATTAAGAGGAAACAAATATGGACTCATTCTCTAGGGTAAAATAGAGGGCAAACGGCGAGTTGGCAGACCAGAGATAACATGGTTACACAACATCAATCAGTGGACCGGTATTGAGACAACTGAGAGACTCTTACGACTGGCAGAAGACAGAAAAATGATTTCCAGAGTAATCGCCTACGTCTGGGCAACCGGATATGGCACTTGAAGAAGAAGAATCAATGTGCAGACATACGGTCGTCCCGATTTTATTTATATAGAATGACAGGTAGGCATGAGCACGTTTAAAACTGCAGACCTCCACTTCGAGATTAACTACTCCTCAACAGTACATGATATATACAAACAGTTCCGGCCATCAGACGCCCAGTTAATCTTTCTAGATGCTTAGTTCTAATACATTTTCTCGTATCTCTCATATTTATTGGTTAGATTGAGTTCGAAAATTGAATAGGGTGAAATTTGGGTACATTTTTAACGCTCTACTTTATTTCTTGCATGCTTGTATGTATCATGAAATTTTGTTCACATACGGTCTTCAATCGTGTCAACATGCGCACCAAACCTGATGACTCTATCCTTCCTGTAAGTGTGTCAAGCAATGAAATATACGTGTAAAAATCACCAAATTTACGAACAATCCAGAAATACATACAAATCTAACGTATGAGGGAGAGAGATACGACAAAATATCATAGGACCAAAGTTGTAGATCACTCCAAATTGAAGTGAGATTTTGCCAACCATTTTTGTGATAAGACTTACCATTTATCCAACAAATACCTCAAAAGGAATTTCTGCACAATCATTAAAATTGCCTCCATATTTCTATATATTTCGGGGGGAAAAGTGAAACATTTGAACATCTTGGAATTTTTCCGTCGGTTAGAGGCTAAAAGCTATTTGAAGGAGTCAATCTACTGCAGAAAATGTACAACAATTGCAAGCGGCCATTGTCACTTTCTACCGAGAGTTGTGTGAGGACTTGTGTCGTAGAGTGATCACGAACATGCGGGTTCGTCTCGAAGCTGCTGTACATCCGTCCGCTTCTGAACGTACAAGTTTTTTCACTTTCAGTAACTCACTTGAAAGATGAAGAATTACCATCTACAAGGTATTGGGTGTATGTAACTCCATACTGAGGTGCGGATCGATTAAACATGTCATTGAGTGCTGCTGACTCCACTGTAATTACCGGAGCATTTATTTATTTATTTCATGCCTTCATTTGTGGCGAATTTAAGGCTAACGGCCCTCTCTTACACTTAACCACATATCTAATAAACTTCGTAAAACAGAATAATGAAATAATATAACAAAATATAAATCATAACCTCATTCATTCTTCCATTCATACTGCCACTCATACAAGCTGGTTATACATTTAATAGGTAATCTCGGCAAGACCGCTTGAAAGAAGCTAAGGAAGTGCAATTCCTAACACTAACTGGAAGGGAATTCCATAGCCTTGCACCAGACACTTGAAAGGAGCGGTTAAATGAAGATGAGCGATGCACAGGAATTGAGAGTGTAGTACTCGATCGTGTGTTGTGTTCATGAGAGGAGAAGAGTAAATTAAACTTTGAGGATAAGTACTGGGGTTTAGATTCATTCAGCAGACGAAATACGAGAGTAGCAACGTGAAGATGTCGTAGTTTATCGATTTTTAACCAGGAAAGAAGTTCATAATAGGGGGAGATATGAGTTGAAAATTTAATTGAAAATATAAACCTAATGCATGAGTTCATTGCCCTCTGTAATTTTAGTGTCTGTTCCATGGTGGCATCTATCATTACAATATCACAATAATTAAGTATGGGAAATATGAGGGTCTGGATAAGTTTAATTTTCAAACTTAGTGGAAGAAGTGATTGGCGAGTTTTGAGAGGGTGAAGTGACGAGTGATTTTTCCTACAGATGCTTGTTATGTGCTCACTCCAATCTAGTGTGTCACTTATGATAATCCAAGATTTTTTACAGACTTCTGAAATGGTATAGCTACACCACAAAACAAAAGTGAAGGCAATAACTTCTTATTAAGGATATTTAACTGCCTTTGTTGCCCTATTATAATAGCTTGTGTCTTTTTAGGATTAATTAATAAACAGTTCTTATTTGAATAGGAGCCAATCAGATTTAAAATGGAATTCATCTGATGAATTCCAAACTCAATATCAATACCATTACAGTTTTAATACATTTGTAGATCATCTGCATGTAAATGATACTTAAAGTTACTGAACTGAGAAGATATATAATTGATATATAGAGTAAACAGAAGAGGTCCAAGCACGGATCCCTGTGAGACACCTGTTTGCTTCGTCTTCCAGTCTGTGGTGATGCGGTCTATGACAACACGTTGTCGCCGATTGGTAAGGTACGAAACAAAGAGCTGAATAGCAGAGGGACTCAGATTAAATCTTTGTAATTTCGCTAATAGTATGTCAATAATTACTGTGTCAAATGCACTACTGAAGTCAAGTAAAATAAATATAGTCACTTTCCGCTCATCTATAGCTGTAATTCTTAGTTGCGCCGTCCCTGTGCTATGTCCTTTCTTGAAACCAGATTGGAAGGGGTCACGCAGATAATATTTTTTCCAGATATTGTTCAAGTTGGCTATAGATCAATTTTTCTAGAGCTTTAGACAGTGCTGAAAGAATGCATACAGGACGAAAGTCGGATGCTACATTAGCTGGCGACCTTTTTGGAACTGGGACAACTTGTGTATCTTTCCACTTTGTCGGAAAATAACTACGGGAGAGGCATGCATTAAATAAGTCAGTAATAACCGGCAATATTATATCCATAATGTTAGTAATAAAGAAAATAGGGATTTCATCAGCCCCCGTTGCATGAGATTTAATTGAAATCAGTACTCGTCTCACTTCCGACTCTGAAACAGTTCGAAATTCGAAACAGGGGCGATCAGATGATTGTTGTCACATTATAGACTTGATGGTGGCCTGCACTATATCGTGTTCAGGAGTAAAAACATCTGTTGAAAAGTGTCTATTAATCTCGTCAAGCGGTATTTCTGGTTTAGCATGGTTCACAGGAGGCCTTCCAATACCTAATGAACGAAGTTGTCGCCAAGTACTACCAGCGTTTATATTATTGGATAGACGCCGGAAGTAATCGAATGTCTTATTGCGGATAATTTGTTTAATTCGATTTCGCAGTACACGGTATTGTTCAAATGTGTCAGCTGATAAATTTCGTTTGTAACGTCTATATAACGAATCACGCTGAGCCATCAAAGATTTAATTTCAGTTGTCAGCCACGGACAGGGCGGCCGTGTTACTTTCACACAGCGCTTAGGAGCATGCTTATTGTAAAGTCCATGAATATGAGAATTAATATTTTCCAGTTTTTCATCTATGTCATTCATTAGTATTATGTCACCCCAAGGACATTTGCATGCATCTTCTTTTAGGTGATTGAAATCTAGAAAAGGGAAAATGTTGTGAGATGGACAGCAGGCAATGGTATGTTGATAAACGGGGTTAAAAGTCAGGTTGTGAGTTTTACAAGTAGGAAAAATCCTCTCAGTTTTAATTACTGCGTTGATGGAGTGAAAGTTCCTTTTGGGGATCATTGTAAGTATCTAGGTGTTAATATAAGGAAAGATCTTCATTGGGGTAATCACATAAAAGGGATTGTAAATAAAGGGTACAGATCTCCGCACATGGTTATGAGGGTGTTTAGGGGTTGTAGTAAGGATGTAAAGGAGAGGGCATATAAGTCTCTGGTAAGACCCCAACTAGAGTATGGTTCCAGTGTATGGGACCCTCACCAGGATTACCTGATTCAAGAACTGGAAAAAATCCAAAGAAAAGCAGCTCGATTTGTTCTGGGCGATTTCCGACAAAAGAGTAGCGTTACAAAAATGTTGCAATGTTTGGGTTGGGAAGAATTGAGAGAAAGAAGAAGAGCTGCTCGACTAAGTGGTATGTTCGAGCTGTCAGCGGAGAGATGGCGTGGAATGACATTAGTAGACGAATAAGTTTGAATGGCGTTTATAAAAGTAGGAAAGATCACAATATGAAGATAAAGTTGGAATTCAAGAGGACAAACTGGGGCAAATATTCATTTATAGGAAGGGGAGTTAGGGATTGGAATAACTTACCAAGAGAGATGTTCAATAAATTTCCAATTTCTTTGAAATCATTTAGGAAAAGGCTAGGAACACAACAAATAGGGAATCTGCCACCTGGGCGACTGCCCTAAATGCAGATCAGTATTGATTGATTGATTGATTGATTGATTGATTGATTGATTGATTGATTGATTTGGTATTTTTAAAGTCTCTAAAAGTCACGTATTTCGACCTATATTTAGGAACTCTTAGCGAATACGTTAAGTATAAAAGGTCATGAGTTGATATTTCAGGAACAGGTATTTGACCGTGTTTAAGAACCTTGTGTGGATTTTTTGTTATCATGAGATCAATTAGTGTATCAGAAGAGACGGTGGAAGTATGAACGTGGTTAGTTGGTTCCGAGGGAAATATTGTCATGTCACAGGAGAGAAAAATATTTCGAAAACGTATTGTTTCACTAGTCCGAGTTTACAAATTTGTATTAAAGCCGCCTAGTATAATCACGTGTTCATAAGATGGTAAAAGTCTCATTAAATCGTCCTCTAACTCACCAATGCCCCCTGCATTTGGAGGCCTATATACAACCCCAATGAGTAACTTACTTTAACAGTGTCTATAATAATTTCAACAAACATAAATTCAGGAACAGGATTTGTAGTAGTGGTAGAAGTTTTTACCACTGTACTCCTGAGATTAAGCTTACAAAACAATGCAACACCACCTCCACGCCTGCTCATCCTATCAAATCGATGAATACGATACCCTTGTATTTCAACCATACTGGAAGGTAATAATAATAATAATAATAATAATAATAATAATAATAATAATAATAATAATAATAATAATAATAATAATAATAATAATAATAATAATAATAATGTTATTTGCTTTACGTCCCACAAACTACTTCTTAAGGTCTTCGGAGACGCCGAGGTGCCGGAATTTAGTCGCGCAGGAGTTCTTTTACGTGCCAGTAAATCTACCGACACGGGGCTGTCGTATTTGAGCACCTTCAAATACCACCGGACTGAGCCAGGATCGAACCTGCCAAGTTGGGGTTAGAAGGCCAGCGCCGTAACCGTCTGAGCCACTCAGCCCGGCAATATACTGGAAGGAATTGAACTACACAGCCAACTCTCACAGCAATTATATGAAATAAACTGTTTTCAAATGTCGCTTTCAGTTCATCATGGTGAGCTACAATAGATTGGCTGTTAACATGAGCACACAACAAAGCGCGTGGAAATGCTTCCACTTCCGTTTCTAAAATACTACGAACAGATAGATCTGAAGAGAGAATCTGGGAAGAGAGAGAGGTAAGAGGAGTAAAACTAGAAATCGGTGCCAAAGAGAAAGGAGGGGTGGTGTCTGTGTCCAAGTCTATGCTCGCAATACAAGTGAATGACATTGTTATACTTACATCCTCAGGCAGAAGTTGAGAATAAACAGATAGCGGCTTACCTCGACATAGCAAAAAATATAACTTCCAGCTGATTCACACAAACACACATACTTACTAAGCATAACTGACCTAAAACTTAGAATAGGCCAACTATACCATAGCAATAACAAGAACACAATCATAATTATTTCCTAGTGCTAATTTCGCCTAACCGTCTAATCAAAGAATTTAATTCTGCAGGAGTGTTTAAGTGCATCTTCTTTCCATCGGCTGTGAGGACGATAACCGTGCCATTTTGCGTATAGGTGTTACGCATTCCAGTAGCGTAGCCAGGATTTCAGTTGGGGTGGGGGGGCATTCAACCAGAATTTTATTTTGATAGGTGTCCTAACTTTCAGAATTTTGGTGCTGTAGAATACCTAAAAAGGAAATGAGTGTCCTTGGATCCAAGTAACAGTGGCGGATTCCGGAGGCTAATAGTAATCTTCTTCTTCCCCCGCTTTTCCCACATATGTGGGGTCGAGAGTGCGAACTGTGTTGCACATGTGGATTTGGCCCTGTTTTACGGCCGGATGTCCTTCCCGACGCCAACCCTATATGGAGGGATGTAATCACTGTTGTGTCTTTCTTTGGTGGTTGGTAGTGTAGTATGTTGTCTGAATATGAAGAGGAAAGTGTTGGGACAAACACCCAGTCCCAGAGTCAAAAGAATTAATCAGACGCGATTAAAATCCCCGACCCGGCCTGGAATCGAACCCAGGACCCTCTGAACCGAAGGCCTCAACACTGATCATTCAGCCAATGAGTAGGACTCCGGATGCTAATAGTAATATACATTATATATAAAATGCTCAATGAAAGTACATGAAAGTACATGAAAGTCCAAGTGTATGGACTCCTTGGACGAAACTCTCCCCTCCCCCCGGCTACCTCTGTTACTCCCATCCCAACATAACTGCAGCATTTCATATATTCTCAGTACAAGTGAAATGAATGCAAGAATAAACAGTTTGAGTAAAGATGCAGTATTCTGGTTTTGAAAAAATACGGTAATGTTATTATAATAATGGTCATGTGATAAGCAATAATGAAGTGACATTTTATACAAATAATGCGGCAAAGAACACAAATACACAGACAGACAGACAGACAGACAGACAGACAGACAGACAGACAGACAGACAGACAGACAGACAGACAGACAGACAGACAGACAGACAGACAGACAGACAGACAGACATCTTGTCCATGACTAGATGATGAAGCCAAGAGAATGATAGCCCACCGTGACTCGTTATTTCGACATTATAAACAAACCCTAGATACACAGACTTCGAATCTTACCGCATCTTAAGAAATCGCACAAAGCAGTTAATCAGAAATAAAAAATGTATGTTATATTCCCGGAATTTAGCCAACAACTTAAATTCTAATCCCGCATGAGACCAACTTAGAGCTCTGGGAATAGGAAAACATCAATAGAGACCGACAACTCCTGATATTCCACTTGACGAACTGAATGATTACTTTAGTAGATTAAATATTCAACCTACCCCAATTAACTGCACCGACTCACCGCCCTCCCCTCCAGCCAATCCACGATTCATATTTCACAGTGTCACAGAAAATCAGGTTAAAATGATTTGTACTCGATTAAATCAAAGACTACAGGTGCAGATGATATTTATGTTACTTTTATACTTAACAGCCGGCCCCGTGGTGTAGGGGCAGCGTGCCTGCCTCTCGCCCGGAGGCACCAGATTCGATTTACGGCAAGGTCAGGGATTTTTCTCTCGACCTGAGGGCTGGTTCGAGGTCCACTCAGCCTGTGTGATTAGCATTGAGGAGCTATCTGACGGTGAGATGGTGGCCTCGGTCTCGAAAGCCCAGAATAACGGCCGAGAGGATGCGTCGTGCTGACCACACGACCCCTCGTAATCTTCAGGCCTTCGGGCTGAGCAGCGGTCGTTGGGCAGGCCAAGGCCCTTTCTAGGGCGTTAAGTGCCGTGGGTTTTGGTTTGGATTGGTTTATACATAACATTAAGGGTGCTGTCCTGCCTATACTGACGCACATACTGAACTACTGTTTACTATACGGAACTTTCCCTACTGTCTGGAAAACAGCCAATATTATATCCTCACCTACGAGTTTAGACCCACAATCGCCCTCTGACTATCGTCCTATGTCCGTATTCCCTGCGGTTTCTAAAGCCTTTGAACGTTTAGTACGAGCAAGTTCTGGAATACCTAAATAAAAATGCTCTTTTGGACCCTTTGCAATCTGGATTTAAGGAGGGTCACAGTACCACAACAGCACTTTTGAAGGTTACTGAAGACATTAGAAACGCTATGGACAAACGACTGCTCACTATACGTGTTGTAACCAAGGTTGAGATTTACAAAGCACAACTTTATTATTCGCTTCAAATGCAAAATACACTATTTACACAAATAAAACTGAAATTTAACTTGAAGCAAAATGAATTAGGAATCTTGAGAAAGAGTCTATCTTTGGTACACTATATACAAGTTTGCAGTATTTACATCCACTACTATCTCGAAAAGATAGTCTTTGTGATATGAAAAGTTGATAGTCGAAAACTATCCGAAGCACTGACATAAATGTCTTTGAAAGTCCTTCCTTGCTGAGTTCATAAAAGCAAGTTCAATGTTGGAAGAATTCTTACTTAGCGAAACCAAGGGAGCTTGCATTAAGTAGGGAAATATACGGCATGTAATAGTATGACTGGACATGTGCAGAGGAATAGGCAAGAGGAGCGGTGGCCAGAGGTGAGACCTCGTGCTGCCAGAAATTCAGTCCACCTGGCCGAAGCACATTTTCAAGAGGAGTAGCCTCCGTGCTCGACGTAAGGTGTATTCTGGAGCTGGACACCGGGGCAAGTGGGCATTAGGACAGGCTGGGAGTTCCTCTTTATAGTACACACACGACGGTCCAGGCGCGCGTGTAGCTGGCTGGCGGAGCGAGAAGGGAGCGCCGGACATACAACACCCTCCCCTCCTAAATACGCCGGTACGGCGTGAAACGGCGGCGGCGCTGGCGGCGGCTGCGATGCTGGGCCGGAGCTGCTGATGTCTCTGTTGGATTGTCCGGAGCTGGGACCGGGCGGAGTGGCGCTGTCTCGTCCTGAAAGGAACCCATGGTTATTAAATGGTCTAAAGCTCGTTCAGCAATAGATTTATCTGGCTGAGCAATAGAATCAATAGCTGGACATGGGCGGTAGCGCAGACGTATCTGGTCTTGATGGCGGCAGATACGTTTCTCCGTAGTCTGTATTTCGTAGAGACGATGACCCAAAGATCTGCAGATGACTCCAGGTATCCAGAGTGGGTTGGACTTGAATGTCCTGGTGTAGACCTTGTCGTTGACTGAGAACTTCGTTTGTGAGGTCTGAGACTGGGCCGGAAGAGGCTGCAACAGAGAAAGTAAAGTTCTGTGAGGTCGTCCATGGAGCTTCTGTGCAGGAGTGATATTATATGCGCCGGGCAGAGTTCTGTAGTTGCTTAAGAGTTGGAGCAATGCTTGGTCTTTAGTTAAGCCTGAAGAGACAGCTTTTTTTATACTTCTCTTAAATGTTTGTACAAAGCGTTCAGCTTCACCATTAGATTGAGGGTGAAAAGGCGGTGCTAGGATATGACGAATGCCATTGTGTGTACAAAATTTCTTAAAAGCAGTAGCGGTAAATTGAGGTCCGTTGTCCGAAATGAGTACTTGAGGTAAGCCTTCTGTAGTAAATATTTTCTGTAGAGCACGAATGGTAGCTTCGGTCGTAGTAGTCGAATGCATATCCACTACATATGGAAAGTGCGATAGTGAATCGATGACTATTAACCACATGGAATTGAGGAAAGGACCTGCGAAATCGATGTGAACTCGTTCCCATGGAGTAGTAGCAGGAGGCCATGAAGCTAGATCAGAAGACGGGGCGTTCTGATTCAGTTGACATTGTTCACAATGACGGATGAGCTTTTCGATGGCGGCATCAATACCGGGCCAGTAGCAGTGTTGACGTGCTAGTTGCTTCGTTCGGGATATACCCCAATGGCTTTGGTGTAATAATTCGAGAACTTGTTTCTGTAGGCTAAGTGGGATAACCACTCGGAAGATGGTGCCTGCTTCTAGGAGTACGACTCCAGCACGAGTCGTGAGACGATGCTGCATACGATGATAAGGTGCAAGGTGGGCAGGAAGATTGCTCTGAAGAGGCCAACCGTTGCGGATGTAAGTACGCACAGTAGCAAGTGTACTGTCCTTATCCGTAGCTTTAGCTATGCAGGTAGCATCAATAGGAAAACTGGATACAGTATCTTCAAGTTCTATGTCCAACTGAAGACATTCAGATTCTTGAGAATCGAAGGCAGTATCAGGACCAACTGGTAAGCGTGAGAGGGCATCAGCATTACAATGCTGGGATGTGGCTCGATAGACAATCTGATAGGAATAATCAGAAAGGAACATGGACCATCTTTGAAGCTTTCTGAGGGAATTCTCAGGGATCTTATTACCAGGATGGAATAAGTGTACGAGAGGCTTATGATCAGTAATGATCAGGAAATGGTTGCCATAGAGATATTCATTGAAACGGCGAATACCAAAGATGATGGCTAAAGCTTCTTTCTCTATCTGGGAGTATCGACGTTGATGGTCATTAAGTGTTTTCGAAGCGAAGGCGATGGGGCGTTCCTGTCCATGACGATCCTTCTGGGAGAGAACGGCACCGACACCGGAGTCTGAAGCGTCAGTAGCTAGCGTGATGAGCTTGTCGGGCTGAAAATGAGTGAGTTGTATAGCTTGAATTAAGGCGTTGTTGATGGTTTTCCATGCCTGTTGGCATTGCGGAGTCCATTGAAATTTAACACCTTTTTTACGTAGAGCGTTTAATGGAGCTGCCACTGTAGCGAAGCGGGGAATGAACTTATTATAGTAGTTGGCTTTGCCTATGAATGACTGGAGCTGCTTGAGGTTCTGAGGTGCTGGCATGTTGACGATAGCTGAGACATTCTGTGCACTAGGGCGAATTCCAGTCTTATCAAGTATATGTCCTAGGTAGTGAACTTGAGGCTGAAAGAATGTACATTTAGCGAGATTCGCTCGGAGGCCATTGTCTTTCAATGTCTTGAGAAGGAGGCGTAGATTGTTTAGATGTTCCTGATGATCTTTTCCAGTAACAATAATATCATCCAGGTAGTTAGCACAACCGGGAATGGAGGCAGTGAGGTGAGCTAAATAGCGCTGAAAAATAGACGCTGAGGATGAAACACCGAATGGGAGCCGCTGGAGCTGGAGCAGTCCGAGAGGAGTGTTGAGTGTGAGAAATTTCTTACAGTCTTCGTCTAAAAGTAGCTGGAGATATGCTTCTTTAAGATCAACTCGAGAGAAGAATTGTCCACCAGAGAGACGACGGAATAAGTCTTCTGGACGTGGAATAGGAAAGATATCTGCGTCGAGTTGTGCGTTGACTGTAGATCGAAAATCGCCACAAAGTCGAACATTACCATCAGGTTTCTTGATTACCACTAGTGGGGTAGCCCATTGACTAGAAGTAACTGGTACCACAATTCCAGTTAGTATCCATCTTTCTAATTCTTTCGTGACCGGGTCTTGAAGTGCGAGGGGTACTGGACGTGCTTTGAGGAAGCGAGGCTTAGCTCCGGATTTCAGCTGTATGTGAGCTGTATAGTCTTTTGCTGTACCGAGCTGAGAGTCGAAGACTTCAGGAAACTGCTTTAGGAGATCGGTAACGTCAGAAGTAGGATGCAATGTAGATACAACGTTAATGTTGTCATGTATCTGGAAACCAAATAAGTTAAATAGATCCATGCCCATAAGGTTGGATGCAGTGTAGTTGTTAACTACGAGAAGAGGAATGGCCTTCTGAATTCCTTTATAACTAGCCTGAAGCTGGATTTGACCTTTAATGTCAATGTTCCTTTTGTTAAACGTCACAAGCTGGATGTCAGCTGGAGAGCATGAAGGGGAACCTAAGTCGTGGTAGGTAGCCAGGAAATAATAGAGACAGGTGATCCAGTGTCTAATTGAAAATCGACAGATTGAGTAGAGAATGAGAGAGGAACGATGATCTTGTGAGAATTCTTTGTGGGAAGAATAAGATTGATCTGATCAACTTCCATGTCTTGGCGGGGCTGTATATGCTTCGGGCGTGCTGCAGGAGTCTTAGCAGGGCGGAGCGAACTCCGACATACAGTCTTAATGTGTCCAAGTTTATTACATCGTTCACAAGTGGCTTTGAAAAAACGACAGTCACGACGTTCATGATGCTTGAAACAGCCGCGGCAGGAAGGCAGGAGTTTCGAGTTGCTTTTAGAATTGGGCTTCCTTGTAGCATTACGAGAGGGAACCTGGCGAGAATGCTTGGTAGAGAGCGCCTTATCTGGGCGGTTCACTGTAGCAGAGGACTTGCGGGCCTGAGTCGAGACTTGAGCAACTTCGTGTGGAGAAGCTATGGCTGCGGCAGTCTTGGTAGTAAGCTCATAAACTGTAGCAATACGCTGGACGTCTTCTAAAGAAGGGTTACTCTGCTTGACAGCGTCAAAACGTATCTTGTCCTCAGGAGTATGTAAAATTACCATGTCCCGAATGAGAGAATCAAGGTAGGGTGAACCACAACCGTCCTTGGAGCAGATGAACTGGCAGGGTTTAGCTAGACCACGCAATTCAGTTATCCATTCAGTATGTGTCTGATGGGGTTGCTTTCTGCTCTGAAAAAATTTATAGCGAGCAGCCACTATGTGAGGAGCTTTGGCATAATGCTCAGTGAGACGGGCCAGGAGCTGTGCGAATGGTACCTCAGAAATGTTTTCTTCTGGACCTAATTTACGTAGTAATTCACACGTAGCATTGCCAACCGAACTAAGAAATAGTGCTCGGCGGCGTTGATCATCTGTGACAGAATGGCAGATGAAATGCTGTTGTGAGCGTGCTAAATAAACTGACCATTCTTCCTTAGCCGGATCAAAAGCAGAGAACGGAGGAATAGCTGATGGCTGTGTAGAGACAGAAATAGCTTGAATAGCCTGAATTAATGCTGCCTGTTGTTGTTGCATAAACTGTTGTTGTTGCTGCTGTAAGGCTTGGAATACCGTAGCGAGTTGCTCAGCTGTAGCCATTGCGAGATGCGTGCAATAAAGAGCAAGGAGAGCTGTGTGTCAGAACTGGTTGTAGGCGCGACCTTGGCCGGTATATGCTGGGAGTGAGAGAGAGAGCAAGCAAACACGCTGGAGCGTGCCACACAGGTGGAGCGCACGACAGAGAGCAGTGGAATGTCTGTTGAGTGGGCGACACACTGAGCACTGATTGACTTCGTCGCCAATGTCTAAGTGTATGAGGGCACTGAGTTTGCTGTACCCCGTTGTGAAGGAGTGGATGAATTGCAAGTTATTATCCTGTCGCCACAGAGTCGGTGACTGGGGCCGATGAATTGGAGTGTTCGTTGCGTTCTTTTTTTTTTACCTCGTCGCCATAGAGTTGTGTTGTAACCAAGGTTGAGATTTACAAAGCACAACTTTATTATTCGCTTCAAATGCAAAATACACTATTTACACAAATAAAACTGAAATTTAACTTGAAGCAAAATGAATTAGGAATCTTGAGAAAGAGTCTATCTTTGGTACACTATATACAAGTTTGCAGTATTTACATCCACTACTATCTCGAAAAGATAGTCTTTGTGATATGAAAAGTTGATAGTCGAAAACTATCCGAAGCACTGACATAAATGTCTTTGAAAGTCCTTCCTTGCTGAGTTCATAAAAGCAAGTTCAATGTTGGAAGAATTCTTACTTAGCGAAACCAAGGGAGCTTGCATTAAGTAGGGAAATATACGGCATGTAATAGTATGACTGGACATGTGCAGAGGAATAGGCAAGAGGAGCGGTGGCCAGAGGTGAGACCTCGTGCTGCCAGAAATTCAGTCCACCTGGCCGAAGCACATTTTCAAGAGGAGTAGCCTCCGTGCTCGACGTAAGGTGTATTCTGGAGCTGGACACCGGGGCAAGTGGGCATTAGGACAGGCTGGGAGTTCCTCTTTATAGTACACACACGACGGTCCAGGCACGCGCACTGAGGGCTGCGCGTCGAGGCTAGAAGAATGACACACTGGCGCGCGTGTAGCTGGCTGGCGGAGCGAGAAGGGAGCGCCGGACATACAACAATACGTATCTTTCTTGACTTCAGTAGCGCCTTGGAAACTATAGTAATTCCGACTATGATAAAGAAAATGGAACTGATAAATTTCGACCTGGCTGTGCTTAAGGTTTTTAGTTCTTATTTGAGTAACCGTCAACAGCGTGTAACAATAAACGACAAGGCCTCTAAATGGAAAATGAAATTTAATGTTGCTCCACAGGGTAGTATTCCAGGGCCCCTAAATTTCTGTATTTATATCAATGACATACCATCTGTGACAGGAAATAACACACACCTCCTCTATGCTGACGATCTTCAAACATATCGGCACTGCAAGACAAGATATTAACAATGACCTCCGACGACTCAGTGTATATGCACAACGAAACTCTCCTATACTAAAGTGCACAAAATCTCAGGCAATCATAATTGGATCACGAAAATTACTGAGCTGCTCAAACAATGTCAAATCCCTCCTATTCTACTGAATGGTAACATTATTCCCTACAGTAAAACGGTTAAAATTATCGGCGTAATGATGAATGAAACAGTTGATTGGTCTGATCACAGTAAAGAAATACGTAAAAATATTTTTGGAGTTCTTCACCCTCTTAAACGGCAGACGGATGTATTTCCATTTGAGCTACAGGCCAAACTAATACATACACTCATTCTCCCTATTCTTGATTATTGTGACGTTGTTTTAGTTGACATGACGAGAGAAGAAACCCTTAAACTTCAACGAGCATTGAATTCCTGCCTGCGATTTATTTACAATATCGGGTACGATGTCCATATCACCCCATACTATCCGGCTGTCTCATGGTTGATGTCTGATAAACGACGGCAGCTACACACTTCAACGATGGTGTTTATAGAGATAGCTGAAAGTCAGCCACTGTATATTTCTTCTAAATTTATCTTTTTATCATCATTTCACAACTTAATACACGTTCTAGATTCATTCTTTCTATTCCTGTGCACCGCACAAATTAAATTAATAGATCATTTGTGGTGACTGTCGCCAGATTATGGAATACCCTGCCAGCTCAGGTCAGAGAAACTAGCTTTTCAAAATTCACGACTTAACGTCACCTGCCGAGACTACCTGCTGAGGACAGCTGACTGAATGGTTGAGGTGTGAATGTGCGCGTGCCTGAGGAATAGTCCTTTTTAAGAGTTTTTAATATTAATTAGTTTTAATATTAATTTAGTTAGTAATTTATTTAAATTTATTTTCAATTGTATTAATTTCTGTAGTTTTAACTATTTTAAGTATCTCAGTATTTTCTTTAAGATTCTGATTAGTATGTGGTTAAGTGTACGAGGGGCCTGGAGCCTTAACTTCGCCACTGTACAGAAGGCATAAATAAATAAATAAATAAATAAATAAATAAATAAATAAATAAATAAATAAATAAATAAATATAGAATATAAAGCGTATGGATATAGATATTTTGTTAGTTGGTAAAGAAAGATACACGTCACAACATATGCTAGGTAGGGTTTACCTTGTCCTATTAGTTTCCCTCGCTGTTAGGGCCACGCAGCTGTGAGCTTGCATCCGAGAGATAGTGGATTCGAACCACACTGTCGGCAGCCCTGAAAATGGTTTCCCTTGGTTTCCCATTTTCACACGAAGCAAATTTTGGGTCTGTACCTTAATTATTAAGACTATGGCCACTTCCTTCTCACTCCTAGGCCTTTCCTATCCCACCGTCGACATAAGACCTATCTGTGTCAGTGCGACGTAAAGCAAATTGTTAATTACTTTCCCTCGCAAGCCTGGGATACAGAATATAGTAGTATAAAGTTAGAGTTTTGTGACGCTAATATTCATATGTATATTTTTATTAACGTGCCAGAAACCAAGGACACGGAGATGTTGACATTTCAATAGCGTTTTAAGGGCCACCAACCCAAGACGGGATTTGAACTTGCGAACTCGGACTCAGTAGGACAGCGACTCAACTAACCGAGCCACATGGAAAGGAGGCGTTTGTGATCATTGTTATAAATAGATGCAGTTAGTATTTTTACAAAGGATTTATGAGTATCATTTATTACGGCGTACGTTTTCTTACTGTCCTAAATGCACGAGGCCGGACAGAAGAACTAGCTGGAAGCTAAAGAGCCTTGCAGGGATGTAGCTTCCTTCTCTGTTCACTGTTCGAAACCAAACTCCATGGCGTAACAGCCCCGCAGGGCCATCGCCTACCAAGCGACGGCTGTTCAGCCCCGAGGCCTGCAGATTACGAGGTGTCGTGTGGTCAGCACGACGAATCCTCTCCGCCGTTATTCTTGGCTTTCTAGACCGGGGCCGCCATCTCACCGTCAGATAGCTCCTCGATTATAAACATGCGGGCTGAGCGTATCTCGAACCAGCCCTCAGATTCAGATAAAATCCCTGACCTGGCCGGGAATCGAACCCGGGGACTCTGGTAAGAGGCAGGCACGCTACCCCTACACCGCGGGGCCGGCTAGTTACTTTTAGGTCTCTTTATTTTAGAATTTGACTTAAGGCATCCTGCATTCGATTTCCGGCACTGACAGAGTTAGGAATGGGATGGGGAAGATGCAGCCTTGTTTTGGGTGCAGTAGAGTTGGCCTTGAATCTCCCGTAATCGAAATATCTACGACCTGGAAGGTAGTCACCTTCACAGTGTGTTGTACCAAAGTGGTTCCTTTTTATAAGAAGAAAAATTAAATGAAGATTCTACTTCCTCACAAACGAAGAACAATAATACCAATTTTACGAACAGTTTCAATCAATCAATCAATCAATCAATCAATCAATCAATCAATCAATCAATCAATCAATCAATCAATCAATCAATCAATCAATCAATACTGACCTGCATTTAGGGCAGTCGCCCAGGTGGCAGATTCCCTATTTGTTGTTTTCCTAGCCTTTTCCTTAATGATTTCAAAGAAATTGGAAATTTATTGAACATCTCTATTGGTAAGTTATTCCAATCCCTAACTTCCCTTCCTATAAATGAATATTTACCCCAGTTTGTCCTCTTGAATTCCAACTTTATCTTCATATTGTGATCTTTCCTACTTTTATAAACGCCATTTAACTTATTCGTCTACTAATGTCATTCCACGCCATCTCTCCGCTGACAGCCCTGAACATACCACTTAGTCGAGCAGCTCTTCTTCTTTCTCTCAATTCTTCCCAACCCAAACATTGCAACATTTTTGTAACGCTACTCTTTTGTCGGAAATCGCCCAGAACAAATCGAGCTGCTTTTCTTTGGATTTTTTCCAGTTCTTGAATCAGGTAATCCTGGTGAGGGTCCCATACACTGGAACCATACTCTAGTTGGGGTCTTACCAGAGACTTATATGCACCCTCCTTGACATCCTTACTACAACCCCTAAACACCCTCATAACCATGTGCAGAGATCTGTACCCTTTATTTACAATCCCATTTATGTGATTACCCCAATGAAGATCTTTCCTTATATTAACACCTAGATACTTACAATGATCCCCAAAAGGAACTTCCACCCCATCAACGCAGTAATTAAAACTGAGAGGACTTTTGCTACTTGTAAAACTCACAACCTGACTTTTAACCCCGTTTATCAACATACCATTGCCTGCTGTCCGTCCCACAACATTTTCGAGGTCACGTTGCAGTTGCTCACAATCTTGTAACTGATTTATCACTCTATAGAGAATAACATCATCCGCAAAAAGCCTTACCTCAGATTCCACTCCTTTACTCATATCATTTATATATATAAGAAAACATAAAGGTCCGATAATAGTGCATTGAGGAATTCCCCTCTTAATTATTACAGGGTCAGATAAATCTTCACCTACTGTAATTCTCTGAGATCTATTTTCTAGAAATATAGCAACCCATTCAGTCACTCTTTTGTCTAGTCCAATTGCACTCATTTTTGCCAGTAGTCTGGCGGTTTATGTTAAGAGTATAGAAGCTGTGATTGTACATGGTAACAATCAAAACCATCAACATCCACTGACGATCCGTCACAGCACTCGGTAGGACCGACTTCCTGTTCATATCCAACGGGCGAGTTGGCCGTGCGGTTAGGGGCGCACAGCTGTGTGCTTGCATCCGGGAGATAGTGGGTTCAAACCGCACTCTCGGCAGCCCTAAAGGTGGTTTTCCGTGGATTCCCATTTTTACACCGGGCAAATGCTGGGGCTGTACTTTAATTAAAGCCACGGCCGCTTCCTTACCATTCTTAGCCTTTTCCTTTCCCATTGTCGCCATAAGACCTACGGTGCGACGTAAAGCAATTTCTAAATAAAAATTATAAAAATCTTTTCACAACCACTTCCAAGGAAAAGTTGTATCCATGCTACTGGCCTGAAATTATTTTGTGGGTACGCCACTGCATCCACTCACCATTTAAGGTACAAGGTAATCCCGAAGAATGGTTGGATACTCAAAATACACCACTATAAATGATGCGGTTATGGCTCAAAAATATAAAGAAAGGTAAGGGGCGGGATCTAGTGTTTTAACTAGAATCCGTATCAATAGAACGTGAATTCCCATTTTCAAAATGTTTCATGCATCGACTGCTATTCAAGCCTGGGCCGTCCTGATTAGAAGATGGAACCATTGGAACTGAGTTATCACGTCCTCCAATTACAAAATAGTTTTGATGGTGCCATTTGAGGTTCCAATCAGTTCCCGAGCATTCGAAATTAAGGCACGCATCCGCGATTGTCGTGCTACTGTTAGAATTGAAAAAAAAAAATATTTTTCATAACTTACCGAGGATGCATATAGTTATGTCTTCTCATTGAAATAACGGTCCCTCTTCAAAGAAAGTTACTTACATGGCACAAAATGAGGAACTAAGTGCAGCTCACAATCCTGTCACAGTCTTCCCACCGCTGCCACTTAAACACAACACATCTCTCAATCACGGTACAACCCGAGGATCCCTAGGACATTGTTGTTTCCGGAAACCGATGTGCAAAATCTGACACGATGTTGTAAGCTTGCAACTGTCTATGGCCGTGGCCCCCATTATCTCGGTGTTCACGTTCCGACCCCCTAGTAATTCCTTGCTAATTGCCCCTTTCCTCATGTCTTGACATTTGTCAACACACGGTTACATTCCCAATACTGAGGCCTCTACAGGAAAATATCCCCGCGCATCACAATCCTAAGTGTTTTCCTTTCATTCAAGCAGTACAAATATGGAGGTTTTTGTATGGTCCTATTGAGCCTTGCTAGTAGATTCTTTGTCGCTACGTTAATTTAACATTTCGGCGTAAGTTTTTAAGTTGTTCGTACCGTACGTAAAACAGCGGCTGATCCTCGCTCTAGTTTCAGGAAACATTTTTTGGGGGAGGGCCCGGCCCCACTGCCCCCCCCCCCCCCCGTTGGCTACTCCAGTGGCGCATTCAAAATATATCACGTGCCTTGCGGAACATCTCCTCCCTTGTAGCTGCCAGAGATTCAGTAATAAGAACTTTAGAGCCTTTTAGCGGCCGCTTAGTGCACCACACTCTATCTCGTTGCTGATATCTAAGAAATTTTATGATAATTGGTCTGTTTCCTGATGTCACCACATCAGCAGTCGATCTCTGTTGTCGCCCTAATCTGTGACATCGATCAATGCACTCAATATTCAGGTCAATCTGCAGTTTATCTCTGATGGTATCCAAGGCCTTGCTGTACACATCTTCATCAGCAGTCTCATTAACACCATGCAACAGGAGACGATTGCGTCTGCTGTATTGGGCCGCTTCATCTGACAATGCTTCTTGTATCTCATTTCATTCCATGATAGTCAAGCTCACTCCTTCTCTAGCTCCGGATCTGTCATGTACACTGGTGGCAGCATTTTGATTTTATGGCTACATCCAAGACTTTGTCACTGTCCATATGTGTTACTGATGCCATCCCATACAGAGAAGTACGGCATCTCTTCATCCACTTGCTGTCTAGTGATACAGCCAAGTCGGTGGTTTTTCCAACTTTTCCCTTTCTTTCACAACACTCCACTGCTCTTCTAGTACTAATTTTTGCTACATCAAATACCAACTGTGAAATATAATTATTTGCGGCATCACACCGTACAGCAGGTTGGGGAATATTCATTATACCACATAAAATGTTTGTTCCTTCACGATCCTTACCCAAGCACACCATAAGATTACTCTCATAAAATCTGCCACTTCTTTGATTAAGGAAATGAAAATTCATGCTGACAGTGATCACGAAACTGTCTGAATTCGCTAGCAACACCAAATCTATTTTCCTCCAAAATAGTCACACACTTCACGTGTTTGCAGTTAGAACAAGCACAAAAAGTGTTGATATTTGTAGATCTATAATTCTGAAGCCTGACGTTGACAAATCATCACTAGCAACACTTTCAGATGGGAAGTTGATGCTGAGAGGTTATGTTCGTCAGCTATTTCAGACACCGATTATCGTTTTTTAAAGCGGAGTTTTGTCTTCTTATACACTCTGGGAGATCGTGGCATTGTTGTTCTAGGAGATGCGGGACTTACAAATATTCAAAATCACGGATAATGTACTTCTTCATGAACCCACACTACTACAATAAAACAGAAGATTCTGCGATACTAGAGCCATCTTGGGATAAGAAAGTGTACTTCACAACATAGAGAATGAAAATTTGGAGTAAGATCATGGAAATGGTTCAATGAGTGACAGGATTATATGTATAAATTACATAAAGCGTCGAATCTTGTTTGGCATAAAAGAAGGCGTGGAAGTACCTACGCACTGATACATTATTTATTAAATTCCATTACCTTCTAGTTTCTATATCATTTTCAAATTTTCAAATGTTAAGCAACAACAAAAATATACTAAAATTTTTAATTCAACCGGCTACATCCCACCTTCATCCTTCTACATGTTTGGTTCTAATATATTTTCTCGTATCTCTCATATTTATTACTTACACTGAGTACGAAAATTGAATAGGGTAAAATATGGGTACATTTTTAACACTTTATTTCATGCATGCTCATGTATAAGCTAGGATCATGAAATTCGGTTCATATATGGAATACCTCCTCTGCGAACCATGTGACCTTGCCGCGGTGGGGAGGCTTGCGTGTCCCAATGATGCAGATAGCCGAGCCGCAGGTGCAACCATATCAGATGGGTATCTGTTGAGAGACCAGACTAACGAATGGTTCATCGAAAGAGGGGTAGCAGCCTTTCGGTAGTTGCAAGGGCGGCAGTCTACAAGATTGACTGATACGGCCTTGTAATAATACTCAACATGACTTAGCTGTGTTGATACTGCTACACGGCTGAAAGCAACGGGAAACTACAGCCGTAACTACCTCCCGAGGACATGCAGTCTCTGTATGAATGATGTACTGATGATGGCTTCCTCCCGGGTAAAATATTCCGGAGGTAAACTAGTCCCCCATTCGGATCTCCGGGTGGGGACTACACGAGAGGGGGCGATCATCAGGAAGATGGATACTGACATTCTGCGAGTCGGAGCGTGGAATGTTAGAAGTTTGAATCGTTGTGGTAGGTTAGAGAATGTGAAAAGGGAGATGGATAGGCTAAAGTTAGATGTAGTTGGTATAAGTGAAGTACGTTGGCAGGAAGAACAGGATTTTTGGTCAGGCGACTACCGAATTATCAACACGAAATCAAACAGGGGTAATGCAGGAGTTGGTTTAATAATGAATAAGAAAATAGGGCAGTGGATAAGCTACTACGACCAGCATAGTGAAAGAATTATTATCGCCAAGATAGACACCAAACCAATGCCCACCACAATAGTGCAGGTCTATATGCCTACTAGTTCAGCGGATGATGAGGAAATTGAAAGAATATATGAGGAGATAGAAGATTTAATACAATATGTCAAAGGTGACGAGAATCTAATTGTGATGGGAGACTGGAACGCAGTGGTAGGCCAAGGAAGAGAAGGTAGCACAGTAGGAGAATTTGGATTGGGACAAAGGAACGAAAGAGGAACTCGGCTGGTTGAATTCTGCACTGACCATAATTTAGTCCTCGCCAATACTTGGTTCAAACACCACAAACGACGGCTGTATACGTGGACGAGACCTGGAGACACTGGAAGGTATCAAAGACTTCATTATGATTAGGCAGAGATTCAGAAACCAGGTGTTGGATTGCAAAACTTCCCCAGGAGCAGACGTGGACTCTGACCACAACTTGTTGGTCATGAAATGCCGTCTGAAGTTGAAGAAATTGAAGAAAGGAAAGAATGCAAAAAGATGGGATCTAGACAAGTTGAAAGAAAAGAGAGTGATGGATTGTTTCAAGGAACATGTTGCACAAGGACTAAATGAAAAGGCCGAAGGAAACACAGTAGAGGAGGAGTGGAGAGTCATGAAAAATGAATTCAGTAGGGCTGCTGAAGAAATGTTAGGAAGGAAGAAAAGATCAACTAAGAATCAGTGGATAACTCAGGAGATACTAGACCTGATTGATGAACGACGAAAATACAAGAATGCTAGAAATGAAGAGGGCAGAAAAGAATACAGGCGATTAAAGAATGAAGTGGATAGAAAGTGCAAGGTAGCTAAGGAAGAATGGCTGAAGGAGAAGTCAAGGATGTCGAAGGCTGTATGGTCCTGGGAAAGGTAGATGCTGCATACAGGAAAATCAAGGAAACCTTTGGAGAAAGGAAATCTAGGTGCATGAATATTAAGAGCTCAGATGGAAAGCCACTTCTAGGGAAAGAAGACAAAGCAGAAAGATGGCAGGAGCATATCCAACAGTTGTATCAAGGTAACGATATAGATAATTTCGTTCTGGAACATGAAGAGGCTGTTGATGCTGATGAAATGGGAGACCCAATTTTGAGGTCAGAGTTTGACAGAGCTGTGAGTGACCTAAATAGGAACAAGGCACCTGGAATTGATGATATTCCCTCTGAATTACTGACTGCCTTAGGAGAAACCAGCATGGTAAGGTTATTTCATTTAGTGTGCAAGATGTATGAGACAGGAGAAGTCCCATCCGATTTTCGGCAGAATGTTGTTATACCTATTCCCAAGAAAGCCGGTGCTGACAGGTGTGAAAACTACCGCACTATTAGTTTAGTATCTCATGCCTGCAAAATTTTAACACGTATTATTTACAGAAGAATGGAAAAACAAGTTGAAGCTGAGTTGGGGGAAGATCAATTTGGCTTCAGAAGAAATGTAGGAACACGTGAAGCAATCCTGACTTTACGTCTGATCTTAGAGGATCGAATCAAGAAGGACAAGCCCACGTACATGGCATTCGTAGATCTAGAAAAGGCATTCGATAATGTTGGTTGGACCAGGCTATTTATGATTATGAAGATGATAGGGATCAGATACCGTGAACGAAGAATTATCTACAACCTGTATAAAAATCAGTCTGCAGTGATAAGAATCGAGGGCTTTGAAAAAGAAGCAGCAATCCAGAAAGGAGTGAGGCAAGGCTGCAGTTTGTCTCCTCTCCTTTTCAATGTTTACATAGAACAGGCAGTAAAGGAAATCAAAGAGAAATTCGGAAAGGGAATCACAGTCCAAGGAGAGGAAATCAAAACCTTGAGATTTGCCGATGATATTGTTATTTTATCTGAGACTGCAGAAGATCTCCAGAAGTTGCTGAACGGTATGGATGAAGTCTTAGGTAAGGAGTACAAGATGAAAATAAATAAGTCCAAAACAAAAGTAATGGAGTGCAGTCGAACGAAGGCAGGTGATGTAGGAAATATTAGATTAGGAAACGAAGTCTTAAAGGAAGTAGATGAATACTGTTACCGGTACTTGGGTAGTAAAATAACCAACGATGGCAGAAGTAAGGAGGACATAAAATGCAGACTAGCACAAGCAAGGAAGAGCTTTCTTAAGAAAAGAAATTTGCTCATTTCAAACATTGATATCGAAATTAGAAAGATGTTTTTGAAGACTTTTGTGTGGAGCGTGGCATTGTATGGATGTGAAACATGGACGATAACTAGCTCAGAAAGAAAGAGAATAGAAGCTTTTGAAATGTGGTGTTACAGAAGAATGCTGAAGGTGAGATGGATAGATCGAATTACGAATGAAGAGATACTGAATCGAATTGGTGAGAGGAGATCAATTTGGCTAAATTTGACGAGAAGAAGAGATAGAATGATAGGACACATCTTAAGACACCCAGGACTTGTTCAGTTGGTTTTTGAAGGAAGTGTAGGTGGCAAGAACGGTAGGGGTAGACCAAGGTATGAATATGACAAACAGATTAGAGCAGATGTAGGATGCAATAGTTACGTAGAAATGAAAAGGTTAGCACAGGATAGGGCGGAAAGGAGAGCTGCATCAAACCAGTCTATGGACTGATGACTCAAACAACGCAACATATGGAATTTGATCGTGCCAATATGCGCACCAAACTTGATGACTCTCTTTCCTAAAAGTGTGTCAAACAACGAAACATACGAGTGAAAATCTCCAAATTTACGAACAGTCCAGAAATACAGCCAAATCTAACGCATAAGGGAGAGAGATACGACAAAATTCATAGGACCAAAGTTGTAGATCACATAAAATCAAACCGAGATTTTGCCATCCGTTTTGTGATACGACATACTGAACCCATAATTCTACGATGAAAAGAATTCCAAATATTTATTTCAGCTACAAACAACCTTTCTGAGAGTAGCCATGTTTTTATTTCAAGAGCCTCGCTATCTCGCGGGAACGAGCTCTCCGTGACAAGCGAGCCGCGAGCTCGTGAAATGCCGGGACACTTCGGTGGACCTCGAGTATTGATTAAGTTACCAGTTTCGAAAAATCCTCCATAACGAGAGATTTTGGTGACATGGTAAATCCAGCAGTAAAGTATCTAAATTATTTATAAACTGTATGTGAAGATAGAATCCCCAGGGTAAATATAAATGTAGTTAAGCCTGGAGGAAAGTTGGCGTCCTGCTCGCGGATCGGCGACACGTGGCGAGGTCATTTTCCTGAAGAAAAGCTGCGAAACTACATGATAGAAATAATTAATTACGCCCGTTGCAAGTACGGGAAAAATATAAAATTAACACCATAATGAATTACAAGTCTGTCCGAATTTATGGAATAAATTTCAAGAAAATTGGTCCAGTGGATGTGGAATTAGCAGATTGCATATCCGAGCTTCGTGGAAAGGGCGGCGTCCCTCCCAGGAGGTATAAAAGAAACCCCCTCCACCTATTTTACACATTCTGTCTGTTGGTCTGAACGGTGAAACCCCACGTCACTCGTCTGCAAGAAAGTGCGGGGTTTTGTTCTCAAAGTAACTTGAGTAGTATAATACAGGAATTCTGCAGCCACCTCCACCTCCGGCTCCCAGGGGCCCGCTCCACCTCCTCCTCCCGAGGGGCCTTCCCAGGGGCACGCTCCACCTCCTCCTCCCGAGGGGCCTTCCCAGGCGCCCGCTCCACCTCCTCCTCCCGGGTGGTCTTCCCAGGGGCCCGCTCCTCCTCCCGCGGGAAATTTGAATTGGTAAACAAAGCCACGTGCTTTTTTTGACAGCCACGTGCTTTTTGACAGACAACAACGCATCGCTAACCTCAGTACTGCTATCTTGACGGGCCTAAACCTCAATGCTGCCATCTTAACCTCACTAGCGCGAGATTTGAATTGATAAACAAAGCTACATGCTTTTTTGACAGCTGTGATCCGCCATATTTAATCAACAGAGCAACGTGCTGCCCTCTTTAGGTACATATCTTTAAACGTGGTGGCGGATAATTTGAAAAACTCTTTTTTTTGACAGCAGCCATCTTTATTCGACAGAGCACCGTGCTGCACTCTTTAGTTGAAATGTGTTGGCAGGCAATTCCACGTGACAGCAGCCATCTTTAATCAAGAGAGCACCGTGCTGCCCTCTTTAGTTAAAATTTGGTGGCGACCATTTGAAAAATTCCACGTGCTCTTGCTTGGAAACAAAGCCACATGCTTTTTTGACAGCTACCATCCGCCATCAATATAAAGAGAACACCGTGCTGCACTCTTTAGCGACTTACCTTTGAAATGTGGTGGCGGCAATTTGAAAAATCCCACGTGCTCTTGTTTGGAAACAAAGCGACCTGCATTTTTGACAGCTAACATCCGCCATTTTTAATCAAGAGAGCACCGTGCTGCACTCTTTACCTACTTGCCTTTGAAATGTGGTGGCGGCAAATTCGAAGTGCTTTACAAACTCACGTGCTTTTTTGACAGCTGTCATCCGCCATCTTTAATCAAGAGAGCACAGTGCTGCACTTTTTAGCTACATACCTTTGAAATGTGGTGGCGGCAATTTTAAAAATTCCACGTGCTCTTGTTTGGAAACGAAGCCACGTGCTTTTTTGACAGCTACCGTACGCCATCTTTAATCAAGAGAGCAAAGGGCTGCACTCTTTAGCTACATATCTTTGAAATGTGGTGGCGGAAATTTGAAAAATTCCACGTGCTCTTGTTTGGAAACAAAGCCACGTGCTTTTTTGACAGCTACCATCTGCCATCTTTAATCAAGAGAGCACAGTGCTGCACTCTTTAGCTACTTACCTTTGAAATGTGGTGGAGATAAATTCCCCTCGCTCTTGTTTGGAAACAAACCCACGTGCTTTTTTGACAGCTGTCATCCGCCAACTTTAATCAACAGAGCACCGTGCTGCACTACCTACCTTTAACATGTGGTGGCGGACAATTTGAAAAATTCTTTTTTGACAGCAGCCATCTTTAATCAACCGAGCACCGTGCTGCTATCTTGCGGGCAATTTCTACATCACAGCTGTCATCCGCCATCTTGCATCGCAAACCTCAGTGCTTCACTCTTTAGCTACATACCTTTGAAATATGGTGATTGAAAATTTAAAAAATCTACAGCAGCTATCTCTCGACGCTAATTGCACAAGATGGTGGCTATACATGACTCCTCAAGGGTGCTTACGCAAGATGGCTGCTATACATAGGTTCTTATGAGACTCCCTTGGGATGCTTGCGCAAGATAACGGCTATACATGGCTCCTTATGAGAAGCCCTAGGGATGCTTGCTCAAGATGGCGACTGCTCTTATAAGACGGCTTAAGTGTGCTTGCACAAGATGGCTTGAGACACCCTAAGGATGCTTGCGCAGGTAGTATAATACAGGGATTCGGGCGCCACCACCGACACCGGGCTCGCAGGGGCCTCCTCCTCCACCACCACCCTCCTCCTCCACCACCACCCGGGAGGCCTTCCCAGGGGCCCGCTCCACCTCCTCCTCCCGAGGGGCCTTCCCAGGGGCCTCCTCCACCGCAGCCAGAGGCCTCTTCCAGTGCTGCCAACTTAACCTTACTAGAGCGAAATTTGAATTGGTAAACAAATCCACGTGCTTTTCTGACAGCCACGTGCTTTTTGACAGACAACAACGCATCGCTAACCTCAGTACTGCCATCTTGACGGGCCTAAACCTTATTGGTACCAACTTAACCTAACTAGCGCGAGATTTGAATCGGTAAACAAATCCACATGCTTTTTGACAGCCACGTGCTTTTTGACAGACAACAACGTATCGCAAACCTCAGTGCTGCCATCTTGACGGGCCTAAACCTTAGTGCTCCCAACTTAAACTTACTAGCGCGAGATTTGATTCGGTAAACAAATCCACGTGCTTTTTTGACAACCACGTGCTTTTTAACAGCTATCATCGACAACAACGCATTGCTAACTTCAGCGTTACCATCTTGACGGGCCTTAACCTTAGTGGTGCCAACTTAACCTCACTAGCGCGAGATTTGAATCGGTAAACAAATCCACGTGCTTTTTTGACAGCTGTCATCCGCCATCTTTAATCAACAGAGCACCGTGCTGCCCTCTTTAGCTACATATCTTTGAAATGTGGTGGCGGATAATTTAAAAAATGCGTTTTGATAGCAGCCATCTTTAATCGACAGAGCACCGTGATGCACTCTGGTGGCAGGCAATTCCACGTGACAGCAGCCATCCTTAATCAAGAGAGCACAGTGCTGCAATCTTTAGTTGAAATGTGGTGGCGGCAAATTGAAAAATTTCACATTCTCTTGTTTGGAAACAAAGCCTCGTGCTTTTTTGACAGCTACCATCCGCCATCTTTAATCAAGAGAGCACCGTGCTGCTCTCTCCAGTTGAAATGTGGTGGCGGCAAATTCGAAGTGCTTTACAAACTCACGTACTTTTTTGACAGCTGTCATCCGCCATCTTTAATCAAGAGAGTACAGTGCTGCACTCTTTAGTTGAAATGTGGTGGCGGCAATTTGAAAAATTCTACTCGCTCTTGTTTGGAAACAAACTCAAGTGCTTTTTTGACAGCTGTCATCCGCCATCTTTAATCAACAGAGCACCGTGCTGCACTCTTAAGCTACAAACCTTTAACATGTGGTGGCGGACAATTTGAAAAATTCTTTTTGACAGCAGCCATCTTTAATCAACAGAGCACCGTGCTGCTATCTTTATCGTAGGAGTAGACAATTTTGTACGTAAAGCTGTCATCCGCCATCTTGCATCGCAAACCTCAGTGCCGCACTCTTTAGCTACTACCTTTGAAATATGGTGATGGAAAAAAAATCTACAACAGCTATCTCTCGACGTTAATAGCACAAGATGGTGGCTATACATGACGCCTTAAGGGTGCTTACGCAAGATGGCTGCTATACATAGGTTCTTATGAGACGCCCTTGGGATGCTTACGCAAGATGGCGCCTATACATGGCTCTTTATGAGACGCCCTACGGTGCTTGCTCAAGATAGCGACTGCTCTTATAAGGCGGCTTAAGGGTGCTTGCACAAGATGGCTTGAGACGCCCTAAGGATGCTTGCGCAAGATGGTGCACACAAGATTGCGGCTATACACGACTCCTTATGAGACGCCTTAAGGGTGCTTGCGCAAGATGGCGGCTGCTCTTATCAAGAAAGCTACCTTAGAGGCTAACGTGCCGTGCTAGTTCGATTCATTAAATTTGGGGATTAAATGCAAAATGTTAAATATCTCGAAAACGGTGCATCGTAGAGCAAAACGGACAAAATTTGTCCGCCTCATACGTAGGTTCGCAGTATGAGGAACATGATAGCATAAGAAAAACATAGTCTAGTGATGAGATCAACGGTTCGGTTCCTACTTAGGCCCTTTGGCATTTGCACTGTTTTAGCTTGTATTGAAGCAAGTTTTTGTAACATGATCAGGTCTAGCTATGGTAGAGAGTATAACGTGCCGTGCTGGTTCGATTCATTAAATTTGGGACTTTAATGCAAAATGTTAAATATCTCGAAAACGGTGCATCGTAGAGCAAAACGGACAAAATTTTTCTGCCTAATACCCAGGTTCGCAGTATGAGGAATATGATAGCATAAGAAAAACATATTCTAATGATGAGATCAACGGTTCGGTTCCTACTTAGGCCCTTTGGCATTTGCTCTGTTTTAGCTTGTATTGAAGCAAGTGGATCGCAGAGGTGAAAGAAGGTGCCGGAGTGAATGGGTCTAACTACAATGTCAAGAATAGAATTTAAAACTTTAATTGAAGGTTATATTTTCCAAATGTCAAACTTAACAATTTTACAGGTAAAAGTAGCTATCAGTAAACAAGTCTAGGAAAGACAAGATTGGTGGTATACGCAGATCTTGCGCTTCAAGCCCTCACTTTACTTTTCCTGAGCTCCTAGCTCAAATTTACAAAAGAGCACGAATTTACTCAAGGGCAGAAATCCCCTAATTCATGGAGCACTTACTCCCTAAATACAATATCAAGCCTCTCAGAGGCACTTTTTTCAACACTTGAAAAAGAGCTAACGTGCTCTCAGTTTCTCAAGCCTACTCAAGGCAACACCAAAAATATCTTACACCTTTTGGCCTTCCATGGCCCAACTTACAAATTGAAACAGGGGTATCTCGTACCCAACCTATAGGGCCCTCCTGTAAAAGGAATAACAGTCTAATAAATGGCCTGAACACAGAATGAAAGGAGGCGAATGCTTGCACTCCTAGATATGAACACTTAAAACCTAAGAGGCACTACGCCGATGAAACAGGGGGTATTCCCAAACTATGAAGGTGACTCGTAAAAGAATAAATTAGAACATTACGGAAAGGAAGAAAACCAGTTACAAAACGTAGTCACCTCAGACCAATATTAAGGAGAGCTCGAGAGGGTACATCACTCTCTATCCCCGATTTACAGTTAAAGATTTTATGAAGTTTTTACATTAGCCGGCAGAAAGTTATATTTTTAGGAAAACTAGGTTACATAGTTAATGTTTCGGACCTTTCCCTCAGGTTAAACTGCGGAGCTAGCAAGAAATAAAGATGTTATGTGGCCATTACCTTGTCGATGTACTGCTGCCTGAAGAAAGAGGTCTCCCGCCTCCTGCTTTGACACATACACTTAGTAAGCTGACGGTCAATTGGCCAAGAGACGTGAAAATCCGCAGTTTATAAACCTTCGGGGAATGTTCGAGATCTTTCACGAAAAAACCAGCCACATTCTCTCAATTTTATTGGTAAATTACAAGGTTACACTTAAAATCGAAGAAGAAGCCTGTGATTAGTAGAAAATTAATTACAGAAATTATTGATTGCATTCAAAACTGGCAAAAAGAAAAGATAGATATTGCCAACCCAAAAATAAATGAACATCAATAAGTAAAAAGAAAACTTATGAATACAAAATTCTTTGAATCAAAGTTCTTTCACTTCGCACCACGGTGTGTGATTATAGCTTTTTGGTAGTGTCATCTATGGGAGAATATCAAACTTCTTGATGAATGGCAAACAAAAACATGTAGAAATTTACACAGTACAGGAAACTTCACAATAACAAAATTGCATCATATTTTAGTGGTGACATCTTCTGAGTAAATTTCAAAGCTGGTGTGGTTTCAGTTTCACTGTTTCACCAATAGAGGAGTTCTTTTAGGCGCCAGATTTAAATGCGCCGCGTTGGGATGTACCTCCCGGTACACCGACAACTAGAACCTCGATAGTCAGTATCCATTACAGATCACGTCGCATGTGATTGTATTACGGATACATGAGTACCCATTCTTTCTTAATTCGTTTACCCTCCAGGACTTAGCACGGGAACCCACCTCTATCACCTCAAGGGCAGTGTCCTGCAGCACGAAGCTTTGGGTTGCGATATACAACTGGGAAGGAGGACGAATACCTCGCCCAGTCGGCCTCACCTCTTATGCCGAACAGGGGCTTTGTGGGGGGGGGGGAGTTTGGAAGAGTGAAGGAAGCAGCCGTGGCCTTATGTTAGGTACCATCCTGGCATTTGCCTGAAGGAGAAGTGGGAAACCACGGAAAACCACTTCACCACAAAGGCGGTACATGTGTTATTTCAGGGAGCAATAAACCGCATATTTGTATAATAATCCATAGGCCGGTTTGAGAGACTCAGGCGGTTGAGGCTCTGGTCTTCTGAACCCAACTTGGCAGGTTCGATCCTGGCTCAGTGCTGTGGTATTTGTAGCCTCGTATTGGTAGATTTCCTGATACGTAAAATAACTTTCAGCAGGACAAAATTCCGGCACCTCAGCGTCTCCAGAAACCGTCAAAAATATTTAGTCGGACGTAAAAAGGAATATACAACATACGATTGGGAGGGGCTCAACATTAACATGCGAGTAGGCCGTTCTTCAACTAGGAGATAGTGGGTTCGGTAACCCTGAAGGTGGTTTCCCACCACTGTACATTAATTAAGGCCACGGTCGCTTCCTTCCCCCTCCTAGCCCAATCCTGTCCCATCGTCGCGATAAGACCTATCTGTGTCGGTGCGACGCAAAGCAAGTTTTAAAAATGTCACGAAAAAAGCTCAATAATAAGGGGCCGGAATTGGCTGAATGCGGCAGACCCCTCAACGAAAACTACACCGAATGAAAATTAACCAGAGCCAATGGACGGTCATGGCCTACCAAGCGCCCGCTTGGCCTGCAGATTACTAGGCAACGGGTGGTCAGCGTGACGTTATCCTTGGATTTCTAGATCGGAGCTTATATTATACCATGAGATAGCTCCTTAAATTTCTCATGTTGGCTGAATGAAGCAGGAATCAGCCCTCAGATCGAAGTAAAGTCCCTGATCTGGCTGGCGGTCAAACCCAGGCTTACTTATTGGACTGACAAAAGGTTACAAGAAGCCTATGATTCGCTGAAAAATAAATACACAAATTTCTGATTGGCCAGACTGCAAAGCTGGTATTTGTCTGAACGAGAAGTGCGAAACCACGGAAAAACACTTCGAAGATGGCTGAAGAGGGAATCCAACCGGCTTATGATGAGTTTAACTCCTGAAGCTGAGTGGACCCCGTTCCAGCCCTCGTACCGCATTTCAAATTCCTTCGCAGATCCGAGAAAAGAACTCGGGCCTCCGGGGGTGACAGTTATTCACATTAAGGCGGACTAAAAATGCAATACTGAGGGGCAAGCCGTCAGAAGAAGTGCAGTGTTTTTATTAGGTACGTGCAGTCGCGGGGCGGCGGGTTCACTACCGTACTTAGTTTTACCATGTTGGGGATAGGGGGTACAAAAATGTTAACAGATGTTACTCTGTATGATAACTTGGATATCCAGTTGGCTCGCATCCAATTCCGGTCTTCACAGTGTTTTCCTATTGGTTGACTCCTGAGGGCACAGCTGACCACTCTACCCCACCACGTGTCGAGGTTAACGATAGTGGAAGCCCCTCCAAGGCAGGGCTGTACTCCCAAAACTTTAGAACATGAATAATCCGTATTCCAGATCACCACTGTCCCTGGTGCTTTATCAACGCGCTACAGAGAAACATAAGACACTTTAAGACGGAGGTAAAGATAAACACAGGCATGTAGCCTACAGTCGACTGCTCGTACCTAATGAACACACTGCACTTCTTCTGACAGCTTACTCCTCAGCATTACTATTTTGCGTGGTGTAGTTGTTAATGTGATTAACTGCCATCCCCGGAGGCTCGAGTTCGATTCCCGGCTCTGCCATGAAATTTGAAAATTTGTGCGAGGGCTGGAACTGGGTCCACTCAAGCTCGGGAAGCCAACTCAGTATAAGCGGGTTCGATTCCCTCTTCAGCCATCTTCAAACTGGTTTTCCGTGGTTTCGCAATTCTCCATCAGATAAATGCCGGAAACGTGCCTAACTTAAGGCCACGGCCACTTCCCTCCCTCTTCCTGGTCCAACCCTTCTCGTCTTCCCATCACCCCACAAGGCCCCTGTTCAGCGTAGCAAGTGAAGCCGCCTGGGCCTTCCCAGTTGTATCTCGCCACGCTCCAGGACACTGCACTTGAGGCGGCGTCCCTCGCTCAGTGTGAGGGTAAAAGCTACCCTGGAGGGTAAAGGGATTAAGAAAGAAAGAAAGAAATCACTATATTAGTTTCGAGATTTTTTACTCAAACCACCCATTTTCAACCAACGATCCAATGTTCGTGTTGTTTGTTTTCAGTCGCAAGGAAACGCGTAAGGATCTGCAGGACAGTGGTTCAAACTCATGAAATAATACACAGATTGGCATAACACTGATCACTGTTAGAGCAAACATCAGTTCGCATTCGCGTGTTACAAGTAGAAACGCTAAACCTGTAAGGCCTGCTCCAAGCGTATGAGAAGTGGGCAATGTTGCGTGCGAGTTTCACTCCTCTCGGTGACCGCGGACACGAGTGTTGGATGAAGAGCACGGTAAAGAGGTACTGACCACAGAACGATGATAAACTCGATGTGTTTGTAAATAACTCACTTTGAGAAAACTAGTAAGAAAATAACATCCCAGTTTTTATAATCTGATTTTAAACCTGACTAATTAGGGCTATTTGAATAATATTTGAATTAGTTAGGTAGTCCACATCCCGCGAAATGTGTGATGGGGATCTACAGCCTGAATGCGGGACAACGTCACGCACTGAATCTTTGACGACACCGTACTTTGTTTTGCATAGTGTACAGGCTACAACGTAGTTCTCAGTTTCGTCCTTGGCTGTGACAATATGAAAGTGAATGTGCTGTGTTGTCAGCCCCTGTTGTGGATGGAATGGTGCGCGCATGACAGACTCACCTTCTGGCAGTGAGGAAAGCGGGTGGAAACTACCTCACACGCTGATAGTGGAGTGGTTGACCATCCAACCAGCTGAGGACTCACGATCCCAAGTGATTGCTATACAAAACTAAGTTTCTTATTGTGGAACTGTCACTTTCTGCTTTAGAATTACGCCGGCTCCCCTGTGTGCAGAGGTAGCGGTCTGACACTTTGCACAAAGGAAAGAAATGCCGTCGGGGTCAGAAAACAACAAGAGTTGTCCAAGGAAGGTCTTTTCTTGGTGGTGGTGTTTATTGTTTTAAGAGGACAAGGATGGAAGGCGTTTGAAACAAGTAAGCGGAAACAAAGCCAGGTTCAGCTAGTGACCCGTAATAGCCCACAACACCCCTTTCAGTCACGTCTCACAGCAGGCAGGGGCCACCAACTTGAGCTCTGCATAGTATAGACGTTAAGAACTCGAATCGACGAACAGTGAAGCTTCCCAACCCTACTGTATTATAAATGACATCAACTTGAGCCGTGTATAACAGACATCTTCTTTGAAATGTAATGATGAATATTTACTTCGTTCTTGGCCAGTTCTCATATTCGTCAACTTCTTTCTTTTCTCAGAATCAAAATCGATTACTTTGTCATGGGGCATGGAAATTTGAAGTTATCGCTGTTAGTCTTTCCGTTCTGATAGCAGAGCCTTCCAAGGATAAGATGCATTCCAGTTCTTGGAACGTCAAACAAACAGACAAACCGAACGAAACAAGATTTAATTGTTGATATAAGTGGTCGTTGTTGTTATAAAGGCAAACCAATAGAGGTAATGTCGAGCTGTGCGATTCTTATGACCCCAAGACGGTGGTGGTATTTGAAAGTGTTCAAATAAGCCAGCCTCGATGCGGTAGATTTAACGGCACATGGAAGCTCTCCCATGGATCAGAATTCCGGCAGGTCGGCGTCTCCGAAAACCGTAAAGGCATAAATCAATGAAGTTGTAATTATTGTTTCTTGCGTAATACAACTCCTACACTTTCCAAGTCCTGGATGTCTCAAGATATCTTCTATCTCTTCCTCTGGCCATTCTCCTCTCTCTGTGTTATTATACACCCACTTGACCTTCAGTAATATTCCGTAACACCACATCTCAAAAGCTTCTATTGTTCCTACAGGTTTTCAATGTTTCGTTTCCATACAATCCTACATTCCACTCAACATGTGAGCTGCTACCTAAATAACAACCTCTTTTAAGAGCTCATTTCCCTGTGCCAATTTAATTTACTCGACCTTTTTTGTGCGATGTGAAAGAACTCCTGCGGTACATCGGCCTCTCCGAAAACCGCACAAGTAGTTAGCGGGAGGAGACTGAGATTATTCAGATTCGTGTTAAAGGTCCGGAATTCCCTTAGGTCTTAATCTCATCATATAGAGGAAGCTGTTATTGCATTACTGAGCGAGTTGGCTACGCAGCTCGCGTCGCGTAGCTCAAACCTTTAATTCACGAGATGGTATGTTCCAACTCTACCATCAGCAGCGCTCATGATTGCTTTCCGTGGTTTTCCATTTTCACCCCAGACTGTAGCGAACTTCCATTAGTGCTAATCTAGGGAGAAAAGAGTAGAACGATTAAATGAGTGGAAGAAAGCAGGGACTCCGTGCACCTCGGGATCAGCAGAGAATAAGATGTTGGGACATGAAAGTGACATGATGAGCTTGACACCTCAGACTCAACATGATCCCTGAGGTCCTCTTTATTCTGTTATTCTGTACAGAGAAATAAATAAGTTACAAGATTGTGAGCAACTGCAAAATGACCTCGATAATGTTGTGAGGTGGACAGTAGGCAATGGTATGATGATAAACGGGGATAAAAGTCAGGTTGTGAGTTTCACAAATAGGAAAAGTCCTCTCAGTTTTAATTACTGCGTTGATGGGGTGAAAGTTGCCTTTGGGGATCATTGTAAATACCTAGGTATTAATACAAGGAAAGATTTTCATTGGGGTAATCACATAAATATGATTGTAAATAAAGGGTACAGATCTCTGCACATGGTTATGAGAGTATTTAGGGGTTGTAGTAAGGATGTAAAGGCGAGAGCATATTTGTCTCTGGTGAGACCCCAACTAGAGTGTGGTTCCAGTGTATGGGACCCTTACCAGGATTACTTGATTCCGGAATTGGAAAAAATCCAAAGTAAAGCAGCTCGATTTGTTCTGGGCGATTTCCGACAAAAGAGTAGCGTTACAAAAATGTTGTAAAGTTTGGGCTGGGAAGACTTGGGAGAAAGCAGACGAGCTGCTCGACTTTGTGGTATGTTCCGAGCTGTCAGTGGAGAGATGGCGTGGGAGGACATCAGTAGACGAATACGTTTGGATGGTGTCTTTAAAAGTAGGAAAGATCACAATATGAAGATAAAGTTGGAATTCAAGAGAACAAATTGGGGCAAATATTCGTTTATAGGAAGGGGAGTTAGGGATTGGAATAACTTACCAAGGGAGATGTTCAATAAATTTCCAATTTCTTTGAAATCATTTAAGAAAAGGCTAGAAAAACAACAGATAGGGAATCTGCCACCTGGGCGACTGCCCTAAATGCAGATCAGTAGTGATTGACTTTCGACAGGCAGAGAATACCGCCCCCACCAACAGCGGGAGAAAGCGAGACTGACCACGCGCATCTCGTACGTCACGGAACATCTTATTTATGGATATGTGAATTTGATATGACAATTTTACTTTGGCTCTTTGATGACCTGCATTAATATGTTATTGTTCATTTGATGTATTTTGTTACTGCACGCCTATTTACAGAGTTAATTCCTATAACACCATTTCGATCATGAAATCCTCGACCTTGTCCGTAAAATCACGTCTGTGTAGAGAGGTGTCTATGCCAATTCAATTTCACAATCACAATATAGAATCGATTCGACCGGGCCAGAAAAGGAATGAGTGAAGCCCCACCTAGCGGCGAGAATTGGAACTGTGCCGGCTGCCGAAGCATTTTGCACTCCCCTGAGTCAATGATTGACAGATGAAATGATATTGGAGAGTGTCGCTGGAATGAAAGATGGCAGGGAAAGCCGGAGTAACCGCCTTTGCTTTGTCCAGCACAAATCTCACGTGGAGTGACGGGATTTGAGACCCAGTGGTGAGAGGCCGGCGCGCTGACGGCTCAACCACTGAGGCTCAGAAGAGATAAAATCCCAACCTCAGATATTTTGTAAATGATTTCCTTTTTATTGTAGAGGAATGTCGCGGGCAATGTTTGAACCTTCAAACAAAATCAAACGAGGCTGTGTCGGGGTCACAGTGCCGTGTAATAGGCATTGCGGGGCTTTCATATCTCACAGTTGTATAATAAACACCACCACTTTGAAATCTCAGACACATACTCCCTGTGATCGAGTTTAGCTTGTGGCATCTTCCCGACAGATAGTAATCGCACAAATTAAAACACTCGACTCTGTATTTTGTTGGTCGTAGCGAGACAGTCCAAGGGACCATCGCCTACATCTTTTCCATCTAGCCAGGCTGAATGGCCCAGGCGATTGATGCACTGGCCTCCTGACCCCAAGCTGGCAGGTTCGATCCTGACGCAGTTCGCTGGTATTGAAAGGAGCTCAAATACGTCAGTCTCGTGTAGCTAGATTTACTGGAAGCTAAAAGAACTCCTGCGGGACAAAATTTCGGCACCTCAGCGTTTCCGAAAGTCTCCAAAAGTTGTTAGTGGTATCTATAACATTATTATTGTTTATTATCTTTTTCACCTCCATAGTGTGGAGAGCCTGCCCCCCGTTTTCTCGGCACTCTATCCCAAAGAAGTCTTGTGGTTGCAGCACCTGTTTTTTAAATGTATGCAGTCATGCTGCGGAATATTCTTAGAGATCCACTGTGGTTCTCTTCAAATCCTGGTCATACCAGTAGCTTGAGGGCTGCTTTCCAAATGTTTCGTCTGTTAAGCGTTGAGACGAATAGGGTTCAGGTTTATGTCTGTCTGGCTGATGTACTCGTGCTTCGCTACGGAATTCTACACTGTTTACAGAATCCTAGGTTAGGTGGTGTACACGTTGTGAGCAAGACTGTATTAAACTGCATAGCTCTTAACGTTACGCTAGAAACGCGATGGGAAAGTCACCAAACGTCTTTTCTCATGTGAAGACTGGGTTAGGGAATTTTCATTGTAATGGTAGGCCCGTTTCCCTACCATGAGTCACAATCAGGTTGGGGAGTTTTAGTTATAATGGCAGACACTCTCCACCTGCCTTCTTGCATCCTCAGAAAGACTGACTTAGTGGTTTTCCCAACTGAAAAGAACATAGGTCATTACAATGACGTCAGTAGGAACGGTCCCAATTAAAAGCAATGCTTTCGTATGAAATAACTCGATCAAATGAGAAACCACACATTTTCTCGCTTTTAACGAACAGTACCACGCTGCCGGTCTAACAGTCTGAAGTTCCAGAGCTGGAATGACCAAGCCGCAAACAGCCGTGATCCGTGAACACCCTTCGTCTCTTTTCGGTGGAGGAGGGTCTCAAAGGGCAAAAACTATGCCCTTTTAGTAATGTATTTCCTAGAAGTACCCGATGAGTCGGAAAATCTCAATTCACTACACTGGCGGCGGAAAATCTATTTGACTTGGAAGCAAATTTTTCCTCCAAGCCAGACGAGAAATCCCCACTTTACTGCTATATTTGAATGAAATGAAATTGGCACTGGCGTAGCCAAGGGGGGGGGGGGAGGCAGTGGGGCCGGGCCCCCCCAAAATATTTCCTGAAACTAGAGAGAGGATCAGCCGTTGTTTTACGTACGGTACGAACAACTTAGAAACGTACGCCGAAATGTTAAGTTAACGGAGCGACAAGAATCTACTAGCAGTGCTCAATAGGGCCATACATAAATCTCCATATTTGTACTGCTTGAATGAAAGGAAGACACTTAGGATTGTGATGCGCGGGGATATTTCCCTGTAGAGGCCTCAGTATTGAGAATGTAACCGTGTGTTGACAAATGTCAAGACATGAAGAAAGGGGCAATTAGCAAGGGATTACTCGGTAGGGGGCAGAAACGTGACCACCGAGATAACGGGGGCCACGCCCAGAAACAGTTGCAAGCTTACCACATCGTGTCAGCTTTTTCATATCGGTTCCAGGAAACAACAATGTCCTAGGGATCCTCGGGTTGTACCGTGGTTGAGAGATGTGCTGTGTTAGTAAGTTGCAGCGTTGGGCAGACTGTGACAGGATTGTGAGCTGCACGTTAGCTCCTCATTTTGTGCCATATAATTAACTTTTCTTGAAGAGGGACCGTTTTGTCACTGAGAAGCCAACACTATGTGCATCCTCGGTAAGTTATGAAAAAGTTTTTATTTATTTTTACAGTAACAAGACAATCGCGAAGTCGAGCCTAAGTTCGATAGGTAGGCCTATATATTTTGTCAAATGCCCGGGGACTGATTGGAACCTCAAATGGCACCATCAAAAGTGCGGGTAACTATTTTGTAATTGGCGGACGTGATAACTCAGTTCCAATGGTTCTATCTTCTCATCAGGACGGCCGAGTCTTGAATCGCAGTCGATACATGAAACATTTTAAAAATGGGAAGTCACGTTCTATTGATACGGATTCTACTTAAAACACTAGATCCCGTCCCTTACCTTTCCTTACACTTTTGAGCCAGAACCGCATCATTTATGGTGGCGTATTTTGAGTATCCAACCATTATTCGGACTTACCTTGTACCTTAAATGGTGAGTGAATGCAGTGGTATACCCACAAAATAATTTCAGGCCAGTAGTGTGGATACAACTTTTCCTTGGAAGGGGTTGTGAAAAGATTTTTATTTTATTTTTTAGAATTTGCTTTACGTCGCACCGTAGGTCTTATGGCGACGATGGGAAAGGAAAGGGCTGAGAGTGGGAAGAAGCGGCCGTGGCCTTAATTATGGTACAGCCCCAGCATTTACCTGGTGTGAAAATGGGAAACCACAGAAAACCATCTGTAGGGCTGCCGATAGTGGTGTTTGAACCCACTGTCTCCCGGATGCAAGCACACAGCTGTGCACCCCTAACCGTACGGCCAACTCGCCCGGTGGATATAAAAAGAAAGCCGGTCCTACCGAGTGCGGTGACGGATCTTCAGTAGATATTGTTGGTTTTGATTGTTACCATGTACAATTATAGCTTCTGTACTCTTAACATACACCGGTTGCATAATTGAAACTGTTCGTAAAATTGATAATATCGTTCTTCGTTTGTGAGGAAGTAGAATCTTTATCTTTGTCTTCTTAAAAAAGGAACCACTTTGGTACTTTGGTACTACACTCCGTGAAGGTGACTACCTTCCAGGCCGTAGATATTTCGATTACGGGAGACTCAAGGAAAACTCTACTGCACCCCAAAACAAGGTAGTATCCTCCCCATCTCATGCCTTTCTTAACTCTGTCAGTGTCGGGAATCGAATGCAGGATGCCTCAAGTCAAATTCGAATATAAGGAGACCTAAAAGTAACTCGCCTGCCCTACAGTGTAGGGGTAGCGTGCCTGCCTCTTACCGGAGGCCCCGGGTTCGATTCCCGGCCAGGTCAAGGACTTTTACCTGGATCTGAGGGCTGGTACGAGGTACACTCAGCTCACGTGTTTATAATTGAGAAGCTATCTGACGGTGAGATGGCGGCCCCGGTCTAGAAAGCCAAGAATAACGGTGGAGAGGATTCGTCGAGCTGACCACAAGACACCTCGTAATCTGCAGGCCTCGGGGCTGAACAGCCGTCGCTTGGTAGGCGATGGCGCTTCGGGGCTGTTACGTCATGGAGTTTGGTTTAGAAAAGTGAACAGAGAAGGAAGCGACACCCCTGCATGGCTCCTTAGCTTCCAGCTAGCTCTTCTGTCCGGCCTCGTGCATTTAGGGCAGTAAGGAAACGTACGCCTTAATAAATGCTCCTCAGAAAAAACCTTTGTAAAAGTACTAACTGCATCTGTTCATAACAATAATCACAAACGCCTTCTTTTCATGTGGCTCAGTAGGTTGTGTCTCTGTCCTTCTGAGTCCGAGTTCGCAGGTTCAAATCCCGGCTTGGATCGGTAACCCTTAAAACGGTGTTGAAATGGCAACAGCTCAGTGTCGTTGGTTTCTGACACGTTAATAAAAAACTATACATACGAATATTAGCGTCACAAAACTCTAACTTTATACTACTATATTCTGTATCCCAGGCTTGCGTGGAAAAGTAATTAACAATTTACTTTACGTCGCACCGACACAGATAGGTCTTATGGCGACGTTGGGATAGGAAAGGCTTAGAAGTGGGAAGGAAGCGGCCGTGGCCTTAATTAAGGTACAGCTCCAGCATTTGCTTGGTGTGAAAATTGGAAACCACGGGAAACCATTTTCAGGGCTGCCGACAGTGGGGTTCGAATCCACCTCCCGGATGCAAGCTCACTGCTGCGTGGCCCTAACCGCGTTGGAAACTAATAGGACAAGGTAAACCCTACATAGCATGTGTTGTAACGCGTATTTTTCTTTACCAACTAACAAAAGAACTATACCCATACGCTTTACATCATATGTTTATTTATTTGTTTGTTTTATTTGTTTATTTATTTATTTATTAGTGCCTTCAGTAAAGTGGCTCCAGGCCCTCTCGTACACTTAACCACATACTAATCAGAATCTTAAATACAATACTGAGATACTTAAAATAGTTAAAACTGCATAAATTAATAGAATTGAAAATAAATTTAAATAAATTACTTACTAAATCAATATTAAAAACTCTTAAAAAATGGCTAATCCTCAGGAAAGCACACATTCATACTTCAACCATTCAGTCAGCTTTTCTCAGCAGGTAGTCTCGGTAGGTGACGTTAAATCGTGATTTAAAAAAGGTAGTTTCTCTGACCTGAACTGTCAGGGAATTACATAATCTGGCGACAGTCACCACAAATTATCTATTAATTTTATTTGTGCGGTGCAGTGAAATATAAAGAATGAATCTAGAACATGTATTTAAATTGTGAAATTATGATAAAAGGATGAATTTAGAAGAAATATACATTGGCTGACTTTCAGCTACCACTCTGATCACCATCGTTAAAGTGTGTAGCTGCCGACGTTTATCAGACATCAGCCATGAGACAGCCTGTTAGTATGGGGTGATATGAACATCGTACCCGATATTGTAAATAAATCGCAGGCAGGAATTCAGTGCTCGTTGAAGTTTGAGTGTTTCTTCTCTCGTCATGTCAACTAAAACAACGTCACAACAATCAAGAATAGGGAGCTCAAATGGAAATACATCCCTCTGCCGTTTAAGAGGGTGAAGAACTCCAAAAATCTTTTTACGTATTTGTTTCGTGTGATCACACCAATCAACTGCTTCATTCATCATTACGCCGGGATTTTAAACCGTTTTACTGTAGGAAATAATTCAGTAGGATAGGCGGGATTGCGACATTGTTTGAGCAGCTCAGTAATTTTCGTGATCCAGTTATAATTGTTTGATATTTTTTGCAGTTTAGTATAAGAGAGCTTCGTTGTGCATATACACTGAGTCGTCGGAGGTCATTGTTAATATCTTGTTTTGCAGTGTCTATATATTTGAAGATCGTCAGCACAGAGGTCATGTGTGCTATTTCCTGTCACAGATGGTATGTCATTGATAAAAATTCAGAAAATTAGGGGCCGTAGAATACTTAAGATGCGGTTAGATTCGAAGTCTGTGTCATCTAGGGTTTGTTTATAATGTCGAAATAACGAGTCACGGTGGGCCATCATTCTCTTGCCTTCATCATCTAGCCATGAACAAGAAGGACGAGAAACCTGTATTCGACGCGTGTGTGTGTATATCTTTGTCGCATTGTTTGTATAAAATGTCACTTCTTTATTGCTTATCACATGACCATTATTATAATAACATTACCGTATTTATTCTAAACCAGAATATTGCATCCTTACTCAAACTGTTTATTCTTGCATTCATTTAACTTGTACTCGGAATATATGAAATGCTGCAGTTATGTTGGTATGGGAGTAACAGATGTAGCCGGGACGGGGGGGGGGGGGGGGGAAGGTGTCGTACAAGCAAGTCCAGACACCCCAGGAGTTTTAACGAATGTACTTTTATTGAGCATTTTATATATAATGTGCATTAATATTAGCTTACGGAGTCCGACTCATTGGCTGAATGATCAGTGTTGAGACCTTCGGTTAAGACGGTTCCGGGTTCGATTCCCGGCTGGGTCGGGGATTTTAATCGCGTCTGATTAATTCTTCTGGCTGGGGACTATGTGTTTGTCCCGACATATTCATATTCAGACAACATACTACACTACCAACCACCAAAGAAACACACAACACTGATTACATCCCTCTATATAGGGTTGGCGTCGAGAAAGACATCCGGACTTAAAACAGGGCCAAATCCACATGTGCGGCACAGTTCGCACCCGCGACCCCAGAGATGTTGGAAAAGAAGAAGAAGAAGAAGAAGAAAATTACTATTAGCTTCCGGAATCCGCACGAATCCACCACTCTTACTTGGATCCAAGGACACCCATTTAATTTTTCGGTATTCTACACCACCTAAACTACGGAAGTTTGGACACCTATCAAAATAAAATTCGGGATGAATGCCCCCCCCCCAACTGAAATCCTGGCTACGCTACTGGAAATTGGAATTTAACGTGATGTGAGTATAATGGTGTGTCAGTAAGAGAGACGAAAACGCGTTGCTTCTGGGCAGGTGACGTCACGCGGGGAGCACTGCGAGAAACTGGCTCTGCGGCTACATGGCTTGTCGCGGTTGTATTTTTAATGTGTTAAACATGCGTTATGTATTAAAAATGTGCCGTACATGATTTGAAGCTCTTTTATTCTTTTCATTAATCTGCACGGATCCCACTTTTGAAAATGCCGGGCTGTGCAGTAGCAGGCTGTTTAAGCTACTACAGAAAAACCCAGTGATCATACACAAAGTATTTTTCATTCCCGAAAAACGAAGATCTTGCCAGTCTGTGGGAAAACTCTTCTCGGCGCAATGATAAACTCAGTGTGAAACACGGTACGTATTTATAATACACGATAAATTATTATTGTCTTTATTCAATACGTGCTGTGTTAATACAAAGTTTGTTATTACGTTATTGCTTTAGGTCGAGTTTGCTAGCTTTATTTCGCTATGACGTGCTTTGAAATTCCTTTAAGACAACAACTTCTAAATTATCGGAATAAAAGCAGCCGTGAAATAAAACCGAATGTATGAGACTATACCACTAGGAGAAAATTTATTAACTCCTAATAGTGGCAGGAGGGTTGAGAGGGAAAACAGAGAAATCGACACAAGGATGTAGCTGAACTTCTAAGATCGCCGGCTGCTGATTTCAACAGGTGAGTGAAGTAACACAATGAATACATGTTTAAATGTTATATAACATTCCATTTTTCTTCAACTGAAAGAATAAATAACTTATCTATGTTAATTTTAGGGAAGATGAAACTGAAGAAAAGGTGGGCTATAACGGAGAAAATGGAACTAACGAGTTGGATGATTTGAGAAGAAAGATCCTACTGTTGGAAAGAGAAAATAGTGACTTAAGGAAAAATATGAACAGCTATTGAAGAATGAATGTGAATTACTACAGTAACTAAAAAAGGCAAATGGCATTTCTGAGATAATTACTTCAATGTTCGGACATATTTTTTTCTCGAAGGCAAATAAAATTTTTAATGAACCGTGAAAATAAAATCAAGTCCGCCTCTGTGGTGTGGTGGTTAGTGTGATTAGCTGCGCCCCCTTCCCCCGGAGGTCCGGGTTCGGTTCCCGACTCTGCCAAGAAATCTGAAAAGTGGTACGAGGGCTGGAACGGGGTCCACTCAGCCTCGGGAGGTCAAATGAGTAGAGGTGGGTTCGATTCCCACCTCAGCCATCCTGGAAGTGGTTTTCCGTGGTTTCCCACTTCTCCTCCAGGCAAATACCGGAATGGTACCTAACTTAAGGCCACTCCGCATCCTTCCCTCTTCCTTGTCTATCCCTTCCAATCTTCCCATCCCCCCACAAGGACCCTGTTCAGCATAGCAGGTGAGGACACCTGGGCGAGGTATTGGTCATCCTCCCCAGTTGTATCTCCCGACCCATTGTCTCACGCTCCAGGACACTGCCCTTGAGGCGGTAGAGGTGGGATCCCTCGCTGAGTGCGAGAGAAAAACCAACCCTGGAGGGTAAGCACATTAAGAAAAAAGTAAGGTACAACTGTTCGACAGCCACAAACAAACAAACAAACAAACAAACTGGCTCCAGTGTGTCTCAAGAGGAAATTTAATGAGACCCAGTTACGAGTTACTGAAAGTTACAAATATACTGGAGAAAGAATTTAATGACCTTCACTGTAACTATCTTTGGGGGAACCCTACACAATTTTGACAAACTAACAGAGAGAACCATGAAGCCATTACCGCCAACGGTGAAAATTCCTCGAGAAGTGAGTTTAACCTTAGCGCGCACATTATATTGTATTCGCTTGCAACAGTTAAACAAGAAGAAAATTAGATAAACGTCCAAGAAAATGTCAAACATTATGAACTGCTAGAGCTACCGTATAACGCTTATGTGTAAGGCATTCATTACATAAATGTAAGAGTAAAATACTTAGAATATTAATGACATAATAATAAACTGACTGTAGTAACATATTAGTGGTCTCTCGATTGTAAATGAATACATTTTGATCGATGCGCTCTATTCATAGAGAGAGAAAGGTTAGCGCCTTCCTTGCTTTGCTACCAGCGTGACGTCACTGCGGTAGGCTTGTAACGTTCCAGACGTTACAGTGTAATTATGTTAATTTTATTATATGTAATTAATTAAGGAATTTAACGTCATGATATTTATCTTGGTATGTAATTGTATTATAATTCATGTTTAATCATTTGCTCACTATCATTTCATTACTTTGTAACTACGACTTGTAAACGAGGGCTGAATATCCTCATATTCACTTAGATTCTTGCGACAGTCGGTTAAAATTAACTTGCAGTAGATTTCCTCTATCTTGCCACATCACCGAGGAAGAAGGAAGGACAAATTTAGACATCAAGTTCTGAGAAAAGCGAGCACGTGTTCCAGCGTGGTAACGTAAGCTACCGTATTTCGACCAGAATTATTCGAACTGATCACCGCCTATATTTTCAAAGGAGCGTCATGTTGCCATGGATACTGAGTGAAAGGACGAATAGAAGAACGGTTGATATCTTGGTTATGGCCCGTCAACTCTAATATCTGGAGTGGGGAGAGACGTGTCATCTGATTGGACCACGTGTAGCGACCTGTAATTAGCGCGAGAGAAGGTTATAAAAGGGCGTGTTGGAGCTCGTGGCTTCTTCTTCTACGAGATCTCTCTGCATTATTATTGATCTTCTACTGGACTTCTACGAGACTTCTCTCTACATTATTCTACAATCTTCTACGTGATCTTCTACGTGATAATCTACTTGATTCTTCGTCTCGATACTTAGAAATTCTGAATGAGGGGTGTAGAGCCACTCTCATCAGGAATTACGTACAGCACGGCTACAAGACCGGTTTGAACCAGTCTAAGTCAATAGATAGTTTTAATCTAGATAGAAATGAAACTTCAGAGAACATTTTCAGTAAAGTTGGAAGGATTCTTAATTGAGTATCCTCTCCATATAACCCAAGGTGGTTCTTCTAACTATGACTTAGGGCTTATCTCCAATATATGGGATAGAGCATAATAGGGAGTGTTAGTTTTGAAGTCATCTTCCAATTAGTGGTGGGTGCAATTGGCAAGGCAGGAATGGTACTTAGCTGCAGATGAAGAGATCTCAAAGACGACCGATGATGTTCCCGCTACAAGGATGGAAGCTTTCCAAGGACCAGCAGAACAAGACTACATGGTGAGCAAGCGAGTTAAAGATATTGCAAGTTTTCGCGAAGTAGAGTCATTCAATTTTTTGTTAAATTCATTTTCTATTTTAAATTCAGTTCTCATTAAACCGTCGTCATTTATATTAAATATAATAAATAGTATTTTTCTAGTTCACTTTAATCAATCTGCCTTAATTAGCCTTTTGATTTTTAATTCTCCTGCTTAATGATTAGTGCACTATCACCCCACCCCTGTGATAAGAGTCCGTCCAAGCTTGATTATAAATTTTTATCTTTAAGTCCTCAACTTAAAGATTGGCGCCCTTAGCTTGAATGGTTGCATTTCTCGTTCGATGATTGTTCTCCGAGAGGGGAAGTCACATAAATGCCGCTCCAACGTGTGGCGAGAAAATCATTAAGTACGGAGCAGTTAATGACAGTAACGATATCAGAATTCGTATTATGGGCAAAATTTGGATATCCACGTTTCATTAAGAGTGTTTGATTGTGGGAAGGGTCATGGCTGATCAGACGAAAGAGGAGAGGATGTTGCGCAGTGGACGGGCGATAAAAGGCATTAATGTATTGAGTTCAGAGGAAGAGTTGTGTAGTCTAGTAGAGGAAATTGAAGATAGAAGTGTAAGTAGTATGGAGAGTGAAGGCAAGCAGAAAGAAGTCAGTATGGAGTCAGATGATAGTAGGATGGGGGGCGAAGCGGAAGTCAACACTAACAATGAAAGTAATAATAATGATCAGTTAATGGGAATGATGCAGTTAATGTTAAGTAAGATAGAGGACAGTAAAACTGAAATAAAAAGTGAATTGGAACAAATTAAAACAGATGTAGAACAAACTAAATCTGAGCTTAAAGGTGAATTAGAACAAACTAAATCTGAACTGAAAGAACAGTTAGAACAAACTAAAGCTGAATTAAGCAGGGAGATGAGGGAAAATAAGGAGGAAGCGAATCGGAGAATGGACGAACACAGTAGGCAGTTACGCGATCTGGTGGTAAAAAATGAACATTTTAATAAGCGATTAGAGGACCAGAAAAGCGAATATGTACGACAAGGGAAAGAGGTAGAAGAAAAGTTTGCGGAACAGAGAAGTGAATTCCTGGAATTAATGGGGAAGGAAAACAACTCTACTAGGGAGGAAGTAATGAGGCAGGTCACTAGTATTGATAAGAGAGTTGAGACTCAAAGAGGGGAAATACGGATATTTAAAGACCACGTCCAACAAGAGATTGACACTGTAAAGCTTAGAATAGAAGATGAGACCCGGGCAAGTGAAGAAAGGTTTGCGATAGCTGAAGAGAATAAGATTGAAATTAGGACATTGAAAGAGAAGCAGGTTAATTTGGAGAGAGAAATTGATAGGAGAGACAGAGATGTAGAATGCCGGATGGAGAAAGCAGAAAATAAGTTAAAACAGGTGGCAAAGGATAAACAGGTTTTCACGGGAAGGCAATGTCTAGGAAATAGCTACATTAGGGAAATTGAACTACCTAAATTTAATGGGAAACAAACGAACCCGCTAGATTTTCTTAAGATAATAGACAAACGGTTTGAAAAGCGTCTAGAGGAAGGGTCTATGGACTGGGAAGACGTTATGGAAAATATTGACCATGCTTTTGTAGGAGAAACTCGGTCTTGGTTCATGGTATATAGGCAGACGATGACGAACCTGAAAGAATTCAGAAATAAGTTTAGAGAGAAATTCTGGAATGAAGCGATACAAGCTCGGGAGAGAGAAAGGGTGGTATTTGGGAGGTACAAACAGCATGAGGGAGTTACTATGACCGAGTACTTCCTGGCACATGTCATGATTTGTCAGAACTTAGATGGTATAACCGAAGGGTCTGATGTAGTAAGACTACTTTTGAGACATTTTCCGGACAGGGTGAGAGAAGCGGCCTGCATGCAAAAAGTTGGAACTATTCAGGAGATGGAGAACCTACTAGGCAGTTTTGATGCGTTAGGTAACCTTAGGAGTAGAACGGAGAATATTCAGAACTTTAGTCATCACAACGGAATGAGACATAACGGTAGAACACAGAATCACGAAACTCGCAATCAGTTCAGAACTCAGCAGAACAGCAGGAGCGGAGCACCGGAATATAGGACAGGAAATTCCCAACGGAGGCCAGAGCAATGTACTAATGAGTCCAACGTTAATACACAAAGGGAACCTTTAAACTAACTAGAGGCTGTAATGTTAGGTCAGAATTCCAGCCTAGTACGAAGGTAGCGAAGTGTCTTGCCATGAAAGTGTTACCATATGACCTAGATGTTAGAGACGATTTGTTGTATGAACCCGAGCAGAATAATGGAGATTCAAGTAATAAAGTAGTCAATCCCGTTGTTAAATTGAAAGTCTGGGGGGCGTGGGTTAAAGTTTTGATTGATTCTGGTAGCCAAATATCATGTATTAGTTCTCAGTGGTATGAGTCATTAGTGAAACAGGGTATTCAGTTGGAGGAAATGCCTGTTAAGTCTACTTTCATCATTACGGCTGTTGGAAAGAAGTCTAAGCAAATTTGTAAACAAGTAGTTGTTCCGATCTGTATTAATAATTTTATTAGCGTTCAGATATGTTTGGTAATTCCGCATTTGATATTTGATCTTATCTTGGGATCTGACTGGTTAACGTTAAAATTGGCTCAGTTAAATTACAATGATCTAGTGCTAAATTTGAGGTGGAATAATGAGGATATCAAGGTCAAGTTTGAGGAGGAAATTCAGAGGAAAACGGAAGTTAGTACAGTGTGGAGAATGAGAGAGGTTTCTAAAGTTAATGAAGAGGCTAGTGAGGGCCTGAAGTTGTGCCAGTTGTGGATTCATGAGGATAAAATATGTGGCTTGAAAGAAGCCGTAAGTAGAAATGAGTTGAATGAAATCCAGAAGGACAAGTTATATGAAGTGTTATGTGAACACGTGGAGATTTTCTCCGAGAAACCTGGTGTTACCCATCTGTATGAACATTCTTTTTCTGTGCTGGATAAGACTCCATTCAGCGGACCGCGGTATCCGATACCACACAAATATGCAAAAGCCGTAGAGGATCAAATTCAAGCTATGTTAGCAGACGATGTGATTGAATTATCAAACAGTCAATATGTTAATCCCTTAATTGTCGTGCCTAAGTCTGATGGATCAATACGTCTGTGTATTGAATGCGAGAGCGTAGTGAGAGTGTTAGGTTTGCCTGAGGAACCACCTCGTAATGCTGAATTTTACGTCCGACTGGCACGGAAGAACCTGATTAAATCTGGAGATAAACGTAAAAGGCAACAGAAACGTAAGGTACTTGATAACTTTGAGGTAGGTGAGATGGTTTTGGTGAGAGTTCCCATGTTGTCAAATAGTGAGGATAAGGTAACAAAGAAATTTTTTCTTTTATATCAAGGCCCTTATAAAGTACATAGAAAACTAGGACCCTGTGCTTACAAGTTAGCGGATGGCGAGAGCGTAATGAATGGTTCATATAACATTAGTAGTTTACGAAGATACCTGTCGTGTGAGGTGGCTGAACCGGATTGTGAGATATAGGTCAGTAACTCGGGGAAGTTGCTACTTGTTATGTCAGACTACGAGCGGTATGTGTTTACGTCTCAATTGTGGTGGTATTTCCTAGTTGTGTTTGTAAACAAGGGAGGTATTTGTGCGTATCAGTAGAGTTACGCTTGTTCATTGACGATAGATCATCTGTTTTCCGTATGTGAGGCCATGAAATTTTATATATTTGTTTTCTGAGATGTTACAGAAGGCTAATTCAAGCTGACGACGGCAAATAATTAATTTTCCCGTATGTGCATTTCTAACTTGCAATAATTTTACCGTGAGCTTAAATGACGTGTGTATTTGTGTGAAGTGTATTGCATCCTGCTTCAAGATAAGGTTGAAACATTCGAAAGAGTGATAAAAGTGTAAATTGTTTGTATCATTTGTTTTCCATGGTTTTAATGTAAAAGATTGGAAAGAATGTCGGAGAGATGGGGAGTAAAAGGACAAATTGACACTCGGCAGAGTTTGTAATCTGAATTGTATATATATTATGTTATATTCTCTAGGATAATCTTGTTTTTTACAAAAATGGAAAGTTGCTTATGTTGGGCATAATTTTGTATCTAAAGCTCAAAATGAACTGAAATAACAGACAGTCGCAATGGTAAGCAGTCTAAGCGAGATATGGAAACAGAGAGATATAATTAATTGTATGAAAATAATGTCGCTCGTTATGGGCAGGTAATAGAGGTATTTCAAGTCAATGTGGGAGTAAGTGTGTGAGTTCTCAACTCATGTGATATTTGTTAAGAACTCATGGGGGCGTATGTAACGTTCCAGACGTTACAGTGTAATTATGTTAATTTTATTATATGTAATTAATTAAGGAATTTAACGTCATGATATTTATCTTGGTATGTAATTGTATTATAATTCATGTTTAATCATTTGCTCACTATCATTTCATTACTTTGTAACTACGACTTGTAAACGAGGGCTGAATATCCTCATATTCACTTAGATTCTTGCGACAGTCGGTTAAAATTAACTTGCAGTAGATTTCCTCTATCTTGCCACATCACCGAGGAAGAAGGAAGGACAAATTTAGACATCAAGTTCTGAGAAAAGCGAGCACGTGTTCCAGCGTGGTAACGTAAGCTACCGTATTTCGACCAGAATTATTCGAACTGATCACCGCCTATATTTTCAAAGGAGCGTCATGTTGCCATGGATACTGAGTGAAAGGACGAATAGAAGAACGGTTGATATCTTGGTTATGGCCCGTCAACTCTAATATCTGGAGTGGGGAGAGACGTGTCATCTGATTGGACCACGTGTAGCGACCTGTAATTAGCGCGAGAGAAGGTTATAAAAGGGCGTGTTGGAGCTCGTGGCTTCTTCTTCTACGAGATCTCTCTGCATTATTATTGATCTTCTACTGGACTTCTACGAGACTTCTCTCTACATTATTCTACAATCTTCTACGTGATCTTCTACGTGATAATCTACTTGATTCTTCGTCTCGATACTTAGAAATTCTGAATGAGGGGTGTAGAGCCACTCTCATCAGGAATTACGTACAGCACGGCTACAAGACCGGTTTGAACCAGTCTAAGTCAATAGATAGTTTTAATCTAGATAGAAATGAAACTTCAGAGAACATTTTCAGTAAAGTTGGAAGGATTCTTAATTGAGTATCCTCTCCATATAACCCAAGGTGGTTCTTCTAACTATGACTTAGGGCTTATCTCCAATATATGGGATAGAGCATAATAGGGAGTGTTAGTTTTGAAGTCATCTTCCAATTAGTGGTGGGTGCAATTGGCAAGGCAGGAATGGTACTTAGCTGCAGATGAAGAGATCTCAAAGACGACCGATGATGTTCCCGCTACAAGGATGGAAGCTTTCCAAGGACCAGCAGAACAAGACTACATGGTGAGCAAGCGAGTTAAAGATATTGCAAGTTTTCGCGAAGTAGAGTCATTCAATTTTTTGTTAAATTCATTTTCTATTTTAAATTCAGTTCTCATTAAACCGTCGTCATTTATATTAAATATAATAAATAGTATTTTTCTAGTTCACTTTAATCAATCTGCCTTAATTAGCCTTTTGATTTTTAATTCTCCTGCTTAATGATTAGTGCACTATAACCCCACCCCTGTGATAAGAGTCCGTCCAAGCTTGATTATAAATTTTTATCTTTAAGTCCTCAACTTAAAGATTGGCGCCCTTAGCTTGCTTGGTTGCATTTCTCATTCGATGATTGTTCTCCGAGAGGGGAAGTCACAGGCTGACACACCATTATACTTGCATCATGGAATTTAATTAGAGGAAGAAGCTTTTCTTAAGTAACGGCTCTTTTTAGGTTAGAATTTTGAGTTATATAGTGAATTGTGGTGCTATAATTTGGAATAGCCGTAAATTGTAATTCTAGACCAGGTCATACTACTACCAAGTGAGCCTCCGCCTTAAGTTTGCACACTGCTCATTGAAAACAGCGCGTCAGAGTAGGGATCGAATAGCTGGAATATTATGATGAACCAGTGTGTGACGTACCAGGTGTATCAGAAAATGTATGAACCTGAAGAACGGTATGCTAAAGGAAAAAGGCTTCTAACTCCCCAGCTATTTCCCGCCAATATTCTGTCAGGCTGTTATACTTGATACGCAACAGTAATCCCATCTATCGGAGTTGAGTGGCAGCATACGAGAAAAAGAACATCATAGCGAACAGTAGTCAAAGTAATGTTAGGCGCTTTCGATATTGTAGGCCTTCACATTTAGTTTTCTGCCGACTTTGAAATCCCACTCTTATCAATGTCAGTACGGTAAAACTAAATAAACTATAAATGGTCGGAAATTGCATTCCCTATAACTTTTGTTATGTAGTACTTTTCGATGAAACCAATAAAATAGGTATTTAAAAATGAAATTTTAGACGCATTCCCGTAAACTACAATTTAATCCAGGCTGAATAAAAGGGTTTAAACCTTAGGGTGTAGCTTCTTTTCCCCCCCTTCTACGTACCGATTTTCATTAAATTCTGTTAACCCATTTTCTTGTGGCAAGGCGTTGATATGGACTTAGCAACAAAAATACAAATTCATGAATATCTGTGTTATCACAGCCGGTACTGTGCCATTTCACTGTTCTAAGAATATAATTCAGTGGAGTTAAGATGGTCGCAATTGCCGATAACAAATTTAGTCAGAACGCATATAATATCAAGGAGATACGATTTAGCGCGAAGTTAGAAAATAGTTGAACACGGTGCCATTGCGAGATGATAAATAAACAAGCTATCTTAGAGAGCAGACATACTAATTCGAGGAAGCTGAAAACGGAGCTATAAACTCAAGAATTTAAAGAAAATCGTTGGAAAGGTAGAGATCCATAACGTCAGAAGTAGCTGAAGAACAAATAATTGTAAAAGCATTCATAGAATCTGCGAAATAAGAAGAGAGTTATCAAGATAATATATATATCGAAGTTCACCAAGGCTAAGATTATGGCCTTGACTCAATTAAAAGAAAAGGAATCCATTATAACGCAGCAATAGGTAACTGAACATTTAAAACAGTAAAAAACGGTAAATAAATCTGAAATGAGAGCAGATATTTTGGTGATATGCAATCTTATTACGAGATGAAAGAACTATCGGTGAAATTGTAAGGTAATGTCACAAGTAACTTCATACATTATGTATCTCTAAGAAGAGATTGTCTGGAGGACGCAAAGCTGAGATGACAGTAACGAAGGACCAGCGGCAGAATGTGAACGCTAAACCAGACGAGGTAGGCATAATCCAATCCCGGAGCTGAAGGAAAACAGATAAGTTTCTCGTTAAGGTAAGGTAAATGAGTGTTTTAAATTCCAATGTAGTCGTATTAATTGCTTCTGAATAGATGTTAGATCGTTAATATCTTCGAAATTATTCAATTGCGTTAGATTCTCGCGAAACATTTCTATATTTGTGTCGGAATACATGGAGATAAGTAGTGATCCTAATGATAACCCCAGTTCTAGTTTGTGGGTGTGAAGTGAACAATAAAACTAGAGAATATCTAAAGGTGAAATATCTGATGTGAAGGTTGATATTTTGGAAAATGAAGGTTAGGTGGTATTATAAGTGTTCCGATGTATATGTGGAACGCAGTGATGGTAAAATAAGGTTCCGGGGTGAACGGATCTATCTACAATATCAAAGTTGATTTAAAACTTTAAAAGGTTATATTTCTTTTCCAAAAACAAACTTAACAATATCTTTTTATTGAGTGAACAGAACAATATATCAGGTACAAAAGCAATCTTGAAACAAGACTAGGAAAATACAAGATTAGTGATTTGTACAGATTCTGGGCTTCAAGGCCCCAGTTTTACAATTTTACAAATGGAAGTGTTATTACTTAGTTAAGGGCAGAAATCCCCTAATTCAAGAGCACTTGCTCCCTAAATTACAACATATATAGCCTCCCAAGGGCACACATTACTGTTACAAAACTTTGAAAAGAGCTTACAGGCTCTCAGTTTATTCCAGCCTATTCAAGACAACATCAAAACTTTACACTCTCTGGCCTTCAATGACCCAACTACTATTTGAAATAGGGGTATCTATTACCCAACCTATAGGGCATTTGTGAGAAAGAACAGGTTAAGTAAACGGCCCGAAACACAAACTGAATGGAGGCGTACACTGCACTCCAGATATTGAAATATTAAAACCTACCGGGCTCTAGGCCATTGAAACAGGGGCTAATCCCAAGCTACTTGAGGTGGCTCGCACGGAAATAACGGTAATACATTACAGAATAAAGGTTGCTAAACAGCAGACACCTCAAGATGAAGGGGAGATCGAGAGGGTAACTCACGCTCTATCTCAAATTTACAATTAAAGATATTATGAAATTTTTACATTAGCCGAAAGAAAAGTTACATTTAGAAAAGAATGGTTACGTAATTAAAGAGTCGGACTTTCCCCTCGAAATAAAGCTGCGGCGGTAGAAAAAACGGATTAAGTTATGTGGCCAATACCTTATAGATGTTCTGCTGCCGTCGAAAGACGCCGCCCGCCTCCTGCTTAAACACACACACTCAGAAAGACGACGATCAGTTGGCAAGGACATGTGAAAAGCAGCAGTTTATAAACCCTCAGGGAAGGTTCGAGATCATTCAAGACTAAACCAGCCACACCCTCTCAATTTTTTGTTAAGTTCAAAGGTAACACTCAAAATCGAACAAGAAGCCTGTGATAGGTTGAAAATTAATTACAGAAATATTTAATTGGCCATATTCAAAACTGGCGGAAAGAAAAAGGAAGTATTGCCAGCCGAGAAATAAATGACCATAGATCAGTTATGGAAAACCCAGGAATATGAAACTTCTTTAAATTATAATTTGTTTCAACTTGCACCAGGGTGCATGATCATAGTTTTTAGTAGTGTCATCTGTATTACAAGTTGTCCATTTCATGACCGTATCGATGTTTAATCAAGAAGTATAAATAACCACCTAATCGATACTTTATTAATGCCTCAGGCAAAATTGAATAAAATTAAAACTTACAGGACATGTTTCGACCACTTAGTGGTCCTCTTCAGCTGTATAAATAAAGAACTGAAAAGAAAAACATTGACAATAAGCACAAATAAAAGTTCTTTGGAGACTCCTTTGATAAAAATGGAGGTCATCAGAATAGGTCATCTTGCCTCTCGTTCTTGTTTGGAAAAGATGTTTATTCACCAGGTCGCGCTCAAAGACAGACCCTCTAGAGAGCGCAGAATAAACATCTTTTCCAAACAAGAACGAGAGGCAAGATGACCTATTCTGATGACCTCCATTTTTATCAAAGGAGTCTCCAAAGAACTTTTATTTGTGCTTATTGTCAATGTTTTTCTTTTCAGTTCTTTATTTATACAGCTGAAGAGGACCACTAAGTGGTCGAAACATATCCTGTAAGTTTTAATTTTATTCAATTTTGCCTGAGGCATTAATAAAGTATCGATTAGGTGGTTATTTATACTTACTTCTTGAGTGTCATGTAGAAAAATATCCAAACTTCTTGATGTATAGCAAAACAAAACGAGGATAAATTCATTAAGTTTAGGAAACTTCACAACAAAACAATTACTTAATTTTTCCAGTGGTGACATCTTCAGATTAAATTTCCAAGTTGGTGTAGTTTCAGTTTCACTGTTTGACCAATAGAGGAGTCCATTTAGGCGCTGATTTTGAATGCGCGGCGTTGAGGTGTACCTCCCGGTACAATAAGAATTCAGAGTTTTTTTTTCTTTTGCTAGGGGCTTTACGTCGCACCGACACAGATAGGTCTTATGGCGACGATGGGATAGGAATGGCCTAGGAGTTGGAAGGAAGCGGCCGTGGCCTTAATTAAGGTACAGCCCCAGCATTTGCCTGGTGTGAAAATGGGAAACCACGGAAAACCATCTTCAGGGCTGCCGACAGTGGGATTCGAACCCCCTATCTCCCGGATGCAAGCTCACAGCCGCGCGCCTCTACGCGCACGGCAGAATTCAGAGTAGGATTACATATATGGTTATAAGAAAAAACCAAAGACATTTGGCAACAGATATGAAGATATTGAATCATTGAAGTAAATAATTGGAATGATACTATTTTAAGCCTCAAGACAAGCTATGTAGGAGAATTATCTGGAATAAGGGGAAGGGATAAGATATGATATACGAGATGAAAGTGATGTTAGGATTCTGTATTGATATTGTACCGGGAAGTACACCTTAACGCCGCGCATTCAAAATAAGCGCCTTAATAGTCTCAACTATCGGTCAAAAGGTGTAACTGATAACGCAACAAGTTGGAACTTTACTCAGAAGATATCCATACATACATACATTATCATTATAGACTGTTATGCCTTTTAGCGTTCAGTCTGCAAGCCTCTGTGAATTTACTAAACGTCGCCACAATCCTCGATTTTCAACTAGTGTTGTGGCCCCATTTAGTTCTATACCTCTTATCTTTAAATCGTTAGAAACCGAGTCTAACCATCGTCGTCTTGGTCTACCTCTACTTCTCTTACCCTCCACAGCAGAGTCCATTATTCTCCTAGGTAACCTGTCCTCCTCCATTCGCCTCACATGACCCCACCACCGAAGCCGGTTTATGCGTACAGCTTCATCCATCGAGTTCATTCCTAAATTAGCCTTTATCTCCTCATTCCGAGTACCATACTACCATTGTTCCCACCTGTTTGTACCAGCAATCATTCTTGCTACTTTCATGTCTGTTACTTCTAACTTATGAATAAGATATCCTGAGCCCACCCAGCATTCGCTCCCGTAAAGCAAAGTTGGTCTGAAAACAGACCGATGTAACGATAGTTTCGTCTGGGAGCTGACTTCCTTCTTACAGAATACTGTTCATCGCAACTGCGAGCTCACTGCATTAGCTTTACTGCACCTTGATTCAATCTCACTTACTATATTACCATCCTGGGAGAATACACAACCTAAATACTTGAAATTATCGACCTGTTCTAGCTTTGTATCACCAATATGACATTCAATTCTGTTGAATTTCTTACCTACGGACTTCAATTTACAGTAGTCTTCGAGAGGCTAATTTTCATACCATACTCATTGCACCTATTTTCATGTTCCAAGATATTACACTGCATTCTTTCGGCACAATCTGCCATTAAGATCAAGTCGTCAGCATAGGCCAGACTGCTTATTACATTTCCACCGAACTGAATCCCTCCCTGCCATTTTATACCTTTCAGCAGATGATCCATGTAAACTACGAACAGCAAAGGTGAAAGATTACAGCCTTGTCTAACCCCTGTAAGTACCTGAACCAAGAACTCATTCTACCATCAATTCTCACTGAAGCCCAATTGTCAACATAAATACCTTTGATTGATTTTAATAATCTACCTTTAATTCCATAGTCCCCCAGTATAGCGAACATCATCTCCCTCGGTACCCTGTCGTATGCTTTCTCTAGATCTACGAAACATAAACACAACTGCCTGTTCCTCTCGTAGCATTTTTCAGTTACCTGGCGCATGCTAAAAATCTGATCCTGACAGCCTCTCTGTGGTCTGAAACCACACTGGTTTTCATCCAACTTCCTCTCAACCACTGATCGCACCCTCCCTTCCAAGATGCCAGTGAATACTTTGCCTGGTATACTAATCAATGAGATACCTCGATAGTTGTTGCAATCCTTCCTGTTCCCTTGCTTATAGATAGGTGCAATTACTGCTTTTGTCCAATCTGAAGGTACCTTACCAACACTCCACGCTAATTTTACTACTCTATGAAGCCATTTCATCCCTGCCTTCCCACTATACTTAACCATTTCAGGTCTAATTTCATCTATTCCTGCTGCTTTATAACAATGGAGTTTATTGACCATCCTTTCCACTTCCTCAAGCATAATTTCACCAACATCATTTTCCTCCTCCTCATGAGCTTGGCTGTTCGCAACACCACAAGGATGATTTCCTTTTACATTGAGAAGATGTTCAAAATATTCCCTCCACCTCTCCAGTGATTCCCTGGGATCTATTATGAGTTCACCTGAATTACTCAAAACACTGTTCATTTCCTTTTCCCCTCCATTCCTAAGATTCTTTATTACTGTCCAGAAAGATTTCCCTGCTGCTTGACCTAGCCTTTCCAGGTTGTTACCAAAATCTTCCCATTACTTCTTTTTGGATTCAACAACTATTTGTTTCACTCTGTTTCTTTCATCTACGTAAAAATCCCTGTCTGCCTCAGCCCTTGTTTGGAGCCATTTCTGATAAGCCTTCTTTTTACGTTTACAGGCTGTTCTCACTTCATCATTCCACCAAGATGTTCGCCTTTTCCCATCTTTACACACAGTTGTTCCTAGGCATTCCCTTGCTGTTTCTACTACAGCATCCCTGTATGCCACCCATTCACTTTCTATATCCTGAACCTCCTTACTGGCTACTGTTTGAAACTTCTCACTAATCATATCCATGTACTTCTGTCTAATTTCCTCTTCCTGGAGATTTTCTACCCTTATTCGTTTGCAGACAGATTTCACTTTCTCTACCCTAGGCCTAGAGATACTTAGTTCACTACAGATCAGATAGTGGTATGTATCATCCAAAAATCTGCGGAAAACTCGTACATTCCTAACAGATTTCCTGAATTCGAAGTCTGTTAAGATATAATCTATTATGGATCTGGTACCCCTAGCCTCCCATGTGTAGCGGTGAATAGCCTTATGCTTGAAGAATGTATTCGTAACAGCTAAACCCATACAAGCACAGAAGTCCAGCAAACGCTTCCCATTCCCATTAGCTTCCATATCTTCCCCACATTTACCAATCACCCTTTCGTATTCTTCAGTTCTATTCCCAACTCTCGCATTGAAATCGCCCATTAGCACTATTCTATCCTTGCTGTTGACCCTGACCACGATGTCACTCAATGCTTCATAAAACTTGTCCACTTCATCCTCGTCTGCACCCTCACATGGTGAATACACGGAAACAATTCTAGTCCTAATTCCTGTAACTGACAAATCTACCCACATCATTCGCTCATTTACATGCCTAACAGAAACTATGTTGCATGCAATGGTATTCCTGATAAAGAGCCCTACCCCAGACTCTGCCCTTCCCTTTCTAACACCCGTCAAGTACACTTTATAATCTCCTATCTCTTCCTCGTTATCTCCCCTTACCCGAATATCACTTACTCCTAGCATATCCAAATGCATCCTCTTTGCTGACTCAACCAGTTCTACTTTCTTTCTTCCATAAGCCCCATTAATATTGATAGCTCCCCATCGAATTCCATTTCGTTCGCCAAGTTGTTTCCAAGGAGTCCCTCGCCTGTCAAATGGGAGTGGGACTCCGATACTCCCATAGGTCCGAGGCTTGCTTAAAGTGTTCTGAGCTCGGTAAATTCATGAAGCAGGATGCTACCCTACTTGCACATAGTCCAAGTGAGGATCTCTCCTCTAACGGGTTATGGACCACCGGTGAATTGTATAGTCCTAGCCGCCTGAGCACAAGGAGGGCCACGACTCAGAATATGTCCGAGATGCCCACTCCCATTCCATAGCAACTGGTATCCCGACTCTCAGGACCACTTACTAGGCCACTCAGCCGTTGCCCATGGTTCACGAACTAGGACATGACTACAGTAATCCACAAACATGAACCATTCAGAAGATATCACCACTGAAAAATTTAATAATTTTGTTATTGTGAAGTTTCCAAAACTGACTGAATTTCTCCTTGTTTTATTTGCTGTACATCAAGAAGTTTGGACATTTTTCCACAGATGACACTACCAAAAAACTCTGATCATGCTCTCTGGTGCAAGGTGAAAGAACGCATAACTTAAAGAAGTCTTGTATTTCTAGGTTGTCCATAACTGATCTATGTTCATTTATTTTTGGGTTGGCAGTACTTCCTTTTCTTTCGGCCAGTTTTGAATCCAGCCAATCACGAATTTTTGTAATTCATTTTCAATCAATCCCGCATTTCTTGTTCACTTTGTGTTAACCAATAAAAATTAAGAGGGTATGATCTGATTATTCTTGAATGCTCTCGAACCTCCCCTGATGGTATATAAAAGTGCGGCTTTTCACGTTTCCTTGCCAATTGATCATCGGCAATCTGTATGTGTGTGTGTTAAGACAGGAGGCGGGGCCACCTCTTTGTTCAGTCAGCAGAACATCTATAAGGTAATGGGCACATAAATTAATTCTTTCTTGCTACGTCCGGACCTTTATTTGAGGGGAAGTACGGAATCTTTAATTATGTAACAATACTTTTCTAAAATGTAACTCTTCTTTCTTCTATTGTAAAAACTTCATAAAAATTTTAACTTTAAATCGGGGCAGAGAGTGAGTTACCCTCTCGAGCTCCCCTTCATCTTAGTTTGAGGTGACACCGTTTTAGCAACCTTTCTTTCCTATAATGAATTAAAGTTATTTCCATTCGAGCCACCTCAGTAGTTTGGGACCAGCCCCAGTTTCATCGGCCAAGGGCCCTTTGGGATTTCATATTTCATTATCTGGAGTGCTGTGTTCGCCTCCATTCAGCTTGTGTTCGGGCCTTTTATTTAACCTGATCTCTTTCGCAAAGGCCCTGTAGGTAGGGTACTAGATACCCTTGTAATAAGCAATTTCAATTTGTAAGTTGTGCCTTGAGAGACCAGAGATTGTAAATTTTGATGTTGCCTTGAGTAGCCTAGAAAAAACTGAGAGCCTGTTAGCTCCTTTCAAGTTTTTGTAATGGTAATGGTAACGAGTACGTTGAAAACTGGATCCGGGATCTCTGGATTTGTAACCTAGGAGTTTGTAGCCCCAGAATTATCAAGGTCTGAATCTTGAATTTTCCAATTTCTGAAATTGTCATTGTACCTGATGTTTCATTGTGATGAAAAATTGTTAAGTTTGAAGTTCTAAAATAGATATAACCTTCAGTTCAATTGTTAAATTAATTTTGATGTTGTAGATAGACCCATTCCCCCCGGCACCTTCTTTAACCTCTTTGTGCTCCACGGGTATCCCCGTAACAAATATAATGAAGAAATGAAATATAGGATATATTTTGCTACGATCATAAAGAAAATTTTTTGTTAGTTTTGAAAAGAGAAATGGTGATAATTTGACGCAATCCAGGATCAGTTATATGCGTGATACCAAGATGATAGTTCATTGACAGGTAATCCCTACCCTACGACAGTGGCAACACGTTGTGATAATTATAATGTACTATGGCATAATTAGATCATAACAATAAATCCTTTTTAGGAGGTGTTGAGTAGTAATTTGATGAATTGCAACCAAGTATCTCTACCATAAAGATATATTGTTCTTAAAGATATGCATGGCATACATCAGATCACATGGACAGGTATTATTATTTTCTTATAAATCATTCCAGGAGGAAAGATGATTTCTAGAAATTTCATGAAATATTTCCCTTACATATTTAGATACTTGGCACAAAGTAACATGTTAGAATTCAGACACTCATGCTAGAATATATTTAGTTATATTTTTATGGTTAAATTGAATCGAAGATTAATTCAACAAATGATATATTGATGAATGATGTTAAAAGTTAAAGTGAATATTAGCACATGCCTCGCTAACCAGATACACTTACCTTTTTTCCGACGCATGTAAATAATTTGATAATCCTACAACAAACAATGCATAATCCTCATCCTAAGTTGTCAGAAGAAGAGAAAGGAAATACGATGCTGGGGCAAATATTCATTTATAGGAAGGGGAGTTATGGATTGGAATAATTTCTTTGAAATCATTTAGGAAAACAATCTGCCACCTGCCCTAAATGCAGATCAGTATTGATTGATTGATTGAAGACTCAACATGACATTCCAAGAGAATATGTACTTATTTAAAGGGACTTTAACTTTGATTTACGTATATTTTATTTATTTGATTCATGATATGAAAGTGACATATAAGTTCATTTCGAATTTTAGTAATTCTTATTGTGCACAATTAACATATTTTTGGTCAATATTAATATTTACCTCAACGAAGCGGGCTTAATGAATTTAACATGAGACAATAATTTTCCTTTGATTTCATTTTCTCTTCTCAACTTTTAGATTCAGTATAAATTATTATGATTAAGATATAACGGAGTGATATTTATGAACTTGGTTAGGCATGTTAGATAAATCTAAAGCTAAGGCATAACACAAATCATATTCTGCGGAAACCAATGATTTGTAGGATGGAGACGTCCATCATTACTACGAGCAAGCAACGTGTTCAATAAGAAATCGTACTCATCTTTTCCAGAACTCACGTCAAGAAATAATAATAATAATAATAATAATAATAATAATAATAATAATAATAATAATAATAATAATAATAATAATAATAATGATCGTGGAAGCCTGAGAGTATGCCAGCCTGGATTTCTTTTACGACGCGCTCTGGACGCAAAAAAGGCGCAGTACGGTAACAATGTGTGACATAAATGATCGGAAATTTAATTCTATATAACTTTAGTCTTGAAGAATTTATCGATAGGACCACTAATAATGTAAATATTTGAGAATTAAATTGTAGGCCCCCCCCCTAAACTACCGTTTCAATCAGCGTGAACCAAATGATTAATAACCTAGATTCTCGTAGTGAGAATTATTGCTGGTACAAACAGATGGGAACAATGACAGGAGGGTACTCGGAATGAAGAGATAAAGGCTACGTTAGGAATGAACTCAATGGATGAAGCTGTACCCATAAACCGGCTTCGGTTGTGGGGCCATGTGAGGCGAATGGAGGAGGGTATGTTATCTAGGAGAATAATGGACTCACTTATGGAGATTAAGAGAAGTAGAGGGAGACCAGGACGACGATGGTTAGACACATTTTCTAACGATTTAAAGATAAGAGGTATAGAACTAAATAGGGCCACAGCACTAGTTTCAAGTAGAGGATTGTGGCGACATTTAGTAAATTCACAGAGGCTTGCAGACTGAACGCTGAAAGGCATAACGGTCTATAATGATGATGTACGTAAAAACTCAAATGCTTTTGTAACTGTCACATGCCCACATAAGGTTCCGATATTACACATGTATTCTACGTCCAAATATGCAAAATTATACATTTCTCTGTCCTGTTAATTGAAACGCTTGTGGCTAGGCGATGTTAGCCATAAAATAAACAATACTGAGATGTGTTCGTTTTTAGTATCTGCGAGAGGATGGCGGAAGAGTGTTTGAAGGAACTAAGATATGGCGGCGTACGTATTGCACCAAGACAAAACACCTGACTTTTTTACTTTTTGAGCCCTTAGATCTCTTTCCTGTGAAATTAACTGAATGGGGTTTACCATTATTTAGCCCCAAGCGCCTAAGTTAGTTATTTCAAAGGCAAATTAGGAAAGTAAGAAGGAGGTGGAAAGAATGGCAGTGTCATATAATCTATGATAAATTAAACGAGCATAAAGAAAGTATTTTAAAAGATGGATATGAACATAATATGTAATGATGTGAAAATTTGTGATGAATTTCTACTGGGTACTCGAGTACTAAATCGTAAAGAAATTAATTGATTCATTCCAAAACACTGTGTTGGCTTATAAACGAATTGCAGGCACATGTTATGTTCTTTCCCGATGCTATAACTGCTCGGAAAAAATCCAAATGACCCAGCTTCAAGTTGTGGATAAAGAAGATAACTGTCTCAACCATGTACGTAGTAAAATGAAAACTAAGAAGCTGTTTGATACAAAACAGTGTGTTGTCAATTGACAGGTGTTTACACTTGGTGACTGTCAATTGCTTCAACCCAAACAACCGGTTCATACTGAAAGCGAGGAATGTCTTCTGAATGTAGAGGGGAGATTTTTCCATTTATTAGAATTTACTAGCAAATAATAGACAGTTATTTTGGTTTGAGAATAACTGTAAAGTGCTCTTTATTAATCATAATTCAAATGTTGTTGTGAAAACGCAGTTCAACAACAATACCAAGTTAAATTAGGTATGTATACTCAGTTGTTAAAATGTATACAGTATATTTGATAGACACAATTCAACCTCAAAACGTATTTCTGAATGTTCACTGAATGTAATAAATTCAAATGTCCTGTTCGTCAATTCTTATTTCATATGTATCTGTTAAATCTCACAAAATAATGTGCTTTTATCGAGTACGTAGTTGGGGCCTACTTGAACATTACATGCCCGGTCGTACTGATTAGGTTATCAGTATCTAAACTGACAAAGATATGGAGTTAATGCTTCTAAATTTTAAAATTTGCATACATATTATATAGCATATGGACTAACAAAATATGGTTAATGGAATATACGTATGTTCCTTGAAGGAATCTTCACAGTAAGTTAGAAAGTATTGACATATCCTTATAAATAAATCTGAATGTTGATTTGTTTGTCATTCTGCCTTTCCTTAGCGTAAAAACTGCTTGACAAACCGAGCTCAAATCTCACAAGCTTCAGTTAATATGCGGGACACTTTCTCGTATGCTGTCTCCTCAAGGGACCGTACAAAAAAAGAAAATGTAATGGTCAGATGAAAATCAATGCCTAGGATCCTTGAAAATGAATACGCTGCATATACGGCTAGTTCAATTAAAAATGGACCTCATCAACTGCACTTAAAATTCAAATTCCTAGAAAAAACTAAATACGTACTTTCTTCCCAAATTTAAACGTTTACCAGAAAAATTATTTTCTGTGTCTTTTGGCGCTCGCTTTATCCGATGAAAATAAGTATAATGGGTAAACTAGTCTTACAACAAAAAGGTGCGCACATCAATCACTAATGATCTGCATTTAGGGCAGTCGCCCAGGTGGCAGATACACTACTGTTGTTTTCCTAGCCTTTTCTTAAATGACTTCAAAGAAATTGGAAATTTATTGAACATATCCCTTGGTAAGTTATTCCAATCCCTAACTCCCCTTCCTATAAACGAAAATTTGCCCCAATTTGTCCTCTTGAATTCCAACTTTATCTTCATATTTTGATTTTTCCTACTTTTAAAGACACCATCCAAACTTATTCGTCTACTGATGTCCCCCAACGCCATCTATCCACTGACAGCTCGGAACATACGAATTAGTCGAGCAGCTCGTCTCCCTTCTCCCAAGTCTTCCCAGCCCAAACTTTGCAACATTTTTGTAACGCTACTCTTTTGTCGGAAATCGCCCAGAACAAATCGAGCTGCTTTTCTTTGGATTTTTTTTCCAGTTCCTGAATCATGTAATCCTGGTAAGGGTCCCATACACTGGAACCATACTCTAGTTGGGGTCTCACCAGAGACAAATATGCTCTCTCCATTACATCCTTACTACAACCCCTAAATACTCTCATAACCATGTACAGAGATCTGTACCCTTTATTTACAATCATATTTATGTGATTACCCCAATGAAGATCTTTCCTTATATTAATACCTAGGTATTTACAATGATCCCCAAAGGCAACTTTCACCCCATCAACGCAGTAATGAAACGTGAGAGGACTTTTCCTATTTGTGAAACTCACAGCCTGACATTTATCCCCATTTATCATCATACAGTAGTATAATGCAGGGATTCTGCCGCCTCCTCCGCCGCCCGCGGCGCGGGAAATTTGAATTCTGGCGGGAAATTTGAATTCTGGCGGAAAATTTGAATTTTGGCGGGAAATTTGAATTTTGGCGGGAGATTTGAATTTGTAAACAAAGCCACGTGCTTTTTGACAGCTGTCATCGACAACAACGCATCGCTAACCTCACTGCTGCCATCTTGACGGGCCTAAACCTCACTAGTGCCAACTTAACCTAACTAGCATGAGGTAAACAAACCCACGTGTTTTTGACAGCCACGTGCTTTTTGACAGACAACAACGCATCGCTAACCTCAGTACTGCCATCTTGACGGGCCTAAACCTCAGTAGTGCCAACTTAACCTCACTAGCGCGAGGTAAACAAAGCCACGTGTTTTTTGACAGCCACGTGCTTTTTGACAGATTTGTAAACAAAGCCACGTGCTTTTTGACAGCTGTCATCGACAACAACGCATCGCTAACCTCAGTACTGCCATCTTGACGGGAATAAACCTGGGTGGTACCAACTTAACCTAACTAGCTCGAGATAACAAAGCCACGTGCTTTTTGACAGCTGTCATCCGCCATCTTTAAACTACAGAGCGCTGTGCTGCCCTCTTTAGATGTAAAATTCGTCACCTGTCATCGGCAGTGCTGCCATCTTGGCGGGCCTAAACCTTAGTGCTACCAACTTAACCTCACTAGCTCTAGATAAACAAATCCACGTGCTTTTTGACAGCCACCTGCTTTTTTGACAGCTGTCATCCGCCATCTTTAATCCATAGAGCACAGTGCTGCCCTCTTTAGCTACTTACCTTTGAAATGTGGTGGCGGATAATTTGAAAAATGCTTTTTGACAGCAGCCATCTTTGAGCGCCGTGCTACACTCTTTAGCTAGTTACCTTTGAAATGTGGTGGCAGGCAATTCCACATGACAGCAGTCATCTTTAATCAAGAGAGCACCGTGCTGCCCTCTATGTGGTGGCGGCAAATTGAAAAATTCTACATGCTCTTGTTTGGAAACAAACTCACGCGCTTTTTTGACAGCCGTCATCCGCCATCTTTAATCAACAGAGCACAGTGCTGTACTCTTTAGCTAGATACCTTTGAAATGTGGTGGCGGCAATTTGAAAAATTCTATGTGCTCTTGTTGGGAAACAAAGCCACGTGCTTTTTTGACAGCTGTCATCCGCCATCTTTAATCAATAGAGCACTGTGCTGCTATCATGCGGGCAATTTCGTCAGCTGTCATCCGCCATCTTTAATCCAGAGAGAACAGTGCTGCACTCTATGTGGTGCGGTAAATTCCATGTGCTTTACAAACCTATGTGCTTTTCTGACAGCTGTCATCCGCCATCTTTAATCCAGAGAGAACAGTGCTGCACTCTATGTGGTGGCGGCAAATTCCACGTGCTTTACAAACCCATGTGCTTTTCTGACAGCTGTCATCCGCCATCTTTAATCTAGAGAGAACAGTGCTGCACTCTATGTGGTGGCGGCAAATTCCACGTGCTTTACAAACCTATGCGCTTTTCTGTCATCCACCATCTTTAATCTAGAGAGAACAGTGCTGCACTCTATGTGGTGGCGGCAAATTCCACGTGCTCTTATTTGGAAACAAATTCTACTCGCTCTTCAGCTGTCATCCACCATCTTTAATCAAGAGAGCACCGTGCTGCCCTCTTTGTGGTGGCGGATAATTTGAAAAAATTCTTTTCGACAAGCAGCCATCTTTAATCCAGAGAGAACAGTGCTGCCCTCTTTAGCTACTTACCTTTGAGGCGGTTAATTTGAAAAATTCTTTTCGACAAGCTGCCATCTTTAATCCAGAGAGAACAGTGCTGCCCTCTTTAGCTACTTACCTTTGAGGCGGTTAATTTGAAAAATTATATTTAACAAGCTGCCATCTTTAATCCAGAGAGAACAGTGCTGCCCTCTTTAGCTACTTACCTTTGAGGCGGTTAATTTGAAAAATTCTATTTAACAAGCTGCCATCTTTAATGAAAAGAGCATCGTGGTGCTATCTTGCGGGTAATATTTTACGTCACAGCTGTCATCCACCATCTTGCATTGCTAACCTTAGTGCTGCCCTCTTTAGCTACTTACCTTTGAAACAAAAAATCTATTTGACAAGCTGTCACCCGCCATCTTGCATCGCAAACCTCAGTGCTGCACTCTATGTGGTGGCGGATAACTTGAAAAAATCTTTTTGACAAGCAGCCATCTTTAATCAACAGAGCACCGTGCTGACATCTTTAGCTACCGCCATCTTACATCGCTTACCTCGCTGCTGCACTCTATGTGGTGGCGGTAAATTCGAACAAGTTTAATCACGCATCGGGAAAGCTAGAGTAAGCACGTGCTGCAGTGATGACGTCATTGGGCATGTTTAAACCCGTTCGTTGACTAAAAGCTTTAGTCTTCGAGAAACAGTGATAGAGTGTGGAGTGCAAACATGACGAAAACATTAATAGTTGATGTGCAAGGCTTTAAAGTAAACGGAAACAAATTTGTGTTTAAAGAGGTGGCTGTGTTAGATTGCAGTGTGTTGTGGGCACCAAAACTTGTTAGTTTAGTATTTAGTCCACCGTTCCCTTACTGTTTGCAAACAGATGAAGATAAAAAGCAGACTCAGTGGATTGAAAACAATTTAGGTTTGAAGTGGGGAGAAAAAGGAATACCTTATCGTTTTCTACCTTTAATGATGAATGCACATTTGTCAAGAGCAGATCTTGTTCTTTTAAAGGGTTGTGAAAAGAAAGAATGGTTGCGTGAGTTTCTACCATCATCATGTGAAGTTATCGACATGCATGAATTGGGGTGCCCATCATTTAAAACTCTTCCGAAAGAGCATAGCAGAGAAACAAGTAAACAGTCTTTACAACATGTAGGTATGCTCTTTGATTGGTTGTGTCGCAGTGCATGCCGGGAAGTGAACAACATATGTAAACTGCAGTGTCGAAATAACCTTAGTGTAAAAGAAACATTTGTAGAGTAAAGACATCATGTCATTTCTAACAGATACTAAGTTTAACGCAGTTGAAAAGGCGATCGTAAAGTTTTATGCATGCAAAAAGAAACTAAACACTTTTACTGAAGAAGAGTTAAATGCATTACCAAAGGCATTTTTGGTTAATGTAGCTGCGAATGCTGTAAAGAAGATTTGGGAAAAGGTGCCTCGTGTGTGGACTCAAGATCCTGTTTTGTCAGAGCTTCAAACGTGTAGTTTACATTATGAACACGTGAGTTTAGCTAGAAGACCTTCTGTGAGACAGTGCCGTACATGTCAACTAATTAAACTGTATCACGGACCTAAAACTAACGAGTTGTCTTCGCTTATAAACACTTATCATGGCTGTGGAGAGAGTAAACAAGGAAAGGGTGAAGAAACGTGCTGGGAGAAAGATGAGGAAGCATGTTGGGCGTGGACTCATCAATAGAGTGATTGATCTTCTTTTCTTCGTGCTTCATCTCCCCTGCGGCCCTAGAACACGTTCGCCTGACACGTAGTTACATGCTGCCTGCATAGAGTATGTCGTGTAGCTGTTAAAATCTGCTTCGTAGAGTTATGCCGCGTGTGTGTGTGTGTGTGTGTGTGTGTGTTATTACCTAGTGCTTTAGCTGCTCAGAAGAATATAGCAGCACTTGTCGTTGTTGGTGTAATAAAACGAAAACTGAATGACAAAGACCGTAAAATAAACAAAGGATAAAAATGTATATATTCTAAAATAAATATGAATTGTCAAAACATATTACAGGTGTTGTTTAATCCTACAGCATGTCCTAGTGACTTAGAAGAAAGGAAACGTAGAGGATTAAAAGAAAACACACATATGATTTAAAGTACATCCTCTTTATTAATCCATGAATTAAAGCTGTTATTAAAACCAAGCCATTTAACATACAGTTTATTGCCACGACGTCGAATAACACGTTCGACTAAATAGTGATCAGGATATTTTGTTTTCTGCAGTTCTTCGATGTAGAATCCTCCTTCAATAGGCTGTCCTCTGAGATCGCGAAGTAAATACGTAACTGGATTAGTAAGCTTAACACTTCTGATTTGAAAAATTTCAGTGCTCCAGTTAGGTGTGTATCCTTTTGCAAAGATAGACTTGTGTTTGCTGATGCGAACGAAATCACCTTCTTTAAAGCGATGGCGACGTGGATCAGCTGATTTAATTACAAGATGAATAGCATCTAGACGAGGTGTATTCTTTGTAACAAGACGTGGCTTTGTTCCGATAGTGCGATGAGGTGTATCGTTGTAGGTAGATAAAAGTCTAGGTAGCAGATCAATCCAACGATATGAACCTTGCGCTGTAAATTCTCGCCACATCATTGTTTTGAGTGTACGATTAAATCGTTCTACAACACTTGCCTTGAGATTGCTGAACGTAGAGTAGTGTTGAATGCCAAGTAACATGAGGTAAGAAGAAAAATCCTTGTTGTAAAACTCTTTACCTTGATCAGTTTGAAGAAGCCTTGGGCAGCGTTTCGATTCTTCAACAATATGTTTAAATGCTTCTTTAACTTGAGCTGCTGTTTTAGAACGCACGGGTTGTGCAAAAGCAAACTTTGAGTACACATCGATAACAGTAAGTAGATACTTATACCCCTTATTACTAGAGGCATATGGAATCATTTCTACTAAGTCTGCTTGCCAGAGATCATCTTTTCCTCGTGTAATAACGCGTCTGCGACAGTAGGTGCGACGTGCTGGTTTATGTAACTCATGTGCGATGTTTACCTTTACAGGTGAGATCTTCTCTTGACGAGCCATTACAAAATAATACCGGCATAACGTAGTTCTCTTTCTATTTCTAGAATTTCTGATCCGTGACCAGTGTGACCAGCCTCTTGTGATGCTCTTAAAAGTTGTAATCGTTCAACGAGTAAGTTTGGGTCATTCCAGTATCTTACATCCACATACGGCAACAAAGGCTTGTAGATAACGTCTAGACTACGTGCAGTCGGAAACAGCTTAGAAATAAACTCACGATACTTGTAACTCTTATTCGCATTTACAGCTTCTGTTCTCCTGTAATTACGTCGTGTTGCATCAGTAGCAAAAAGTATTGCTTTATATTTTTTAAGATCATCTTGTAAAATTATATCCTTGTCAGGTATTCGTGAGAAAAGAAGTTCTAAGAGTCCTTTCGTAGGTTTATAGGTAACACCTTTTACAATGAGTTTGTTGCTATTAATCTTAACATTTGAATTTCCTATCCGGAAACAGTCATCTTCGTAGCGAATACCGTAGGTAGTGTCAGTTTGTCCTGTAAAAAGTTTTTCTATATAAGGTGCAAAGAGAGATCCATAGGTATCTTGAATAAAAGTTCTAAACTGATTGCGATACTCTGGTGTAATCATAACCTCAGACAAAGATGGTAGATTTTGCGTCGATGTAGTAGGTGTTTCAGCAATAACATCTGTAGTTAAAAACTCAACACGCTTAGATGGTGATGTATCATTAAGTTCTTCTTCTTCTTCTTCTTCCTTATCTTCCTCTTGATCTACATCCTGCTTCTTCCCTTCAGTATCTTCTTCATGCTTTTCTTCTTCACGCTTCTCTTTAATATATGATGTTTGCATAGAAGCAAAACTTGAAGTAGACTGCGGTAATGAAGTAGAATTAAAAAAAATTTCTTTGAGTGGTGTACTTAGTTGTGTTTTTAAAAATAAATCCGTGTCTGCTTGAATACGTTTAAGTTCTTTAAATTTCCGTCGAATATTGTTTCGAGCTTGGATGATATGTTTTGTGATCTCCTTGCTAGATGTTAACATGATGGTGGTTTTTAATCAAGTAGTTACTGCAATTCTGTGTTAATGCATATAAAATGATCGAAACCCATGCGATATCGTCCATGCTGTACATCACTTTCTTTATCAATAACTAAAAAGCTGTAACGGTGTAATGACCAACATTTAGCACACATACGTTTAAAGTCATCGAATGTCATATCAGTGTTAACATGATCGTTATACACATGTCGCATGTTGCGCTCATCTTGCCGAAAAAGCACAATAACATTTGCGTTGTCGCGTATCAACTGCTTAGGCACACGAGAATAGGTTTGGCACAAATAGATGCAATCAACATATTTATGCCGACCCATACTAAAGAATGCACGAATAACGTTTTGCTGTTCTGTTGCAACATCATCAAAGATCATAAGAGAATTAGGAAGCACATCGTCTGGTGATGGTACTTGCTCATGTGAATTAAATTTAAAATATCTTATTCCATCTTTAACTTGATCGTGCATTACAGTTTGTAGAATAGTATTGTAACCTTTCCAAGGCATCAGTACATAAACCAGTTACCATTGTTCATAAATATGACGTTAGAATGGAGCACCATCGGTGAGCTTCGAACTCAGCCCGGTTTGTCGAAACCTCACCCTCCCCTACTGGAATAGTTCGCTAGCCGAGTCGGTATCGCATTTTCGGGTCTGTGGACTGTCCGATGGGGCGGTAAGTCCTTTAGTAATAGTCTCTATAGTAGGGGGGAAAGTTAATTATGAGAGGAATACCATTTCATTACTAATGAGAAGAGAGACAATATCTTGTATAATAAATTTTTACTTATACTAGTGAAACACATTATTTACATGGGTATGCCATACAAACACCTTACATATATTAACTTGGGTGATCTTAACGTTTAAATGTTCGGTAGTCTTTTCTACACTTCATTATACGTTTAAATATTCAAAATTAAGAAGGCGCTCCCTCTCGAACTATTACACTACCGGTACCTCAGACTTAGAGAGGCGTTTTCTCTCTAATTATTTCACTTTACACTTACACTAATCACTTTACACACACATCTATTCAACATAGGCATACCCAGCTGTAATTCTGTTTGTTTGTCGAAAATTAATATATTCAACTTGCATCAAATTATGATATAAGTTTGCTAGTATCGTATGAACTGAAATAGGCAATTTACACTCCCAATCCCTTGAAAGTCGCGTTACAACAGTACTTTAAGTTATACGTTGCCAAATATGCAGTATGACAAACACGCCCATTTCATTAGGATTTTTATCAACACATATATCAGGACATTATTTACACAACGATGTTACCTATGGACAAGCATTTAGCGACTTCAATACCAGACATCATAAACAAAGTATTATAGCACTACCTGCAACAAATGGACAAGAATATATACACTTCACATACACATAATGGGCCGCAGGTGGTCTTATTTCACCTGCCGCTTGTGACAGGAGGCTTTACTGTCTCCTGCGATGAACTCAGGACCTTCTGAGACGGGGTATATCTGACCTGGAATTCCCTATACGCTGTGTATAATTAAAGAAATAAATTGGAGGGGTCCTTCATTTAATGCTCATTTGGAATCTCTGCGACGTTGGCTCTATTTAAATTAGCACACATAATCTTTGTATCGAAAGGAAAAGAAACTCGCCACTTGTGTCTGTTCTATTTCACTGAAGAAACGCCTTCACTCCCCCGTTTAAAGGGGCTCATAAAACTCCCGCTGGGAGCTACCCGTGCCACACTTTCAAAGAGCGGTCCACTAGCCTTCTCGGGCAATGACTTCACGGCAAATAATCTATTCACTTCTTTCAATACTGGCCATAAATGGCATCACACAAATCACGGCCCTATATCCGGCCTAATCAACATATTCACATCGCGATATGCACCTCGCGTGTCTTAATGACAGATTCCAAGGGAACTTCACATTTCATTTCGCAATATATATTATGGCTACAGCCTGTTCAGCCATTTCATTTCCTCTCGGTACATCGACCACGATGCAGATCTAATGATGATCTCCTGCCATCAGGGTCCAAGTTAACTTGCACATTCGCGAACTAATTAGCGATATAAGATATATACCCCAATCTCATGCTCCATTCGTTGTTCCAGCAGTTTTAATTTCTAGTAAGGAGGATTTCCTAAGAGCTTGTGAAGTACAAAAAAAATCAGTTACTGAGATATCTTTGAGGAATCCTATTGGTTGTAGAAAGATGATAACTGGAGTCGTTTACGTAGAATATTTAAGCCCTTTTACTTGACAGTACTTCACACATAATTAATCTGAGGTCCTTAAATTTACGTCATGCATTATCAAACCCTTGTAAAAAAATGGAAGTAAAATATGGTCGTTCCCAAACCATGAAGAAGTATTCCATAAAAGACCCAAATAAAAATGAAATTATAATTATTATCCCTCTGAAATGGCGTGCTTGCAGTCTACGTTATATCTAAGTGAAAAATTTACATATTTATAATGGGACACGACCTTCAAAGATATAAATACTTGGAAATGTACTCAGCCTTCTGGATACCACGTTCACAGCTTTACAGGGAGGCACTCCATGGATTTTAGACTGCTTGCATCACGTCATCGGTGATGTGAAGACCCATGATGACTTCCTGGCAGGTCACGAACATGACGGCTTGATCTGGTATGACGTTCTCGACGTTCTCTGCTACACCAGGCGAAGACAGCTAGGCGTCTGGTTCTCTCTAATATGCAGGCAAAATTCTGGCATTCAGATGGGCGTCGGCGTTCACTCCGGCGTTCACGTAGACATGTAAATGAGGGGAAATTATCTCAAGTGACTACGTTAGTTTATCACACACCACAATTTGAATATATGGTTGGATCTGCTCAATAGCACGAGCATTCCAACCTAATGTCGGTAATGTCCCAGAAGCCCGACATTAATCCCTTCTCATTTATCTATTCTTCTTGTAGGCAGCGATTATAGGCCCAGAAATTTCACTAGTTTCCCTAGAAACGACAGTGGTTAGGCCACTAATGTATTAGCATTCTCGTATTCATGACACTAGTTCAGGCCTGTTCTAATGCACTTAGCCGTAAGTCGAGCTCTCAACTGTACTGCGGGTTATTTTAACGTGGCGCTGTCTTCAATTAGGTCTAACTGAGCTGTTCACTGACTTTCTTGGTAATTCATATTGATATCAAGCACGTACGCTCCACCCACTTCGCTAAGTACGTCACTATATATGTTAACTGAGCCGTATTAACTTAGACACATAGGAGGCTTGATGTACGACCTTTTCTACACACGGGTATCAGTTATTACGGTTTCGTACCGTTCCTATTTATTAATTTGCGGCACACTGTACACGCTAACATCTCACTCAGAGGGTGATTATTTCCACATACTCACAGAATTTAATGAATCACTGTATTACACTACTCAAATTACAAGATTATTTCTTCACAAACGACTCACTCACAAGCCACGACGAAATACTACCGTACTGGCGTTACAATAAGAATGGACTGGGTGGTGTCTCCTTCTCAGCTCATGAATATATAGGCGCGCTACGCTAGAGACCCGAATGCTGAGGGTGGGGAAAAAATGCAATCCTTTCTCACACATTGGTCCGTTAATACGCAACGTACAGTAACGAACAGGATATCAAAATGTAGCTCTTGTATTCCCATCTCCACTGAGTGACTGTTATTAAAATAACTTCGTAGGTTCTGAAGCAATCTTAAAAGCGTCCTTTAGTTTCTGGCGGTGAATGATGACGAGCACAGGGGATTCCTTGTGTTCCCTGGCACGGTTAGAGTCCAACATCTGTTAGTCATTAAGACGCGCCCTTGTTTACAGCGCAGTTATCTCTCTGTCAGTTAAGTAGAGCACTTCTCGGTCTCATAATTATGCGTAAAATTCCCTGATTCAAATGAATGTTTGCGCTTAATTATCCAGTGGGTATTTTGCGATTTATAAAAATTAACAGAAATAAAACAGCTGAACGCGATAAGTTGGTAGTGGTGGATGAGCGAGGAAAACATGGTATAATGTTAGTTTTCACGTTGGACCTACTCTCTGGGCTCAGTTAGTGACCTAGATTCTTTGTCACGTGATAACGCGTATGGTTTCATCTCGCTCGTGGTGGGAGTGAGAGAGTTTCGAGTACAAGCGCTCTTGCACCGCCTTGCTGCTAATTACCAGCAACTAGAGCTGGGTCGCGCGACTCTGGATATTGCAACTCGAGTCCTGGAGCGGGCAGAAAAATTCTGACTTGGGCAGTTTTTATCGTAGAATGACGCGGAAAACGGCATATTTCATCTCCTGGATATCATGACATACTATAGGTGACGTTGTGAACGGTCACATCCTTCCCCTGCTTAAAATAAGAAAAATCACGGGTAGGGATTTTTCTTACCAATCACATGGTTCTCGTATCATTAAAAGTGAGTGTATCGTAGGATGGCATTTTCTTGTCTTAGAACGTATCTGGACATAAGGATATGCAAGTATTCTTGGGTCATGATATCTCGTCTTTCCGTGCATGCTAGACAATCTTCATCTCCCGACTCGCCAGTGTTATCATCCATCCCATGGTGATCTTCCAGTTCCATGTAGTTTACTCCATCCATCTCTTCTTCAGGATCCTCCTCATCCGCGACGTCCACTCCGTCGTCGTCCTCGTCTTCTTCTGGAGGTTGTCCTTCATCTTCTAGGTCATCTGGATCGTTTGGATTCTCCTCCGGTAATTGTCCTGGCACATGGTATAGTTTTAGATTTGAGGCGTTATAGATAGCCTCAGTTGTCCCATCCATGGATTGTACCTTGTACGCGTTATTTTCTAAATTTTGAATTATTCGATAAGGCCCAATATACAGCTCTGCAAATTTGTGGTAAAATTTCCGTGGTGGATCCGAAGTTGCGGGACGTTTGACCAATACAAGTTCTCCCACGCGTAGAGGTCTGTGGAATCGTTTGCGTCGCAATCGTCGTAGCCGCTTCTCTGCCTGTTTCTTCAGAGATTCCAACGTATCTCTTACCCTCAACTCTACTGATGGTCTAGGATCTTCTGGACATGGCACGACATCTTTCCATGGTCTCTCGGGATGTTCGTTGAAGTGCACGACGCTAGGAATCTGCCCTGTCGATTCGTGTACAGTTGAGTTTATGCATTCCATGATGGTTGGAACAACATCTACCCACCGCCAATGCTGTCTCGGGCAATAGATTCTGCAAAATTTTCCGATCTCCCTCATAATCCTTTCAGACGGATTCGATTCTGGATGTCGAATCGAACTCATGAGGTGTTGAATTCCCATCTGTTCCATGTCTCTACGGAACGCGGCTGAAGTGAACTGCGATCCGTGATCGGTTAAGAGTTTATCGGGTTTGCCCATCTTGGGAATGATCTTATTCCTTATCTGGTTGACAACGGTACGCGTATTTGCTTTCTGTACTGGACACAGCATAACATATTTGCTGAAGACGTCCATGCACACCAAAATGAATTGGAGCCCCCTGGTCGCCTTTGGAAGCGGACCATAGAAGTCCATGGAAAACAGTTCACGGGGCTTCTCAGGAATCAACGGCTTCGGTGGTTGTTGAGTAAGTACGCGTTGGGCTTAATACGTTGACAGATGTCACAAGTCATTAAAACTGTACGAGTCATCCTCCTCATTCGCGGGCATGTAAAGGTCTCTCTAAGCGTCGCCATGACTTTGTCTACACCAGCGTGTCCTATGGAGTGATGCGTCAGCCATATTAAGTCAACCTGGAGAGCGGGTGGAACGACCACTCTAAGACGAGTATGCGCATCATCCACATATTTGTACAAGATCCCATTTATGTAGTTATAGTTTTGCGCATGTCTCTCAGCGTCTTGATATTCTGGCGTTCCTGGTTGCAACTGTTTTCGCAGAAACTGAATCATTCGACGGGTCTCCGGCCAACTTCCTTGTTCTTCAGGAATTTGTCTGAGTCGATCCAAGGTCTCTCGATCTTCCTCAACTAGCTGTAGATGATGTATGGCTTCACCCTCGGGATCAGGATTTCTGCTAAGGGCGTCTGCAATGACATTTTCTTTGCCCGCGCAATGTTCTATCTCCAGATCAAATTGTTGAACGAATAAGGTCCAACGATTTACCCTTTCAGAGGCCATGGTGGATTTGAGTACAAATGTTAAAGCTCGATGATCCGTTCGTAATAAAATGGGAAAACCATAGATGTATTTGCGCCAGTGATTCAATGCAGTTACGATCGCAAGCATCTCCAATTCGGTAACAGTGTAATTTTGCTCATGTCCGCGTAGCTTGCGCCTCATGAAGGCCAAGAAATTTATTCGTGGCTCAGTGTCCTTCTCCTGATATAACACTGCGCCGACACCAATCATGGACGCATCCGTCTGTATTATAAACTTCTGGCTATAATCAGGATATCCTAATTTAACGCTGTTACTCATCAGATCCTTAGTCTTACGGAAAGCTTCCTCACAGGCTGTATCCCACTTCCAACGGTTGTTTTTCTTTAATAGCTCTTGCAAGGGAGCAACCGTGGTGGTATATGACGTACAGTGATCCGCAAAGAATCCGCATAAGCCTAAGAACTGTCGAACGTGCTTCACTCTGGTTGGCTTCGGGAAGTTCTGAATTGCCTTGATTTTCACGGGGTTTGGAGAGATACCCTCGGCATCAATGACATGCCCTAGAAAGAGGATACTGCGCTGACAAAAATGAGATTTTTCAAGGTTAATTTTGAAATTGTTTCGGCCTAAATCTTCCAAAACGAGACGCAAATGTTCCATGTGTTCCTCCAAAGTTTGCGTAGCTATCAAGATATCGTCTACATATTGGACTGTGATTTTCTTCACCTTATCACTTAAGTTGCGATCAAGTGCTCGAATAAGGGCTGACCCAGCGTTTTTGAGTCCGAACGGGAGACGGTTGTAAACGTATGTCTGCTGGTCAAACAGAAAACCAGTCAAGACCTTTGACTCGGCTGACAACTCTACATGATGGTAGGATGCTCGCAAGTCTACACTGGAAAAGAACTGCATATGCTGAAATTTCTTTAGGAGCTCTTTGATATTCGGCGCACGATCGTATTCCGGCACGAGTCTCTCGTTAATTGCTCGGGCGTCTAAGCAAACCCTCAGAGATCCGTTTGGTTTAGCAACAATGACCAATGGATTTAGAAACGGTGTTGGAGCCTTTGAAATGATGTCATTGTCTTCCATCTCCTTGATGATCTCGCGCACCTTAGGATAGTGCTTCTCTGGTACAGGGTAGGGGTTCTTCTTAAATGGTTCCCAACTAGTTACAACCATGTTATATTTGAAATTTAGAATCTTTCCTGGTTGAGATCCAAAAACATCCCGATAAGTTTCCAAAATGTCCTTCAATTTACACTTGTTCTCGTCATCAATCTTCGCCTCGCTCAATTTGACCTGTACAATATCCTCAAACTTCGGTTCTGCTTCTTCCACTTTCTCCAGATTAGCAACCATCTCATCGAATTGTTTTCTAATTTCTTCAACTTTCTGTTCGTCCCAATTCAAGAATTCGTGGTAGCCTTCCGCTGCATCTTGTGACAACTGGATAGTCCATATCCGTTCTCCGTCCATGGTCTCTGGTTTATCATTCAGTTTCACGTTCTCTTGAATCATATTTATGTACAACTTAACATGGTTTTGATCCATGTCGACGACTGCCTTGTATTCACGTAAAAAGTCAGATCCCAGGATAACGTTGTATTCCATTCGGTCCATGACCAGAAATGGATGTGCGAGTGTGGCGTTGCCTATTTGTAAATCCAAATACACTTGCGTGTCACATACTGCCGTGCGATCCGGAATGATGCCTCGCACCTTCACCTTGGAAACGGGTAAAGTCGGAATTTTGAATTTTGACTGTATTTCACGGACAAACGCTCTTGAAACTACACTGACACTAGCTCCTGTGTCTATTAGACAGCGTACGCGTAACTCTTGGACACGAATATAAATTACTGGAAGTTCTCGGATAATCTTTTTACAACATGGACTTGGATCCTCTAACAAATCTTCGGGTTGAATTTCCCATGAGTCAATCGTGACAATGACTAAGTCTGAATCGTCTCGATGGTTGCTAATGTTTGGAGAAACTATCTCCTCGCTACCTAGTTCTGCTTTTTTTTAACAGCTCCGCCCCCTGCGAAGTATTCTGACGCATGAGGGTTCAGCCGGTTTCCTCGGTCTTGTTCCTGTTGAGCTTGAAATTCGATACTCTCAGCTCCCGTAACTTCTTCAGATGATGCCATCTCTTGGATAGGCCTTTGCCATTTGTCAGTTCTTGTGGGCTGGTTTCGGAGTTGCTCGACGTACCTCTTCGATTCCGCTTGTCGATCCCGTATCTGGTTGTCCATATTCCTCGGTCTATCCCATGACCGTCTACTCTCTCCTCTCCATCTACCGTATGGCCTTCTACAATTGTCGACCTGACTATACCTAAACCTATTTCTCCGTTCAGGTCGCCTTTGGTAGTCATAACTCCTGGAATTCCACTCTTCACGGCGTCTATCTCTCGGCTCACTCCATCTCGGAGGATTTCTATCACCATCCCTCGACGTTGAGTAAGTTTCCCTTCTCTCTTCGGTACTCGTGCCCTGATTTCGACGTTTTGGTGACCCTCCTTCTGATTTCACGTCTATCGTGTGCACCGTCTCATGGTGTCTCTGCCTCACATGTCCTCCACTTGTTGTCTGGTCCAACTGGCGAAAAATGTGCTCAGCTTCTACTGCGGTCTTAACATTGGCAGAGATGAGAATCTTTTGGACTTCCGGCGGAAGTTGCTTCCCGATCGCTGAGATCAGCTCTAACTCGGAAGGTGGGCTATCTAACTCTTTCATGCGAAGAAGCTGATGGACGAAGTACTCACAAAACCTCGTCTGTCCAGTTGCCGAGTATCGCCGTGAGTACAGCTCGAGGCGTAACCCTTGCTGTGTCTCGATACCCCAGTATTTCTCTAAAAACCTACGCCGGAATTCTTCGTATCCGTCAAAGCAGTATTTAAATGCCTTGAACCATATCAACGGCTGGTCCGCGAGATATCTTTCAACTATCCGTAGGCGCCTCTCTGCGGGGACATTGTGGTCGGAAAAATATTGGTCCATCTCATTTAAGAACCCCTTCGGTGTCATATGGGCATTGGACCCGAATTTCTTAGGTTCATCATGACTGAAACGCAAAAGGTTGTAAAAAGGGATCGAACCAAGATCCTGTGGTGTTGAGCTACGTCCTGACATAAAGCGAGTTTGATTATTCTCATGGGTTGGAACTGATTTTCCCGTCAAGTCAGATTCGTTGTGCGTTCCTGGCGGTTCCTGGTCCTTCTTAGCGGACTTGTTCAAAATGGATTTCAACACGTCGTCTCCTCGAGATTCTTGCGTCTTAAGGTTTTCTACTTCTTCTTGGAGTTCCAAGATTAGCCTCTCGTGGACGTCTAATTTAATGGTAGCTTTATGAGCCTTCAGTTCAAATTTATCAATTTTGTCCTTCAACTCCTGGACCTTTCCCTGCGTTTCCCGTTGTTTTCCCTCGGCGGTAACGTTCAATTCATTCTTCGCCCGATCCATATGCTGATCAATATATTCCTTGCATTTAGTTTCTGTGCCGTCCCGAACCTGCGTTATTTGTCCTTCCATATCTTCAGTCCTTAAAGACAGGTCCTCAAATCTTGTTTGTAGGTCTATCGTGGCTTCCGTACTGGCGTTAACCTTCGATTCCATTTCTTCCATTTTGCTTTCCTGAGCTGTCATTTTTATTTCTATTTCGGCCGTACGCTCATCCAGACGGCGACTGGTTTGCTCTAGCTTCACCGCGAGGGAATCTATACGTGTCGTCACGTCATCAATGCGAGAGTTAACATGTTCTTTGAGCTCCGCAGCTTGGGCTTTACACGACGCCTCGTATCCGTCTAACCGTGCAGTGAGCTGACCTACTCGACTATTGTGCTGTTCTAAACGTTCTTCAATTTGTGTGGTTGCCTGTCCCAGTTTATTTAATAGTTCTGCCTGACTATCACTATCAGCCTTTAACTGCTCCTTTAAGAGTCCTGCCTGTCTTTCACTATCGGCCTTTAGCTGCTCCTTTAAAAGTCCTGCCTGTCTTTCACTATTGTCCGCATTAGCCTGTTCCAATTTCGCAAGACGCTCATCAAACTTCGCACTCTGTTCCCTGAAAAGCTCTGCCTGCTTCTCACTTTGTTCGGCCAGTAAGGCGGCCATCAACTGTTTAATACCTTCCACATCCATAATACTTCACTTCTTGAGAAATGTGTGCCCCCCTGAATTAAGCTGCTCGTGGTATTTCAGTTCATACGATTCAGTTTCCTAAACTTAGGAAGGTGTGCAATTTTTGAAAATGACCAAGTCGTTTTACGCCAAAATTAGCTTCAAAACAGCTGCGTCACACCTCCTAATAATTACTTGTGTTTCCCTAGTATTTTCCTACGTAATTCATAAACATTATCCCGACATATTGTTTTTTTATAATTAAATTTATGTAGCCCTTTTTAAAAATAAATGTTACCTAAATCCGCGACCTAAATGGGCTCGGTACTTTACGTGTGCCAGAAATGTGATGCACTTAATAAACATTGGATGTTTTCAGCCTCGAGATTTGGAAGATGCTTTAGCAGACAATTCCCCGTCTCGAACTGACAACATTGCACTGTTCATTTGAGAGAAAAAAAATTAAGAGTGATGAGGCTTCCACTCTTGTCCGCGATATCTACCCTGTTTACATTGGATGAATCCCCTAAACTACCAAGGCCTGCTACAAACGCATCGCCTTCGGCATGAACCTGTGAACAGAAGAATTTGAAGAACTCAGTCCAGTCATTTTATCCTCAACAATGGGAAGGTCATTTTATTGCTCCCCTGAAGTTACACAACTCCATAACTTTTTTCAGGTCCGCCATATTTCTGAGTGACCATCGTGTATATTTCCACTTAACCTGGTACACGATCTCTTCATTCATCTCCCTACATCCGTCGGATTTAATTTATTCCCGTCACTCATTCAAATATCGTTGCGCGTGACGTAACTGTCTATGGTAGCGGCTTACGCACTCCATCCGACATATTATCCATATTAACTATCACGTTCACACGCTCTGATTCTATTTTGTATTCCTCTCTTCTAGCAAATTTAATATACGGGTAAAATTTGGTATTTCCATTCGTTCAGTTCTAACCGAATCAATTTGATAATCCTACTACCTTAGGTACTCCTTTTATAGTAGTGGTATTCGAACTTGTGCCTTAATATTGGCTATATCAATATTTATGGTGCCGTAGGGCTTTACAAACTTGCCCCAACAACGGGACGCTAAATTATGCGTCGCGAGAACAATATGTAGCTCGCCCCAAACAACAATAAGGCCACACGTTACGGGACGCCAATTATGTAACCTTTCCAAGGCATCAGTACATAAACCAGTTACCATTGTTCATAAATATGACGTTAGAATGGAGCACCATCGGTGAGCTTCGAACTCAGCCCGGTTTGTCGAAGCCTCACCCTCCCCTACTGGAATAGTTCGCTAGCCGAGTCGGTATCGCATTTTCGGGTCTGTGGACTGTCCGATGGGGCGGTAAGTCCTTTAGTAATAGTCTCTATAGTAGGGGGGAAAGTTAATTATGAGAGGAATACCATTTCATTACTAATGAGAAGAGAGACAATATCTTGTATAATAAATTTTTACTTATACTAGTGAAACACATTATTTACATGGGTATGCCATACAAACACCTTACATATATTAACTTGGGTGATCTTAACGTTTAAATGTTCGGTAGTCTTTTCTACACTTCATTATACGTTTAAATATTCAAAATTAAGAAGGCGCTCCCTCTCGAACTATTACACTACCGGTACCTCAGACTTAGAGAGGCGTTTTCTCTCTAATTATTTCACTTTACACTTACACTAATCACTTTACACACACATCTATTCAACATAGGCATACCCAGCTGTAATTCTGTTTGTTTGTCGAAAATTAATATATTCAACTTGCATCAAATTATGATATAAGTTTGCTAGTATCGTATGAACTGAAATAGGCAATTTACACTCCCAATCCCTTGAAAGTCGCGTTACAACAGTACTTTAAGTTATACGTTGCCAAATATGCAGTATGACAAACACGCCCATTTCATTAGGATTTTTATCAACACATATATCAGGACATTATTTACACAACGATGTTACCTATGGACAAGCATTTAGCGACTTCAATACCAGACATCATAAACAAAGTATTATAGCACTACCTGCAACAAATGGACAAGAATATATACACTTCACATACACATAATGGGCCGCAGGTGGTCTTATTTCACCTGCCGCTTGTGACAGGAGGCTTTACTGTCTCCTGCGATGAACTCAGGACCTTCTGAGACGGGGTATATCTGACCTGGAATTCCCTATACGCTGTGTATAATTAAAGAAATAAATTGGAGGGGTCCTTCATTTAATGCTCATTTGGAATCTCTGCGACGTTGGCTCTATTTAAATTAGCACACATAATCTTTGTATCGAAAGGAAAAGAAACTCGCCACTTGTGTCTGTTCTATTTCACTGAAGAAACGCCTTCACTCCCCCGTTTAAAGGGGCTCATAAAACTCCCGCTGGGAGCTACCCGTGCCACACTTTCAAAGAGCGGTCCACTAGCCTTCTCGGGCAATGACTTCACGGCAAATAATCTATTCACTTCTTTCAATACTGGCCATAAATGGCATCACACAAATCACGGCCCTATATCCGGCCTTATCAACATATTCACATCGCGATATGCACCTCGCGTGTCTTAATGACAGATTCCAAGGGAACTTCACATTTCATTTCGCAATATATATTATGGCTACAGCCTGTTCAGCCATTTCATTTCCTCTCGGTACATCGACCACGATGCAGATCTAATGATGATCTCCTGCCATCAGGGTCCAAGTTAACTTGCACATTCGCGAACTAATTAGCGATATAAGATATATACCCCAATCTCATGCTCCATTCGTTGTTCCAGCAGTTTTAATTTCTAGTAAGGAGGATTTCCTAAGAGCTTGTGAAGTACAAAAAAAAATCAGTTACTGAGATATCTTTGAGGAATCCTATTGGTTGTAGAAAGATGATAACTGGAGTCGTTTACGTAGAATATTTAAGCCCTTTTACTTGACAGTACTTCACACATAATTAATCTGAGGTCCTTAAATTTACGTCATGCATTATCAAACCCTTGTAAAAAAATGGAAGTAAAATATGGTCGTTCCCAAACCATGAAGAAGTATTCCATAAAAGACCCAAATAAAAATGAAATTATAATTATTATCCCTCTGAAATGGCGTGCTTGCAGTCTACGTTATATCTAAGTGAAAAATTTACATATTTATAATGGGACACGACCTTCAAAGATATAAATACTTGGAAATGTACTCAGCCTTCTGGATACCACGTTCACAGCTTTACAGGGAGGCACTCCATGGATTTTAGACTGCTTGCATCACGTCATCGGTGATGTGAAGACCCATGATGACTTCCTGGCAGGTCACGAACATGACGGCTTGATCTGGTATGACGTTCTCGACGTTCTCTGCTACACCAGGCGAAGACAGCTAGGCGTCTGGTTCTCTCTAATATGCAGGCAAAATTCTGGCATTCAGATGGGCGTCGGCGTTCACTCCGGCGTTCACGTAGACATGTAAATGAGGGGAAATTATCTCAAGTGACTACGTTAGTTTATCACACACCACAATTTGAATATATGGTTGGATCTGCTCAATAGCACGAGCATTCCAACCTAATGTCGGTAATGTCCCAGAAGCCCGACATTAATCCCTTCTCATTTATCTATTCTTCTTGTAGGCAGCGATTATAGGCCCAGAAATTTCACTAGTTTCCCTAGAAACGACAGTGGTTAGGCCACTAATGTATTAGCATTCTCGTATTCATGACACTAGTTCAGGCCTGTTCTAATGCACTTAGCCGTAAGTCGAGCTCTCAACTGTACTGCGGGTTATTTTAACGTGGCGCTGTCTTCAATTAGGTCTAACTGAGCTGTTCACTGACTTTCTTGGTAATTCATATTGATATCAAGCACGTACGCTCCACCCACTTCGCTAAGTACGTCACTATATATGTTAACTGAGCCGTATTAACTTAGACACATAGGAGGCTTGATGTACGACCTTTTCTACACACGGGTATCAGTTATTACGGTTTCGTACCGTTCCTATTTATTAATTTGCGGCACACTGTACACGCTAACATCTCACTCAGAGGGTGATTATTTCCACATACTCACAGGATTTAATGAATCACTGTATTACACTACTCAAATTACAAGATTATTTCTTCACAAACGACTCACTCACAAGCCACGACGAAATACTACCGTACTGGCGTTACAATAAGAATGGACTGGGTGGTGTCTCCTTCTCAGCTCATGAATATATAGGCGCGCTACGCTAGAGACCCGAATGCTGAGGGTGGGGGAAAAAATGCAATCCTTTCTCACACATTGGTCCGTTAATACGCAACGTACAGTAACGAACAGGATATCAAAATGTAGCTCTTGTATTCCCATCTCCACTGAGTGACTGTTATTAAAATAACTTCGTAGGTTCTGAAGCAATCTTAAAAGCGTCCTTTAGTTTCTGGCGGTGAATGATGACGAGCACAGGGGATTCCTTGTGTTCCCTGGCACGGTTAGAGTCCAACATCTGTTAGTCATTAAGACGCGCCCTTGTTTACAGCGCAGTTATCTCTCTGTCAGTTAAGTAGAGCACTTCTCGGTCTCATAATTATGCGTAAAATTCCCTGATTCAAATGAATGTTTGCGCTTAATTATCCAGTGGGTATTTTGCGATTTATAAAAATTAACAGAAATAAAACAGCTGAACGCGATAAGTTGGTAGTGGTGGATGAGCGAGGAAAACATGGTATAATGTTAGTTTTCACGTTGGACCTACTCTCTGGGCTCAGTTAGTGACCTAGATTCTTTGTCACGTGATAACGCGTATGGTTTCATCTCGCTCGTGGTGGGAGTGAGAGAGTTTCGAGTACAAGCGCTCTTGCACCGCCTTGCTGCTAATTACCAGCAACTAGAGCTGGGTCGCGCGACTCTGGATATTGCAACTCGAGTCCTGGAGCGGGCAGAAAAATTCTGACTTGGGCAGTTTTTATCGTAGAATGACGCGGAAAACGGCATATTTCATCTCCTGGATATCATGACATACTATAGGTGACGTTGTGAACGGTCACAGTATATAGCGGCTGATAGAGTGACTTTGCGAAAACGTAAATATTCTCGAAGCGTACACCATTTACAGAAGTAATAAGTGTGAGTAAAAGATTTGTTTTACCGCATCCCGACGGACCTGATATAATACATCGAACAGTAAAAGGAAACAACGTTCCATGACGTTTTCTTGTAGTTGTACTAGAACTAGGTAAGAGATGTGGTACAATGTCGGTAACAGGTAGCGTGTCTTGCTGCTTTATAATCTTCATGATAACTGAATCATAAAGTACGTAATAGTAATATATATATTAAACGAAACAAGAGGCAACGGTTAGTTTATGATTTGCTCTTGACTAGTAAAGTCGTGTCCAGCATGGTGAAACAACGATATCCAAACGACATGAAGAAGAAGAAGAAAGTAAAAACTGTTGGATGGAAAGATGTTATAAAGGCTGCGCAAAAAGCTATTCGAGGGGAATACAATCCTCGTGTAGCTATTACTAAGGCGTTACGCGCAGCAAGAGCGAGAATTTCTCCAAAGTGCAGAGCAATATTTAGTAAACGTGCGCGAATTATTCCTGTACCAAAACGAGGAGGATTTCTTCCTGCGCTGTTTGCTGGCTTAGCAGCTTTAGGGTCATTGCTAGGTGGTGCTAGTGCTGTAGCGAGAACTGTCAAAGCTGTAGAAGAAGCGAAACAACAGTTGAAAGAGAGTGAACGTCATAACAAGACGATGGAGGCAATTGCGTTACGAGGCAAAGGTGTGAACATGAAGCTAGCACCATACAAGAAAGGGCTTGGTATCTACATTTCTCCAAAAAACGTCTACTGAATGCACTGCCATATCGAGCTCTAACGCATGATGAAGTTTTTACGTTTGCTAAACAACTAGGAATTCATTATTTTCGAGGAGTGTATATGCGCGATCAACTACCAGTACGCCCACGTGAACGTGAAAGTGCCGTAATTAACTTGGACGACAGTCGTGGACCTGGAACTCATTACGTTGCTTATGTAAAACGTAAATCTAAAGTATGGTATTTTGATAGCTATGGAGATTTACCTCCTCCTTTTGAGCTCATACGTTATTTCGGAAGCAGTGCAGACATTGTTTACAATAAAAACCGTGTGCAAAACTTTAATACACGCATGTGCGGACGATTATGTCTTATGTTCTTATATCAAACCCAGACAGTAGAGAAAGTGCATTAGTGTCTACGTGATGACGAACAGTGAAAGAACGTTTGCTGTACGTGGAGAAGGACCTGAAACAACCGTCTATTTTAATCCACCAATCGAACTTGGTTATCAGCCGCATAGTCTTGGACTAGTATCGTTTGAAAGCTACAATAAAATCTGTAATGTGCGTGATGGTTTAAACAAGTTCTATTACGATGAGTATGTGCTAACACTACCCTCAGGTAGTTATACAGTAGATGATATTCACGACTATATTGAAAGTACGTTAATTGATCAGTTTGGGGAAGATAGTTTTAGTAATCATAATTACAAGTTCTCAATCATTATAAGCAACATTACACATAAATGTGTTATTGAATCATCATTTAAGATTGACTTCAAATCACAACCTGATTCGATTGGCCCACTGCTTGGATTTTCATCGAGGGAGCTCCTACCGAACGTACGTTACGAGTCTGATCAACCTATAAAACTCTTCGATGATTATAATGTGAACATTACTTGTAATATTTTTACAGACTTGAATAGTAATCTACAACCTTCGCACGTCCTGCATGACTTCATTGTTACAGAGGAACGTGGATATACTATTTGTGAGAAACCAGCAGTAGTTCTTTATCATCCTGTGTCTGTAAAACACATTAGCAACATTACTCTTAGACTTGTAAATAAACATAATCAGCTTATTCATTTAGATCAGCACGCGTACGTAGCTTACAAACTACATCTTAAACCAGTATGAAAACATCTATAAAACACGGTGTACATTCCGAAGACATACTACATGTGTGCAGAGACTCATCGAGTTAACATATACCCATAAGCAGATACTATAAGATTTGGGATATACACTACTACAACAAAATGGAAGAAATGCTAGACATTACGAATACAGTAGAAAGTCGTGAAGGTGTAGTACGAAGTGAGCTTCATTCCTATCAACCTTTTACGTTTGGATTAAATAACAATGATGAAATTCATTTTATTATTAATCAACAAGATGTTTACACCTTACCACACGAAAGCTACCTCTATATTGAAGGACGATTAGAAAAGTCTGATGGAAGTGGACCAAGCACTTCACAACTAAACAACCATGCTCTAGCTTTTCTCTTTTCTGAAGCGCGATATGAAGTAAATAATGTTGAAATAGATCGAACGAAGAATGTTGGTATTACAAGTGCAATGAAACTATACCCTTCTTTCTGTGATGAAGAAAGTAATCTTTTGCGGATGGCTGGATGGTGTCCAAAAGCTAGTAACAACTGGATGATTAATGAGTATGGAACTTTTATGGGTATGTTATCACTGAAACATATTTTTGGATTCGCAGAAGACTTTAGACGTATTATAATCAACGCAAAACAAGAGGTTGTTCTAATCCGTGATCGAAGTGATTACAATTCTCTTGAAGCAGTAGAAACACCTGTAGAATCGAAAATAACACTGCATCGTATACTGTGGCGGATTCCACATGTAACCTTATCTGATCGTGAAAAACTTCGATTGCTCAAGATTGTAGAAAATGATACACCATTACCTATACGTTTTAGAAGTTGGGAGCTGCATGAATATCCTGTGTTACCACCTACAAACAAGCATAGCTGGGCTGTTAAAACATCACGTTTTACTGAGAAGCCCTTGTACATTATTTTTGGATTTCAAACTAATCGTAAATTCAATCACGAAAAAGATAGCTCACTGTTTGATCACTGCAAATTAAGACACGTTAGACTATATCTCAACGGAATTACGTATCCCTACGAAAACATCGACATTAACTTTGAGAAAAGTAAGTTTGGGATGCTCTATGACATGTTTTGTAAATTTCGATCATCGTATTATCAGAAAGAAGATCGTCCGCTATTTACACCTCAAGAATTTAAAAATAAAGCACCGATTGTAGTTATAGACTGCTCTTATCACGAAGAATCTATAAAAGAATCTCCAGTTGATATTCGTTTAGAATTTGAAACATCTGAAAACATTCCTGCTAACACAGCAGCCTATTGTCTTATTATTCATATGGGTGATGTTACTTACCATCCGCTAACGAATATTGTTACGAGACTATAAATAAGAATAGATCTTTATCATTTTCATTAGTGTGTGCTTCGACATCGTACGCTATGGAACAAAACTGTAAATGTGCATGCTGTTTGCATGCTCATACGCAACATCTTATTTATGTTTCACGAGTGAGTGAGGCTATTAAGATGTTCTATAAACGTAGATCGTTGATGCCGAAACATCTTATTCAATACTTACCACCAGGATTTTTATATACGTACGCTGCCTCTTACGTACATAATTTTTGGGGCATCCTTCCTCTACACAGTAAGATGTCAATCGAAGTAGCTTAATGCAGAACTTGTGAACGACATTACAAGCATCGAGGAGAAAATGGTGATGATGATTGGGATGGACCAAATCCGAGGATTGAACACTGTACACAGTGTATGAATGAACTTTCTCTAGTACCTCATGATGATGATGATGATGATTCCGAAAAGGAATAACAGCAAGGTAAGAAGTATATGATCTTCTCTGTAAAGCATAACATACTTAGTATAATATATTTCTAAATGCTTTGTTTAATTTGAATGTTGCAGGAGGCATTTCAGAAGCATACGTTGTTAAGAAGCACACCAACCTTGTCAGCAGCAAAAACGAACACTGTTGTAGTACATTTGTAAATAAATATTTGATCGCATTCAAAAAATGTTGTACTTATTGCATTGCTTTACACCGACTTACTCTTCAGAAAAACGATCAGGTTTAAACATGCACAATGACGTCATCACAACAGCACTTGCTTACTCTAGCTTTCCCGATGCATGTTTAAACTTGTTCGAATTTACCGCTACCACATTCCTTTACACCGACTTACTCTTAAGAAAACGGACAAGTCTAAACATGCATGATGACGTCATCACTGCAGCACGTGCTTACTCTAGCTTTCCCGATGCGTGATTAAACTTGTTCGAATTTACCGCCACCACATAGAGTGCAGCAGCGAGGTAAGCGATGTAAGATGGCGGTAGCTAAAGATGTCAGCACGGTGCTCTGTTGATTAAAGATGGCTGCTTGTCAAAAAGATTTTTTCAAGTTATCCGCCACCACATAGAGTGCAGCACTGAGGTTTGCGATGCAAGATGGCGGGTGACAGCTTGTCAAATAGATTTTTTGTTTCAAAGGTAAGTAGCTAAAGAGGGCAGCACTAAGGTTAGCAATGCAAGATGGTGGATGACAGCTGTGACGTAAAATATTACCCGCAAGATAGCACCACGATGCTCTTTTCATTAAAGATGGCAGCTTGTTAAATAGAATTTTTCAAATTAACCGCCTCAAAGGTAAGTAGCTAAAGAGGGCAGCACTGTTCTCTCTGGATTAAAGATGGCAGCTTGTTAAATATAATTTTTCAAATTAACCGCCTCAAAGGTAAGTAGCTAAAGAGGGCAGCACTGTTCTCTCTGGATTAAAGATGGCAGCTTGTCGAAAAGAATTTTTCAAATTAACCGCCTCAAAGGTAAGTAGCTAAAGAGGGCAGCACTGTTCTCTCTGGATTAAAGATGGCTGCTTGTCGAAAAGAATTTTTTCAAATTATCCGCCACCACAAAGAGGGCAGCACGGTGCTCTCTTGATTAAAGATGGTGGATAACAGCTGAAGAGCGAGTAGAATTTGTTTCCAAATAAGAGCACGTGGAATTTGCCGCCACCACATAGAGTGCAGCACTGTTCTCTCTAGATTAAAGATGGTGGATGACAGAAAAGCGCATAGGTTTGTAAAGCACGTGGAATTTGCCGCCACCACATAGAGTGCAGCACTGTTCTCTCTAGATTAAAGATGGCGGATGACAGCTGTCAGAAAAGCACATGGGTTTGTAAAGCACGTGGAATTTGCCGCCACCACATAGAGTGCAGCACTGTTCTCTCTGGATTAAAGATGGCGGATGACAGCTGTCAGAAAAGCACATAGGTTTGTAAAGCACATGGAATTTACCGCCACCACATAGAGTGCAGCACTGTTCTCTCTGGATTAAAGATGGCGGATGACAGCTGACGAAATTGCCCGCATGATAGCAGCACAGTGCTCTATTTATTAAAGATGGCGGATGACAGCTGTCAAAAAAGCACGTGGCTTTGTTTCCCAACAAGAGCACATAGAATTTTTCAAATTGCCGCCACCACATTTCAAAGGTATCTAGCTAAAGAGTACAGCACTGTGCTCTGTTGATTAAAGATGGCGGATGACGGCTGTCAAAAAAGCGCGTGAGTTTGTTTCCAAACAAGAGCATGTAGAATTTTTCAATTTGCCGCCACCACATAGAGGGCAGCACGGTGCTCTCTTGATTAAAGATGACTGCTGTCATGTGGAATTGCCTGCCACCACATTTCAAAGGTAACTAGCTAAAGAGTGTAGCACGGCGCTCAAAGATGGCTGCTGTCAAAAAGCATTTTTCAAATTATCCGCCACCACATTTCAAAGGTAAGTAGCTAAAGAGGGCAGCACTGTGCTCTATGGATTAAAGATGGCGGATGACAGCTGTCAAAAAAGCACGTGGCTGTCAAAAAGCACGTGGATTTGTTTATCTAGAGCTAGTGAGGTTAAGTTTGTAACGTTGTTACCACAAACACATTAACAAAATGAAACAGCAGTGGACATGAATACACAGCAAACAAGATGATGTGGAAAGAGCTACCCATAACTTACCCGGAGGCAGTAAGATCGTTGCGTGATTGCCAACCTGTTGGTCAAACTACATAATGATCACTCAGAAATAAATAATAACAAGGCTTTAATAAAGAAATATAACTACAAGAATAATAGACACACACAGAAACAATCTTGCGAACCCCAACTTGATATTTCCCAATGGCCATTGTTTACAGTTTTTAAAAGTTTATTAATAAAACACCCAAAGAAGGTTATGTGAAGGAATTAATAATTTTTAAAACAATACCAAGAAAGGTATGACCAAAACTGAAGGTAAGTCATGACTTTTAAAACCAGTAGGTACTTGTTTAACTGAATTCATTTACTGAAGATATTCAAATAAGGTCAGTCTTTGCCCTAAGTTACAAACCAAAACCAGGAAGGAAATAAGATAATCATAGGATAGAAAATAATAATAATAATTTGAAAGGGCACAGATTTACTAGGAAGCCTTGAACTGGAACGAAGGAAGGTTACACTTAATTACACATTAAAAACACCATGTCGAAAGAAAATAAGTACTCAATATTAAGAAGGTATCAGATACATACATTACATGGCCCCAAAAGGGGCAATCGGGGGCAAAACCCCAATATATAAATAATATCCTACATGGTACGTCTGTAAAGGGGACCGTCTCAAACCATACTCTTTCTCAATGGCTGCCAACACTCGGCACGGCCCCACACAGCTGTGCACTGCGAGTCAAAACTCGCCTCAAGGCTACGTATCAGAAGGGAAGAAGAAACGATTCAGATTAGAAGGCTAGGGACACACTAGAATGGAAAGTCATGTATAAAATCTTGCTACAACTCTCCCCCCCTCAAAACCCCACCACAGGGTGGAAGAGAGTGGGAAAACCAAACAACAAAATTTTCTTGAAAGCAGGTAGTAGAATCCGGTGATATCGCTAAAAATGAACAGTTCCAATGGTCTCCATCCATAGATCCTCTTCTGTTTGGGCTAAGGTATTACGATGAGAAGGACAGCCGGTACGTCCCTCTTAATGAGCCTTACAGGTGTAGAATACAGCATGACTGGCAGCAATCATAACAGCTTATAGCACCAGTCACTCGAATCCAACAGCGAAGCGTTTCTCAAACTGTAACAAGAGTACAACGAACAGCAGAACCCAAATCCACACAAGTATTCGGTCCCATAATCCTTCAGATCAATAAGTTTTCATGCATCTCCATTTCTTTAAACAACGTTTCCAGAACTGATACCAACATTTTCAAGAAAACGTTACCGAAGGGAACGAGAAGTTTTTTTTTAATACAATCATATAAACTAGATTAGATTAGTAAGGTATGTTAATAAATTAAGTGTCCCATAAACCGACAGATCAAAATTTAAATCCCCAAAACTACGAATACAGTACAGACTATATATATTTTTAAACCTTTCTTGAGACCCAACATCAATGTTTTCACGACCATCAGCCATATATTATTGACCATGACCAAGATTTCAACTACAACACAATGAAGTACCAAAACAAAACCCAATGAATTCGCTCAGTATGCCCTAAAGAAAGGATTAGGTAAATCTTAACATAAGAAGAGAAGGGTCAAGAAAATGTAAGAAATTAAATACCGCAACAAAAATTACTTGTCTAGTCATGATTGAATTAAATGAGGAAAAAAAATACATGATGTCATAAGCTCGAACTAAACGGTCTCAAGAATTAAATACATAGCAAGAGGTACATTAAACTTCCATACATTAGAACACAGTTTAAGTTACACGGGCATTACCTTATGAAAGTGCATTCTAATAGTAAAAGGTTGATTCAAACACCAAACGCAGACAGAAATTAGAAATTATACACCGTATCAGCATGGAGTTAGGTTTGGTTGGTATCAAGGCTGAGAGAGAAGATAATAAAAATATACACTGAGTAATTAATCAACAACTTCGTATGTCTTAGCCTTCACAGCTTAGCTAAAGAAATTAAGCCCCAAAATATATTAAATAGCTTTACATACAAGTACACACTGTATGGATCTCACCAAGTACAATGGAAAACATCACAAGAGTAAGGGCAATAGACCAAAACACACACCACAGCAACGAAAGGATAAGTGGGAAGGCAATAGGGCTAGGTTCCATAAAAGATTTCAGGATGAGACATGTATTCAGTCAAAATACATCATAAACCATACAATTCAAAGTAAATCCCATTTAATTTTTAAAAGAACTGAACGAATCTCACAATAACGATAATATTTCCCCCAAACTGAAGGTTTCAACTGACATCTTGAACACAACCTTTTCTCTAACAACCCCAAATAGATCACAGAGGTAAAACCCACTATTCCACACATAGCACACACAAGGACATACATTCTTCAGAAGTCTTTACCATGTGCTACCCCATAACAATAAACTAGAGAAACTGTACCAAATTTAAGGACATCAGAGTCAAATTCAAAGTTTAGAACTTAGCAGATACCGGATTACAACACGGTGAAGAATCAATCGTTAACAGATTCCGACATACACTGATAAGAACATTAAACAAAATTTTAATTAATAGCCTACCGGTTCAACTTTCCTCATCAGAATACATCACCTAGTTGAAAAAGAATAAGGGCAGGCCACCAACACACAATTAATAAGTCATGCTTCAAGTAATCAGGGACAGGGAATAAAATAAGGAAAATCCAAGGCTTAAAAGATAAACAAATTCATAGCAAGGGAAGAGTAGGCACGATCGGTTGGAGACCACTAGTACTATTAGGTGTAGGGGGCGCAATCAGGTTTGTCATCAACAACTAATCAACCAACTAACACCAAGCGAACAGACACTTCATTAGACACTAATAAGCAACATGGAATTAACAGGACAGAAATAGGGACAGAAGAATCACAGGAGGGAACACAATCTGGAATCAGGTAACTAACCTACTGCATGGAAACATAATCACAATTCATTCCACAAAGGGACACCCAACCAAATTAAAAGGAAATTTAAAACCTCAGATCAGAAGACCCCAAAAGGAAAATAACGAGCACTGACCAACACAGCGTACACTACCGGTTACCCAATAGGGTCTCAGCATTACCTGGTCTATAAATACGTGACTTTCCAATCACACTGTCGCTCTACAGCCAACAGGTGCCTCCCCCTATCTCCCAGGGGAGCAGGCAAATAAAACATAAGTGGCGGAATACGAGGCAAGTCCATGGAAAATGCTCACAGAAGCATGAAGAAGGCAGTTCTCAACTAATAGACCCCATAATCTATTAGCAGGAAGATTCCAGTACCGACTACGAGAATCCTAATCCGTCCCATACCAGAGTAGCAAACCCATAGCACGGTAAGATGACAAACACCAATGTCAACAGACACAAGAAGATCCACTGAGAGAAAAAAAATACCAAAGAGTGGCAGATAAAATTAAAATGAGCTTTACAGTAGAAGCAATTACAGACACGGTGACATCAGATCAACAGGCAATACATGGAGACAGGAAGGAAGGAACCAGAACACACCAAACAGATACATTACTCACAATCAACAAGCTAATTCCGAGAGTAGTAGATTCATGTAGGAAGAAAAGGCCATATCCACAGGACACGGGGGTAAATTAAAGACAGACACAAACACTGCCCATACCAAGGTGCCAACAACACCAAATAATACAACACAACAAATAACCCAACCATGATAAACCACACCGGACATGCGTCAGCCCCACAAAGGGATTAAAGGAACACAAACCATCCTCAACAACATGCCGTGAAGTCATCATGCCACCCCAGAATAAATCCCCAAAAACAATCCACGGTACCGTCAAAACACAACCACCTTACATATGTCCAAAGCCATCCCAATCAAGGTTAAAAAGGGCATATACCACCCCTCAGGCAGAGGATCATCAACAACACAACACAAAACCCAATAAGCAGATATGGTAGGGAATACCTGAACCCACAACACAAAGGAATTAGATAAATAAGAATAGGTTAGCAGAATTTTTCACAACACATATTCCAGGCATATAATTACCATGGCAGTGCACAATACCAAAATGGAGAGAATAATCAGGCATAAGAAACACCAAATAACCAAGTAATGTTTACAGCAGGATGAAAACCCAAGCAGTAGTTCAGAAAAGGTCAATTAGATTAACTAATAAACAGCAAGACAAGTCACGAGTAGGAAAACTTGAAGTGGCCCAGACACCAGATAAATATTCTTCAATTAGTTGATAGGTTACACAAGGAAGATGGTTCACGACACACCAGAAATAGCTAAACACGTCCGACCAATAATCAGGAAGGGGAAAACCAGTTAAAACTATAACAGCTCAGGCACAAGGCCATCTAGTTATTCCAACCCAATACCGGCCAACATGGCCCAACCATAACCGATGACAGCCAGATAAACAGATGACACAGAGGATAGCTCAAATCATTAACCAAGACCAAGCATACACACACATATACACAGGTAGGATGATGAAATGAGAGGACTTGCATACAGATCACGCACACTATCCAGCCAAAGAACAAGCACACAGAAGCTCAGTAATGATTGAGTCACATAACATAAACAGTTTTTCAATACACCAAATTCCACACAAGGCAGAGAACAAGTTACTAAAAATTGGTGAAATAACCCAGTCATGATCATACAAGGATGGATATATAATGCCACACTTCAAGTTCACTACACTACAGAAGGTAGTAACTTAAATCGAAATTAAGGAAATAATAATAATAATAATAATAATAATAATAATAATAATAATAATAATAATAATAATAATAATAATAATACAGATAAGGTTAAGCAATTCCCAAAGTAAACAAGGTGCACAGAAGCATTACAGGCTTGATAAGTTTCAAAATACCATGATGTTGCTCACCAGATTATCAGATATTAACAGCCAAGAACGGTTACTTGCATGAAAACAACAGCGGTTAGCCGTAAGTTAGTAGGGGCAAATAAATATATCCACACAGCACCAATGAAAAGATAAACACGTGCAACCACCAACGCCAAAATACCAGGTCACAGTTCACAACCGTGAGAAGGCATAGACATCACCGTACACTTCAGCACATAACCGTTTACACATTTAATAGCCATAATTGGACATGCCTAGCGGTTAGGTTAACTTATTAATCGGTATCACACACCAGAGCTAACGCAGTTGAAAATATAATCTAGAAGAAGATAAATTAACAATTAGCATGTACACCGCCCAAGCACAATACCGGAAATATGATAGTAATGATAAACAACTACATTAAGTCTGGGAGCCAAAAGCAAGCCAGAACCAATACCACAATAAAATGCTCCCAGGTGATACACTATCACTCACCAACAAGCAACCAAGCAAACTCCACTTAAAGGTAAGGATCAGAAAAGCTCTTCCAGGTAAAACCAAATTAATCCACACCGAAATCGCAACCACAGTACGCAGGAAAGCAGTAAAAATACAAGGTTGACAGCCAGTACACATAATACAGCACATGTAGCCAACGGTAGTACACATGTAACCTTGAGTCAACCAAGTCATACTCAACTACAAGTTGTTCAATAATTTCAACTTCCACTAACCAAGAATAATTAATTACATGCAGTCATTCACCAAATCCGCCGATAATAAGGAAGTAAATATTACAGGTCACCTCAAAAAACATCCAAGCAGAGAAGCTGCATATACTGCACAGTTACCAGAAGGGTTTCAAAATCATAATCAGCAAATCGGTAAATCATACAACTCAGTAAAAATACAGATGCAGGAAAACAGGGGACTCCAAGTAAATACAGGCTGGAAAATTTGAAGTTTAGCATGAAGTGATGCATGCCACCTAATCCAAGATATGAACTTCAACACCAGTCAGCTAATAAACTCCTTCAGAACATGTCAATCCCCAAAATAGCATTAAAATTCCAAATTTGCACAATAGTTCACAAGAACAAGATGCCAAAATTTGATAAAATGTTACCAGTAACACAATCCAAAGGAAAATAATTTACAAATGCTAGGTTCACAAGGCAAAATCAGTAGTTCAGAGTGAACAAGATATTTATCTCACACATAGGGATGGGCACAACCCGTTTCACCATAGCACATTCTCACACTCAATGTAACTGGTAGGCACAAATGGAGGTTAGAAGAGTCCAAGAAGGCAGAACATCAATAACAGTTAAATAGTAGAAGTAAGAAAGAAATAACATTAATTCCACGGTTAAGCAATGTACATCCAATTATATCTAGAAAGGGAAAACAGAAGGAGATTAGGTGGGGATATATATAGAATTCCATAGGTGTACAAGAGAGCTCGACAGTTAATCCACACGAAACCTACTACAACTATTACCAATCCAAGAAATAAGGATGAAAAACAACCTATTACTTGAATAAAATACCCCAGACTGGCAAGGTTAAGAAAATACAGTTAACTAATAAGCCCACAGAGAAACAGAGCAAGGAGAAACTAAGGAAGGGTTATAAATCAAAGGTTTAAATAGAAAATGAACGAAATGGGTAGGTGGACATCTTCCTAGCTTAAATAAATGAATAACTAAGTGACTATATTAAAATCAGGTGACCCAATACAATTTGAAAAAGAACATAATGTTCCATACCAGAATACACCAAATTCGAAATTATGTCACAGGCCAGTGCACACCCAAGAAACGACAAATGCCCAAGGAGGGCCTCAGGAAAAACCCTGGACTAATAATAAGGTGAATTACCTCACATACAAGACGTCCCATACCGTCTGTAATAACCTTGCCTAATACTAGGCATCTCAAGGTTAAATAAAATATATCCGCCGAGACATGGATATACGATGACAATTGGCCAACGGTAAGACAAGGAAAAATGCCAGAATCAGTCTCGAAGACCCCACAATCGACCAGACTGACCGCAACCTAACCCTCCCCACTGTCAAGGTGCACATCAGATAATCCCATACTTATCTGAGGAATACATCTTATACAATGATATTAATTGATGTGACAATAACCCAACACAAGGCTGGCTACATGCCAGAGCATGAATTCAGAATAGGGGAATAACTAGACGGGTACAGGAAACTTCTCCCAGAATGAGAACATTAAAAGAAGAAAATTTAGAACACAGCAAGCAAATCTATCTACAACCCAACAGAATCATATAAGTAAGGATCCAGCAGAAGGTACACAATAAGATGTTTCACAATGGAGATGGTGAGAATGAGGTACAAATTTAGTATGAGAAATAAATTCAGGGCATCAAAGTGACTCAGAAGACTAGATGTATGACTAGCTAAATATTCTTTTTCAGAACCAAACCCTACACGTACCAAGGGTATCAGGAAAAAATTCAATAATGTTACAACTCATAACATGTCAGGCAGAGACATCACTAAATACATAATGATTAGGCTGGAGCATTCACCCATAATTATACATCAAATACCAGTAACAGGTAACAATAATGAATGTTTAAAATAAAATTTAGGATAACAGACCAAAGATAATAATCAAAACCAAAATTGCACAAGGGCAAGAGCAAAATTTTCCACAAGAACCAGACCCAAAGGAAAATAATAATACTTGAAATAGTTAACAAGAATAATTTCAAGTCCCTACCAGATTACACACCCATGCATGCACACAATCAACAGGGTTCCTTACCAACATGACACAAATGGTAAATAAAAAGGTAATTAAACTGACGGATCACCCACAATATCACCATAAACCACAAATAACCAACCATAACATTGGGAACATGTCCCAAACCATCCACAGATAAAAGGAGTAAGTATTCTCAGTACATTCCCCTAATAGGCCTAAATCAAGATCACCAAACATATGAGTGTAGAAGATAAGGGTACCGGTACCTTAAAAAAACACACACATACAACTCAAGACGTAACACATTAAACAAAGGAAATGGGGTGTCTGGTATAACACATAATGTTTCAAGGACCATTCTTAAGAAGAAATAATTTGGAATTCACCAAACCAGAATAAGCAGAATATAATAGTGCTGAAACAAATGACACAGTAATCATATTAAACTTAGTTAAGAGATCTCAGCATAAATTGAGGCAGCAGCATAGAGAAACATAATTTTAAGGTTAGGCCTAGATGATCAAAACACTAGAATATACATCAATAAGAGGCATATCTCTAAGATATTCACCAAATCTGTATGCATGACACTTCACATCAAGCAGGGTAAATAGAGACATATAATGGTTTAGATCCACATAGTGTTTCAGAGAGAAAATCACCCTAAAAGGTAGTTAAGAGAACAACCAGGTCATAATCAAATTACATACTCCATACCATAAATAAATTCAAAATAAAGGCCATAGACTTACTTGTTGCTCCAGGAGGACAGGAAGAATCAAATTAAAATAGCAACAATTTATATAGATTGACAGCCATCAAACCAACTCCAGCATTATCAAATCAAAGGGTAGGTCCAACAGATATCACACTCCAAGCAAAAGATTAAGTTTGAGAGAAGCCCGAAACACAACATGAAAACAAGAAAA